>NC_091823.1:37211687-37519187 GCF_038994185.2 Dermacentor albipictus
CGAATGCTTTCTGATAATGCCTCATACGATGCGCTTAATTCTGTTTACATTGGCCGCTGAAATGCGCATTTTCCAACTCGCGCTGCCCTTGTTTGGTGCATTTGATACGATACGTCTTCCCAGCTAATTACCTCATTGAGACGAGATGCGATGCGCTTCTGTCGCGTTCATGTAAACGCGGCTATGCACTGTTGCTATGAGGGACACTTTAATGGAGGGCCCCGGATTAATTTTTGACCACCCGGGTTTCCCCAGAGAACAGGGACACGCCCTCCACCTATAACGAGATTAGTAAACACTACTATCTCATCCGTAGAACCTACTTTGTTCCTCATCCGCGCCTCAATAGAGCTTAAGCATTAACGCTCCGTCTACTACAAACGAATACCTATCCGAATCTGTCGCTCTTACATAAAATCTATCCGGATACTTACACCAATGCTACCCGCCACGATTGTGGAGAAACAGCCACGTTAGACCACATGCTCTGGCGGTGTACCCGGTCACGCTCTATCATCGCTCTATCACCAACTCTGGGCTGTCCAGCAGGCCCACCATGCGGCTGAGAGGCTCGGCCTTCCTTTTCCCACGTGGGAGCGGCCCGCTTCGTTAAGACTCACGATCTGCAGGGCTTCATTAAAGTTTTACCATGCCGTACCATACCCGGGTTTCTTTAGCGGGCGCGTGAATTTTGAGTATAGGCGAGAGTTTGTGCCCCTTGCCCCCGTCGAAATACTGCTGCCACCGCGGCCGGGATTCGAACACGTGACCTCGTGCTCAGCAGCAGACTGCTATAGCCACTGAGCCACAGTGTCAGGTCGTAACGTAATCAAAGTGAACGTCTTCACAACGTCACGTTAATAGGAAAGTACTATGACTGTTCCGTCACAAAGTGCATAATGGAAAAATTGTAGTCACTGGGAAGGACAAATAACGTTAGCGGATATGGAACCGAAGCTGAGCGCTTCCGTTCATTCATTCATTCATTCATTCATTCATTCATTCATTCATTCATTCATTCATTCATATAACGAGCAGCTTCCAAGGTACGTCACTGTTTGTCGGTATTCAGTACACGAATGGTTTTGTTCGTTTCAGATTCCTTTTGAACATAACGCTGATTCCACGAAGTAACTCGAAATGGGCGTTCGGCTGCCTTTGCGCCCAGAAAAGTGCCCATCGAGGCGAACCTCATTAGTCGCCTCATTAACGGAGGCGGCCACGTGCTGGCCTGCTCGGCGCTCACACGAGTCAACGAAGCACGAAGTAATTATAAGGCGGCTTCACGAGCTGTTTGCTCTTGACCAACATGCAGACAATGTAAAGCGCGCCCGCAAGATAATTAAGACCAAGCGAAATTCTTCGGGAGTTTGTGTGATTCTTAGCCTCCGCGGGCCATGTGTTTATTTATAGCGCAATTCATTGTATTCCCTTACGCAAGTGTCTGTGTTCTTTTGCTGGGTTACAGCAAACACAAGTTTTGCTACAGACATCTTTCCAAGCAGATTCGAAATAACGAGCGTAATGCCCTTTCATTGGGTAAAAGACAGAGTGAGTGAGTGAGTGAGTGAGTGAGTGAGTGAGTGAGTGAGTGAGTGAGTGAGTGAGTGAGTGAGTGAGTGAGTGAGTGAGTGAGTGAGTGAGTGAGTGAGTGAGTGAGTGAGTGAGTGAGTGAGTGAGTGGGTGAGTGGGTGAGTGAGTGAGTGAGTGAGTGAGTGAGTGAGTGAGTGAGTGAGTGAGTGAGTGAGTGAGTGAGTGAGTGAGTGAGTGAGTGAGTGAGTGAGTGAGTGAGTGAGTGAGTGAGTGAGTGAGTGAGTGAGTGAGTGAGTGAGTGAGTGAGTGAGTGAGTGAGTGAGTGAGTGAGTGAGTGAGTGAGTGAGTGAGTGAGTGAGTGAGTGAGTGAAATAAAACCCTCCTGTACATTCTGTGCCTGCCAGGTGGTCTCCCTTAGACGGGGCTTTGTTTTGTTAGATAATACAGATCTTTTTTTTTTTAATCGGCTTATACTTAAATTGTAGTCATCGAGCTAAATTATTTGAAGTAGCGGGCATTATCCACGCTAGAAATCGACATGCATGTTTATAATTTAAGAAAAATAACTAAATCACTTTTGATTAATTACTTTACGGTGTATATCGCAATCTACGGATTTAGGCGGCCAGTTCGCGAGGCATGTTCATTTGGAACGAATTCTATGGACGGCACTGTTTTCTTTAGATAAGCGCTCTGAAACATGCATCGAAGCAGAAAAGTAACTGAAACGCCCATGTATTCCGTCGCTCACTTTGGGAATGAAAATCTGGAAACTTGTATAATCCCGAAAATTCGGTCCAAGTGGATACGCCTTACGAACTCACCGGCTACATTTCGTAAATTACCACATGCGCCGTAACGTAATTAATCTAAAAGTTAACCAGCACATTTTTGTTAGTTTCGATTTATCGTGCAAGCACTGTGCGCCTCATTGAGTAACCCAGCTCAATGAGTATACAATTATGCTATCTGCTACAGACGCGATTTTCATATATATATATATATATATATATATATATATATATATATATATATATATATATATATATATATATATATATATATATATATATATATATATATATATATATATATATATATATATATATATATATATATATATATTGTCTAAAAAATAAAACATACAGTGTAGTTGCTTTTCAAACTAAAATCATATGTGAGAAGCGCCTCCACAGACGACGGGCAGTTTTGTGCAGATCCGGCAGGCAAATATTAAGTGTGCACAATAGGCGGTTATGTTCCAACTCTCTTCATTGGCATTGCCATGACGCACCCGTGCTGCGACAACGCTAAAGGAAGGGTGACACGCTTTCCCGGAGCCGTTATTGCCGTCGAGGGAGACGTTCAGCCGAATACGATGGCAGCTCGGTTGCGCATGCGCCGTTTGAAATGTGCATACAAAAACAAGAGCTAAATTTCCCTTGCGCGGAGCCTGCACCCTGATCCGCAGCGGGCGAAAAAAATAAAGAGAATCCTATTCAGCCGATAATTTATTTCGATAAATTAGGAACTCGGCTCCGTTCTGACAAAGACAACCTCCTCGCTGATATGCTGATGCAGGGTAGAGGATTCCCTTCCTCAACCCCAATGTTGCCCAATCCAACTCAACCATCGTGCGCGCCATTGCCAATTGGTAGGTCACGCAGACGTCGCCTAGGCCAATCGCTTGAGGCGAAACTGAACGCATAAACTGAACGCGAGTTTCGAACAACGATCTCCGATCGCGACCATAGATAAAAAAATGCGAAACACGCTGTTTGTGGATGATGATGATAATTTTCTCTCACTTCCAAATGGGAATGGATAAGGTGCACGCATGCAACACATGAAGCATGAATTATTCTTTAAAAAAAAAAGCTTCGGTTTTTGTACCGCTAAAAAAATCAGTCTAAATTGCATTAAAAACCACTAAATAAGCCGCCTCTCGCAGGAGAACGAAGCTCCCGCTAAACAGCGAGGAAAACCGCTAGATTTAGCGAATAAACTGCTAAAATTGGCAACACTGTTCGTGTGATCCGTCTGACTCGTCAGTACTACGGTTCGAGAAAAGCGTTCGCACTCGAACAACAGTAGTGCATAAAATCGGCCTATCTGTAAAATAATTTACACCCTGTGAAGTGAGAAAGGGTGTAAATGCGTTTATAACTCCCACCCTTAGCGTGCCGGTTATATAAATCCCACCCTAAGGGTGTGAGTTATAGACACATTTACACCCTTTTCACTATTGGGGGTGTAAATTATCTTACAGTGCATAATAACTAAGCACAAGCTCTAGAAACCGTTCTCTTTTATTGAAAAGTCGCTAGCAGAATAGACAAAAGTCATCAATCGATTGCAGGCTGACATAAATAGTACCTGCGTGTCGCTCATGTATGATGCACGCTCGTACTTGTTTTTCTGAGCCCCCAGATGTCCTCAAGTTACGTTTTTGTAGCTCCTAGTCTGGGGTTCATTCCCTAACCGAGTGGGGCGAATGAAGCATTCATTCGTTCTATATTTTACTGCAGATGTACTTGGCGTAGAGGAGATACAGCGCCACACCAGACTCGTGCGAGTAAAAATTTAACGACAAGATCCGACGGCGCGACCGACCTGCAGGGTTGGTGAATTTCGAAAAGCGGTGGGTTGGACACCACTGTCTGTTTCCAGAATAACGGAGATGCAGATAGTCTGTGGCAAGTATTTTTTTTTTTCGTGTTCATTGTATGTACGCGTTCAGGAAGCGTGCCTTAGTAAAGAGTTCAACTGGGCTAGATTCTCCGTCTTTCAGATACCACACAAAAAGAAATGGCGCAGCGCGTCGACTTGAAAGGAGCTTCGCAGCGCAGCTGCGGCTCACTGCGATGAAATTCGTTTCTTTGATCTTAAAGCGACGCTTTCACGCTCAGTAACGTTATCGCCTGCCGTTTCGCGACGCCCAGGCAGGGAGCGGTGCTCGAGGGGGGCGCTTGTTGTTTACAGCCGATGTCAGGAACACGAAACCGAAAGAACTCCACACTATGGCTAGACCCACAAACAAAGGTGTGCGTTTTTGCTGTAGTGTGCACCAGTGGCGTAGCCAGAAATTTCGTTCGTGGGGGGCTCACTTTGCCGCTCGGCCTTCTCCTTACAGATTTAGTCGAGGGATCTATCTATCTATCTATCTATCTATCTATCTATCTATATATATATATATATATATATATATATATATATATATATATATATATATATATATATATATATATATATATATATATATAGATAGATAGATAGATAGATAGATAGATAGATAGATAGATAGATAGATAGATAGATAGATAGATAGATAGATAGATAGATAGATAGATAGATAGATAGATAGATAGATAGATAGATAGATAGATAGATAGATAGATAGATAGATAGATAGATAGATAGATAGATAGATAGATAGATAGATATGATTCAACGACCAGGGGAAAATCTCAATGACGCTGTCCTTTGTTAGAATGTATTGCGCAGGAGCAGCTGTCACCGCTCGTGTATTGCGAGCAATTGCTCCGAAATTATAGTCGCAACAGAGAGCACATGTAAAAAAGCAGGAGTTCTGCAAAATATACGAGGGCGAGTCAAATTAAAGTGAGCCAATGCGAATATATGATAAACGGGGTACTTTGTTTAAAAGTAGTCACCATGAGTATTTAGACACTTGTCCTATTAACGAGTCGCGTAATTCCCGTCTCATAAAACTCCTTGGGTTGCTGCCTCAAAAATCTGTAAATGACTACACGTCACCTTCCGACACGAATCTGGTTCCCTTGAGCAGATTTTTCAAATTTTACCAAATGTGGAAGACGCAAGGAAAGAGGTCTGGGCTGCATGAGGAATGTTGCAACGTTTCCCACTTGAACTTTACCAGTTTCTTATTAACCACATCAGCGACGTAGGCACGGGCAATGTTGTGAAGCAACATGTTCCCAATGCTCAATTTTCCACGTCGTTCGTTCTTGATTGCGACACGCAGCCGATCCCACCTTTCACAATCTCTGAAACGATTTAGAGTCTCTCCAGGTTTAGAAAATTCGATGAATAATGGCCCCTGACGTTCTAAAAAGAAGTCAACACTTTTCCGACAGAAATGACGGCCTTTCTTTTCCTTGGGAGTGGTGAATTCAAATGCTTCCACTGTAAGCTTGGCCGTAGTGTTTCAGGCTAGCAGTAGCGGCACCATGAGTCATCCTCGGTCACAATTGCAGACAAAATGTCGTCACCCTCATCTGGGGTTCTTTGACGTGCACTTAAATCTAAGTACGCGGCTGTTTTCGCATTTCGCCTCCATCGAAATGCAGCCGCCGTGACCGGGATTCGATCCCATGACCTCGTGCTCAGCAGCCCAACACCATAGCCACTGAGCAACCACGGCCTTTTCAATTGTGTTGGGGATGATTGCATGGTGGCTTTGGCCCGGCCATGGATCGTCTTTGTAACTTTCATGTCCTTCTTTGAACAGTTTGCTACAATGCTTCACAGTGGCCAATGAAACGCAATGTTCAACGCATACGGCAGCCATTTGGCGAATAATCTCTTTTTGGGAAACATCTTCATTTGTCAAGAACCTCACGGCACCAAGCTGTTCAACTTTTGGAGTGTCCATTATGTCACGTAACCCTGTTCAACCCAGTTTATGAGAACATTAAAGAACATTTAACCTCACCTCTGCATGTCACTTGTAAATGAGATGCGTATGTGCTACGCGCATGCCTCGAAAATAATGAACCGAACCATTATTGCGCGGGGTGGGTCGTCTCACTTTCATTTGACTCGCCTTCGTACATTAGAAATGCGAAGATACAATGGAATATACATATGTGAAGATACAGCGTGATACAGGGCAAAAATTTGCACTGGAAACAAAGTTCACTGCGCATATACAGAAAACCTCGCAACAAGATGTTTAAATATACGTATAAGTCTCCAATAAATCTACGTGCCTAAGAAAAAGTCACTATATATAATGCGTCAAACAAGGCAAATAAACAGCTTGCGCAACCACAGATTCACAGATCACAGCACCCCCCCTCCCTCCACTCCCAAAATGTATCGCGTGCGACAGAAGGCGGCGCGCTTCCTCCCCGCTTTTCTCCCTTGCGCACACAAGCGAACGCGTTGCAATCCGTCGAGTCCCCGCAATGCTGGCGGCGAGCGACTATGCATTGTTTCTTTTTCTCGTCTGCTAGCCAGAAAGCGTCCAAAACTCTGCCAGGTGAAAAGGCAGTCGGCCAGAGAAAAACGAACGCGCAGCCAAGTGCGCCGCGTGGTTGTCGATGCAGCACGAGGGAAACGCATGCGCTCTGGCTGGATTGGCAGCCCGTGGGTTGCGAGAACAAAAAAGAAAGATGAGAAAGAGGCTTAATGTATCCTCGCGAATAAAAGTCTAGGTATAAAAATAAATAACAACTTAGTTACAATTGTGGCTTTAGTGTATTGACATGGATGCTTTGGCGCAGATGAAAAAAAATTCATATTCTTTTCTGTGACCTGATGGCACAAATGAACCACCACAACGCTTTGTCTCATCGGACCTCGCTGCGTGCTTTGTCAACTTGTCTGATAGTATGTTGATTTGGCTTGTCTCGTTGTTTGGCCCGATGTACGACTTTAAAAGTTCGATGCACCTTTGGCGTCAAATGTTTACAACAGCATTAAACCCACAAAATTCCGGAATCGAAAATCTAAAGCACGACTTTGGAAATGTCAATGCACCTTTCGCATCAAAATGTTATGAGAACTTTATACCCACAAAGTTTCAGAATTGAAATCCAAGCGCTCGGTATATTCCGCGGCCTCCACGAGATACCGAGCCCGCTCGCCATCAAAACGCCCTTGAAATTTTGTGATCGGTGGGGCTCCTTGTGTTACGGTATGTGACTCCCGATGCATGGGCGTTTCCGCGAAATCCAGCCCGATTTCGCTATGTTCGCGCTAAAATGTCTTTTCGAGCATGAATTCAGGACATTCTTGACAAAATCGAGCATGATTTCCGGCGCCGGGAGTTGTTTTGGTCGGCGGCGCATGACAGCACGAAAAAATTTCGGGGGGGGCTCAAGCCCCATAAGCCCCCCCCCCCTGGCTACGCCCCTGGTGTGCACCTCAAAAAGACGATAAGATAAAGGGAAACACTAAATCAGTTGAAACAGATAAAATATTGCTTCAAAACTTTGTGTTTTAGTAACCTTCGCATCAATAGCTTTGTTCTTAGGAGAGAAAACGAAGGTCGAGTTAGTATTTATTGATTTCGGCGCCGGAACCCCTGCAGCGGCGCGCCTGCGTTACGTCACGAATTTCGAAATATTTCCTCGCATTTCGGAGCGTCGCGACTCAGTAGGGGTTTACGTGAAATTCGCTAAATTCGATCTCCGCGTATTTTTTGGAACCAAATGTTATCCGTATTTTGTGCGGATCAAGGTGCCTCCCCGCGCTTCATCCCCCAGCTGGCGCGTTGTGCTTAGCTCGGTCTCCGGGAACCGCCGCCGTAACGGCAACATGGCGGACGCGTGTAGCGCGCCGGAGCTAATTTTCCGCGCAAACCGTGCTTCTCACTCCCGGGGTCGAATCGCCGCGCGAGCAGGCGTCTCCGGGGCGCGCCCTGATTGGCCTCTCGGGTGGCGGCCCCCCGGGCGCCCTCTCCACCCGAGCTCCCTTCCGCTGAGAGCTTTACGGCTTTATCGCCAAGGGAGAGGTTCGCAGAGCCGCAACGACTTCGTTGCGTGGGACCTTTGCTTGCGCGACTTCTCGTTCTCGGGCTTGTTGGACCGCGTACCGGTTAGTCCTAGCGCAGCGGGCGCGCGTACTCGATCGGTTTTTGCGGTGAGCAGTGGCGTAGCAACAGGGGGGGCCAGGGGGCCGTGGGCCCCGGGTGCAAGGGGCCAGTGAGGAAGGGGGGGGGGGGGTGTCATATACGTCTGAAGGCACCCCTCTCTCCGCCGGCTACACCCAGACGGAGGGGAGGGGGGGAAGGTGACAGAAGGCCTAAGGGCCCCGGGTGCCACGTGACCTAACTACGCCACTAGCGGTGAGCCTTTGCCCGTAAGCGCCGTGACTGTCGCACTGTGCTGTATCTTGGGTGAATAAACCCGCGTTGGCGATCTGACTCTGGCGCCTTCTCTGCGCCTTGTCGGAGAGTCGACGAACCCTGCGGAGTGGAGGAGCGTCGTGACCTTTCCTGACCGTCGCTCGTAGGGTGAGCCATGTGCAAACCCATCTCCACAATTTATGCTCGTGAAACCTCGTTAACTGCAGGCTGGAGCAGTACGCCATCGAAATCCGGGCTTCATGTAAGAGCAGGTGTCCAACGAAGACCAGCACATGCAGCGTCTGATGAAGGCGGCGCACGTAACACCAGTTTTGAACAGTTTCGGTCACAATGCACGCTTCTGCCGCTGCACATGCTATATATACAGGTACTGAAATATGGACCTTATAGCTTCTTCATCACAGCGAAAAATGATAATAAAAATAAGCCTTCGTCTTCGGTCCACTGTGCATCCGTCTCTATTATGCCTTATAAGACTCAGTCGACAGCTCAGCAAGTATGCATATGCGCAACGGAAAGCCGACAATGTGGAGACGATGCCATTAATATCTATTTTCAAGCGACAGCTGCAGTCCAGCTTCGTGTGTCAATGCGCGTTATAAATGTACTTTTCCCGTTGCAATTCTCGCCTAGGAACAAAAATTTTAAAAAGCAGCTAGCGACAACGCTTATTAAGCAGGACGTGCTGCATTAATAAGGCCGTGAGAACGCAAATGTCAGCACGGTGGGCGGTTAATAAGTGACCGGAATTACAAATGAGACGTCGTTAGGTAGCACTCTTCCATTATTACACTTCACGAGTCAAGCTGGGGCAGCAGACGTACGTGGGTGGAAGGCGGCGAGAAAAAAAAGCGAATGACTGTGAGGGCGAGGCTCCTATATTATATTAACAGAAACGAACTCAAAGGCTAGAAGTGAAGCAAGGATCTGATGGCATGCATGTGTTACATTTATAAAGTACGGAAGCGGAGTAAGACGCGAGGAGTATGACATGCATAAGTTACATTAAGGGAAAGCTATATGACGACAGGCTTCGGGCCTCCATTCCTACAGAAGGTCGCGCCAGCTTCCTACGAGAAGAAGCAACGCTTACTCAAACGCCAGCTCGAGTCAGAGCTGTGCCTTGCGCAGCTGGTCACGGCACATGGCCGGTCGCAGCCTACAGGTACCCGTACTATATAGGAAGACAGAGTGAGACAACGAACTTAATTCGCAAGGATGGCTCAGTGGCCTAAGCAATATGAAGTAAGTGCTGGGAATCATAAATCAAATAAAGAAAAAAAGAACACGATCATAGCCTACCAGTCTAGCCACTTCACCGTAATGGTTGCCAGGCCTGTATAGAAATCACCAAGACCTCTTTCGCAAAAGGAAAAAAAAAAGACTAGAGAGTTAGAAAGGAGTCTTAGGTGAGCAAACACCTCGTGCAGCTCGTGTAGAAGCAGTGGAAATTCTGGGTAATCGGTAAATCACTTTGCGCTGTTGCTTCTAATTCACGTTAAAATGCACCAGAGACGTTCGTGAAAAACTAATCTTTTTGTCTGACCACCGTTTTGGTTTATCGGTGCCCGTATTTTTCGTTTTCAGTTAACCATGGCCGCTGTTTTGTTCTGTGTGTTCGACTTCCACATTTCCTTTCCTTTTCTCGTTCAACAGTCCCCATTCTTCTAACCGCTGCGGGAGCTTAGCGTCTATGGCGTTGCGCTTCTCCGCTCCACACCACGGGTTCAATCTCGACCGCGGCGGCCGCATTTCGTTGGGGGCCAAATACAAGAAAGGCTCGCGTACTATTATGTTATTATATAATATATTATATTATACAACTGTGTCATTCTAGCAGAGCTTCTAGCTGAACTTCAAATTGCATCGCGTCTCATACAGTTCAAGGGGTACTCAAAGGAAAAGTTTGCTTCGGCCTATAGTTAAATCTTTATTCACGTGCACGTTAAATAATCCCAGGTTGTCGAAATTAGGTTGTCGAAATTATTTAATGCTCACGCATTACCGTCGACAGCCATTGGGAGGTAGGTTCTGCTGCAATTTTTTTCTTTTCTTGTTTTTTGTGATAGAATATTTTGTTCCATATAATCCAGATGCGCAAATAACCAATACAGCCTAACTTATATTAACCTGTCACTAGTGAAACCAGGACAACGCTGCAACGAAATATCGAATGCAAACAGAAAGCTCTCAAGCAGTCTTCTGACAATTTATTGATCAGCCTGATTATCTAGAGCCGCCAAGACTGGTGATAATAATAAGAAGGATGATGATGATTATGGTGATGATGATGATTTATTTGCATTCCGTGTTAAGCGGGGTGGGGAACAGGCACCTGACCTGTTTGATTGAATCAGCTAATCTAGCTATACCGAATGAGAACTGCATGGCGCTGCCTGTGCGACATTGCGAACGCTCCTGCGGTGCTTATGACGAACCACAACAGGTCATTCTAGCAGAGATTCTAGCTGTACTTCGAATTGTGTCCCGTTTCAAATAGTTCAAGGGGTACTGACAGGAAAACTTTTCTATGGCCTACAGTTCAATCTCGTTTGGTAAAAATAAATTGCAGTGTATTCTAAAAGAGGGAAAGACTGTATTTAGGAGTTTCGAGAACATTTACTGCACCACAACGTCCTATAAATGGAGGAAAATACTTGGCAATTCGTGGCTGCGCCACCCGCCCTGGGTTATCGGCGCAAAATTAAAAAAATGAAACGTTGACTGTCGTTTTCTCTTCTAATAACCAACCTAGCTATTACCGCGAAATCGACAAAAGCTCTTCAAAAATACTTTCTGACTCAAAAGATTCAGTGTTCCTCTTTAGTGTACCTTCAAGTCTCCTGATTCACGTCCGAAGCCACGTTGCAGTTATACGCGCCTTTGGAACTGGTTGCACTAAAAGGCAACGCAATGAATTATATATAGTGCTTTAACGTAATCGAGGCTCCGTAGCGTAATTACTGGGTCAGCAAGCCTGCACTGAAGGAGTACAAACGAGACAAAAGATTTGTGTCGGTACGTCCCCAAATTTAAAGATCATAAAAAAGAAATCTCCAGTAAGCATAGATGCTGTGAAGCCCAGGCGACCCGGAGAATTAAACTTCGCTGCCTTCTTCCTGCGTCATCATAACGAGTGTGGATCAGACGTCGCGTCGTTGCACAGGCATCTGCGCGTTCCGCAAATCAATTTTTATTGCGATATTATATGGACACTGCAGGCGCATTTCTGCCGTCGCCGTCGCCATCACCGTGATGTTCCGTGTAAAGTCCTAAGGTGATAACAACGTCGCCGCGCCCCTACGCTGTATGTGCGAGTGAAAGCATGCGACGGTGAGCAAGCGATTGCGTCTGAATCTCGCGCACGCAAGCGAGGAAGGTGGGGAGGAAGCGTGCCGTCTTCCGTCGCGTGCAAAGATCCGGAAGATGGTAGGGAGTGGGAGGCGCGCGTTCTACTCTGGGTGGCCCAGGCCGCTGTATCTTGAAAGCCATCTGCGACGGGAGCAGAGTCCGCCGCGCGCTGTGTTTTCGCACGGCGTATAGTTCGCGTTGATGCGAGACGCAGCGTGAAGGTCAATTCGCTCGCTGCCGCTGCCATGCTTCCTCACTCCAGCGTTTTGACAGGGAGCTTCCGCGGTCATCGATTGAGCTGCGTTTATGTTCGCTTGCGCGCATGACACCTTGCTAGTTAATTTGTTTAATAAGCGAAGGCTTACAAGTTTATACGGCCGATGAAAGTGCTATCTTTACTTTACGTGGCTATCTGCGAATTTGCTATCGCAATCGATTCTTCGCCTTTCTAGAAAAACTGCGGTGTTTCTTTTCTTTTTTTTTGTACGGTGCTTCATCTCATAGGAATGCATCTCTATAAAAGACACATTGAAGGTTGCAGGCTCAGTAGCTCGTGCAAAATTTGCGCTTTATTTACAAATTCAGTATATTTCACTTTCAGCGTTTCGGGAGTCTGTTTGTCATTGCGCATAAGCGAGCACGACATACAGGAGTGCGGCTGCCAAGAAAACTGCCTTCTGGCGTAATGTATACGTACGCCCACTCATTTTCAAAGGTTAAACCACTTCTTTTTTCTTTTTTTCTTTTTTTTTCTTTTTTTTTTTTTTAGTAGGGGAGCACCATGTTCGACCAGGCGTTCGAAACGGGCCTGCCATGCGACGTAATAAAAGCCAGGCATCTATGGAAGCAAGAAACGCTCAGTGTTTATTTGAACCAACAGAGTTTATGGTCAGCGTTATACGACACAAAAGTTTACGGCCAACTTTAATACGAAGCTTTAGAAGTACCTGCTGCACGCTTAAATTGTGCAGTGTTCAGTGTAACAAGCTTACTTTCTGATGCGTCTTTGTTCGGCCATGGCCGTTATTTCGAGCACGATCATACGCAATATCAGTGAACGGATATTTTTCTTCCTACAAACTTGTGGAACATAGGTAACTAGCTAGCTTTTGAACCTAAGCTGGCACGACAACCGAGGCATTTTCTGCAAAAATGTGGAGTATGGATATCACTAAATAAAACGCTTTCTTTTATAACTCCGACACGTATTTTTCAAACAAGGAAAAAACAACAACACGGGAATAACTAGAAAAGTGCGCAGGATACAAGAGGCTTTGTACCATAATTGCCGCTAAAGTTACGCACACGAAAACACAGACGCAAGTAATTATGAGTTACAGCTACTGCCAGCTAGGTCAACCGCAAGATCTTCCGAGATAAGACTCTCTTGCATGTAGGCAAAGGTGGCATATTTTGTCTTTTAGAAAGTTTTTCCTGATGTGCAATGTAGGCGGCCTGTATTTTTCCAATATAACAAAGAGGGTGAGACCGTAGACGCTACGGTGCTACATGTTGCGTGCACCTGAGGCCCAACTTAACACTCTCCGACAGAGGACAAGCACAACACGACAGTCATATACTAGTATAAAAGTTATTCAATACTGCATTCAAGATAGGAGTCACGAAACCAGCATCTATTAATGCCGGCTTATAATATTTCAACATCTGAAAACAATATCGAAGATGATATATCACGAATGACTTGCAACAAAGTCTCAAAACGCACCCTGCAGTGTGTGTACTCGCACACATAGCATTCGCAAGATTTGTTACTCATTTATGCGCTCACGTTCTTAATCAGTACTTGGCAGTGACAGTGACTTCAAATCCGAGTACAGGTACTGATAACCAGAGACGTGCAGTATGGTAGCCTCTCACAGTTACACCATGCAGCTTCTTAAGCCACTTTCCTCGACATATACATTTGCCTTTGGACTTCAGCTGCGCGTGAGATTGCAGCGGGCAGCAGCATCAGCCTACCTTCAAACAAAAATATTGACTGTATCGACGAGAAATGTGCACTGATTGCGTTCAAACTTAAGCCTATGACGCCACACGCAGTCTCCATTAATGGGCGCACTATCAACCATAGAAAGACCCATCAATTCTTGGGTGTGATAATCGACCAAAACCTTTCCTGAAGCCCTCATTGCGCCTACCTGAAGAAAAGGACTGTCGTCAATTGCCGGTGTACTGAGATTCATGTGCGGGAAAACATGGGGCACATCTGTACGTTCCACACTTCAGTTGTACAGGGCTCTATTTCTAGGATATCTACGCTGCACTAGCCTTCCAGTATTGTCCAGAACGCCCAAGTCAAATGTTCGCTCGCTGAAGAGCTTACCGGGCCAAGCATTGCGCACGTGTTTAGGAATTCCTCGATGCGCGTCGACACCAGCAACAATTACGCTCGCCAAAGACCATCTCATCCAAACGTTGCGGTGGACTGTCTCAGGGCGCATATCCGCCATCTTTCGCGCGTCTCCGATCACCACTTAGCGTTCTTGCCCTCGCAGAGACCTCGTGCTACGCTTTCTGAATTTATCATCACCCATTTAGAAGGGCTTCATTTCCATTGTGTTGTCTCCAACAGCCTTAGGTGCGCCTAAGTATTCCGGGTGTAAAGAAGAGGCCAATCACCAAAAAATATTACTAAAGCAGATGACTAATGAATTATTTTTCAGTGGCTGCCGGGACATACCAGCATTGCTGGTAATGGCCTCGCCGATAAAGCCACCCGGTCGCTGCAAGAAAGCTTCATTTCTTGGCTAATGCTACGACCCACAAATATTTGTCTTCTCCCTACCTCCCAAAGTGTCATCTTCATACACTTGATCCATGCCTAAAGCTACAAGAGCCATCAAAAGTTTCACGTTTTGAGGCGACAGTGTTGTGCCGCCTCTGTCTAGGAGTGGCATGTACAAAGGCTCACTCGTTGCGCGTCGTAATGGGGGATAGGCCCATATGCGACCCTTGTGGAACTGCAGGAACGATTGAACACATCTTATGTCGGCACCACGTCAAACGTGAACCTCTCCAGACGTCATTGAACCGGCTGAACCTTAGACCATTTTCAGAAATGAAGATCCTTGAACCATGACCGTAGGCATCGATGGCACAGGAAGCCACCGAAAGCGTTACTGCAGTACCTCGTTTACAGCTAGGTCTTGGCAACCGCTTGCAGACTCAGTTCGTACCCTCAAACGTGCGCGGAACTGTGCTCTCTCTCTGTTTCCTCTCGCTTCCTTTTCATCTCTGTATCCCCTTCTCCCTGTGCAAGGTAGCAAACCGGACGTGTGTCTGGTCAAGCTCCCCGCCTTTCCTCTCTTCTATTTCTCTCTCTCTCTCCCTCGACGCATATAGGCACTGACTAGAGCTTCAAATTTTGATCAAGTACGTATCTATTTCGTAGGGCTTCATTCTCTCAGAATTTAAGTGACGCGCTTTTCTGTAAGATAGAAGAATAAGACCCTGCTTTCTCGAGTTCTTCCACGCATTCTACAAGAGCGCCAGCCGCAGAGGCTCTCACAAGTTTCGTGACAGCGAAGTCCTGCCATGATGCCACATGGGTCCGTCTTTTTCCTTTTTCTTTTCTCTCTCTCTCTTCTTTCTTTCATTCCTTTCTTCTCTTTTGTTGTTTTTGTTTTTATTTTTTGTTTATGCTGGTAAACCGATATTCAGTAATCCGCTATTCCGGCCGGGTACACAACGCACGTACCGGCTAGCTAGGTGATCCCGCGAGTTGAAGGATGCCGGATCGCTCATCGATCTTCCAGTGTTTGCCCACCAAAACGCGGTTTCGGACGCGCATACCATCTCGATGCATGCAAATACAGACTCGCATGCTCGCAAATACAGATCTCGCTGCAAATACAGACTATTCCTATGCACAATACGGCAAAAAAGGTTGATGTTAGCCAGATTAGCCAGAAAGGTTGATGAATCTTGATTTGCAAGGATGTTTGCGGTGCGCAAACAAAAAATTTTAAAAATTATGCGTTGCAGGCCTAGTAATTCCACGAAGAAGAGAGCCGGCCACCAGCATATCTGTCTGGAACAGTACAGATGGGGGGGGGGGGGAGGGGGGGATACGTATAGGCTGATTCGTTATATGAGTGCTGTCCTGTGTGTGAGTTACTCGGCAAGACAGCGCAACAGCAGTGACAGCCACAATGAGCATAAACCTGGCGGTTTATGCTCATAACTCCTTTCCGCTATCATTTTTCGCTGCCAGTTTGACGTGTCTCGACAGATTTGATTTACATAGATAAAAACAACGCGTCGCTAGTCGACCTTAAGCAATGACGATGCGTATTTTATCGATTCCTAGTCTTCCAAAGCCGATATTGCTATGGAGCCTGGGCGAGTGCTCCCATAAACTCAACGGCCGTGCGACAAAATGTTAGGGAAGCGCCGAAAGCGAATGGCGCGGAAATTTCTGCGGGCTAGGGAGCATCGTCTTTCGGATTAAAATTTAAGGGGGAAAAAAGAGGGACATACGCGGGCTCCAACACCTATTACACCGAGCGCGCTGGGGATTCTCTGGGGAGTCGTGAAGCAGCACGTGTCGCGTATCTGCAGAATAAATGCGTTCCGCTTTTCCGTGACTCTTTGTCTGGAAAACTAAAGAAAAAATTAATTTGTCTGCAAAGGTTGTCGGAGGAAAGGCGGTCAGGGACAGCCGGCCGATATTGCTTCGGTCACGTATACGTAAACTGCTTGTATACGGTTAAGCACGGGCTGCAGGCAGTTTCACGTCTATTCTGCAGCTGTATACCTGTGGCAGGCGTGCTAAACGATCCAGTCGCAGCGCCCGTGCGCTGAACATACGCGTGGTAAAGCAGATGCCGTGAAATGACCTCGTAGAGAAAGATGTGGTTTTCCTGCGATTGATATCCTCGCGCATTCGTATATCAGGCACTCTGCGTGTTTGAAGATATATTTGCTGTGTTGTGCTTAACCCTTTATGGACGAATTGTTGCCTGCGCACCCCATACCAGGAAATACTTTTATTGCTAAGTTTTGATATCGAGTAGAAATTTTCTGACTAAATGTCTTCAGCCAACACTGACTTATGGGCAGCAAGAGTCATAATTAGGTTGGTTTAGAGCAGGAACACAGAAGGAGAAAGACGTTTGGCACCCGTCTCTCTTCCTTTTGAAAGCACTGTCCGAGGAAACAGACCGAGGTATACGGTTGTAGTGGTGTCACGAACGTGGTGTGAAGCAAACGAAACGCACTCCTATGATTCACATATGACGAGAGCTGCCTGCACAAAATCCAAAACGAAGCTATAGGTGGCTTGGGGTGAAACCCACTTGCAGCTTTCTGCCTGGTGTTTCCCCCTCATAGCTGAAAAAGATTCCGCAAGATATTTTTTTCCGTTGATTATGCTTATTCTCGATTTGTTCTGCACATTTAGATAGAAAACACTTTTTCTATCTTAAAGAGTTGTACTTAAAGAGTTGACGGACACTTCGGTGCTGGGCCGTTTGTCTTTCGCCGGAAGTGGATTGGAAGTGGCGTGTCAGGGTAGGACACCTATAGGCGGTAGGAGGGTGAATCAGGAGCTTCGCTTCTCTGCTATGTTGCCCTGAGCGCGACGGGCCTCCCTTATCCAATCGGAATCCCAGGCGGTATCCTGGGATTTTGATCCAACTGAAAAGAGGCGGTCACGTCACCACTGTTCTTGAGGGGATTTTACCTAATCCGAGTGGGTTTGAGGTCGATCCTCCACCAGTGTTTTCGCCAGCACCATCCGCTGTTGCTGATGGAAGATAGAGCATTCAGACAATATATGGTGAGAAGTATGTGGTGTTGCGAAGAAGGCCTTTAGAGATAGTGTAAGGCACACGCGTCTTTCAGGTGTGATCACGTGATATTTCAAAGCCCGGCCACGCGCAGACAAGAACATAACCTATATGCGTATATCTCTATATGTACGTTTTATTCCCATTTGGTGAGACCGGCGCATCTTGGACCACACCCCCATATGTATTTTCAGTTCCCTGTTGTTTCTTCTCACTGTACGTGCACGAGGTCCCGACGATAATCTGCGAAAATTAGCGGGTCTTTATTTACTCCTTCTAAATCTTCTCGTGCTAGCTTAACGACCTCCTGCCGACCTTCTGCGCAGAGAAGAACGCAACCTATGAGATTTATGCGTCTCATTCTCGTATACGTGAACCTGCGCATCTTGGACCACTTCGGGACCTCATATGCCATTTCAGCCCTGTGTTGTTTCCTTTTCTCTCACTATGCACGCATATGAATTTTCGACGATCATCTGTTGCAAGAAGCAACACAAGGTGCCTGGAAATCCTCGCCGGCCTTCGAGCGCATAACTCCATTATTAAAGCGAAGCTAAATTATGGGGTTTTACGTGCCAAAACCACTTTCTGATTATGAGGCACGCCGTAGTGGAGGACTCCGGAAATTTCGACCACCTGGGGTTCTTTAACGTGCACCTAAATCTAAGCACACGGGTGTTTTCGCATTTCGCCCCCATCGAAATGCGGCCGCCGTGGCCGCGATTCGATCCCGCGACCTCGTGCTCATATTAAAGCGAAGCTGTCTTTTCCTTGCTGCCCGAAGTTTGGTGCGTCTGCGTGGTCACTTTGTCGCCGAGTGAAACGGGCCGATCCCGTGTAACAGTAAACAGGACCGATCCCGGAGGTGACGTAATCAAAGCTGGGCCAGTCCTCGAGACAGTGTAATGTGCGGTGTCAAGAATGGCGAGCTGCGAAACAAGATTGCCACACAGTTACGACAGGGCGACACGACGCGCACCTCTCCCTCTCCGTCGCTGCAGCTGGGAGGCGTTCAAAGAAGCGGCCTTTGCGCTGGAATCCGCCGCCTTCCACCCGCCCCATCGACATTGTGACGGAACTAGTTCGGCGTGTGTGAACAATGATTCCGGAGTTCCCCAACGCGGAGCTGAGTTGACACGCATGGTCAAGCTGCCGTGGGGACAACGTATTTTGGTGCGTCTCACGCTTCGGCACCCCGCCAACGCCGTCGTCGGGCATCAGAGCGCGGTTGCCTTTGTGTCTGTAAACTGATCTGCAGAGCCGCGGCGAGTTGGTGATGAGTAAACGAACAGTCGCCGCGTCGTAGGACCGGCGGATCGAGTGTATAAAAACTGTGGTTGTGCGAATGCTGAGAACACTTCTCTTGAGCAGTCATGTTAGACTGAGTCACTTCTCTCATGCAGTCATGTTGGACTGTTACTCTTTTTCTCAAGCAGTCATGTTAGACTGATTTAATTTCTGTAAATAAACCCTTTTCCTCGTTCTCGATGAGAAACAGTTCTTCACTTCATCAACGATCTCAGCGTAAATAAGTTGGACGACGGCATGGGCCAGCTACCTTCGAATTCATGCCGTACTCCAATCTTGGCAAAGGACCACGGACGATGGGATTGAGCCCCAATCCTGACAACTGGCTGACAGCGGTGAGATGGACTTTGCGACATGGTGCTGTATCTGCGGTGAGTGCTTGGTTTTTGCTTTGACTCTCTAGGCTTCATTTTGTTGTTGTTCTGTTTAGAACAGTAGGGAAGCTAGATTGTTGTGTGTTAGCTAGGTTGTGTTTTCCTAGCTAGATTTAGAGAGCAGAATCAAGGCAGTAAAGCAGCAGTCATGGAGTTAAGGACACTGCTGAGAGACGAGTTGTTGATTGTTGGTGAGGAACTGGGCCTAGATGTACGCAAGGAAATGCTCAAATCGGAATTATTGGAGCTAATTTCCAATCAGGCCAGTGAGCAAGATATTGAAATGGGATTGGAACTTCTCAAAAAGAGAGAGAAACGGGAAAAAGAAAGAGAAAAACGAGACAGAGAAAACCGAGAGAGAGAGGAACGCGATAAAGATCGCGAGTTTCAGTTAAGGAAAATGCAACTTGAACTTGAAAGCAAACGTTTGGAGTTGCCTCAAGGAAGTGAAGGCGCTCTGGGTCGATCAAGTGAGGCAGAATCGTACCGCATGGACAGGCTATTAAAGCCATTTGAGGTCGGGACCGACATAGGCTTGTTCCTAAGCAATTTTGAAAGGACTTGCGAGAAGATGAACTTCGGCCCGAGTACATGGCCACAGCGGTTGCTGTCTATGTTGCCGTGTGAGGCGGCGGAAGTAATCGCCAGACTGAGTGTGCAGGATGCATATGATTATGCAAAAGTTAAGGCTAGTCTCCTGAAGAAATACCGCCTTTCAGCCGAAGCTTTTCGGCAAAGGTTTAGGAGCACAGGCAAGAAAGATAGCGAGGGCTATCCGGAGTTTGCATATAGCTTAAAGGCCAACCTAGTCGAGTGGCTTAAAAGCGCGGAAGCGTACGACAGCAGAGACATGATCATTGAATGCATGTGTCTAGAGCAGTTTTACAAAACCATCCCCCAAGCTGTGAAACTGTGGGCGCAAGACAGAGGTAATGTAAACACTGTGGAAAGGGCGGCTGAATTACCCGAATAGTACGCAACCCGTAGAAAGTTGAACGCCGAGGAGGGAAACTGGGACGGTCGAAATGGACCGCGGAAACCATTTCCGTTCAAAAAGGGTGCGCAAACTAGACGATCCGAGCCTGTAGACATGGCGGAAAAGCCCGCAGAAAAGAGCGAGGAGAAACTTAACGGAGAAACCGCACAAAAAGAACAGAAAAGAAAATTCGAATCTGTTAGACCAATTCGCTGTTACAAATGCCACAAACTGGGACATATAGCTGTAAACTGCGAGAAGTCTAGCGTAGTTTTTTCCTACGTGGAGGAAAAAGTTGAGAATATGGAACTTTTAAGTCCATATCTCCACGACCTGCAAGTTAATGGAAAACCATGCCGTGTGCTAAGAGACAGTGCCGCCACGCTGGACATTGTCCATCCGTCTTACGTGATGGTAGATGACTTCACCGGAGAAGTAGCATGGATAAAACAGGTTGTAGAAGAACACAGCGTGTGTCTGCCCATGGCCAAAGTCAAAATCAGTGGACCATTCGGGGAGCTAGAGACTGAGGCTGCAGTTTCCAAATTTTTGTCACTGCAGTATCCCTACATCTTTTCGAATCGCTCGAATCAGTTACTGCGTGACAGAGGGCTCAAACTGGGAGAGGGCATAGTACAGGCATTGACCCGAGGCCAAGCTCGTAAGATCGCGGCGCTTTCGGCTGAAAATGCTCAAGCTCCTCCAGCGGAAGCAGAAAAGGGGATAACTTCAATACCCGAATCCGAGCTAGGCCCGAGGGACAAAAGAACAGTTTAGGAGAGCCTGCCAGCTGACCAGCTCAATGAGAGCGTTGCACTAGAGTGTCAGAGTTCTAGCCTGCAGGAAGAGCAAGCAGACGCGCTCCCAAGCGAGACAGGGTCGTTATTATCACCGGCCTCAAAGAACTTTGATCAACTCTTACGCGTGGATAGAGAGTCACTGGCAGCTGAGCAAAAGAATGATGAGAGCTTAGCAAAATTACATGACACAGCTAAAGAAGGCATTGCTAGGCGCAACGTAACGATACATGAGAGAGGAGGATTGTTGTATCGGCATTACAGAGATCGAAAGGGTAGGATTTTAGATCAGTTAGTCATACCTACTAAGTATAGGGAGGACCTTTTGAGTCTTTGTCATGGAAATGGGTGGTCCGGCCACCTAGGCATAAACAAATCAAAGGAAAGATTGCTTATGGAATACTACTGGCCTGGCTGTTTCAAAGATGTAGAAAACTTTGTAAGATCATGCGACGCCTGCCAGCGTTCTGGTAAACCAGGAGAGACATGGAAAGCTCCACTGAAGGTAGTCCCCTTAATAACAGAGCCTTTCAGACGGCTTGTAATAGACACGGTAGGGCCTCTTCCAAAAACAAAATCAGGCTACAGGTACTTGTTTACCATGCTGTGTCCGGCTACGAAGTTTCCAGAAGCAATCCCTTTGAAAGAGCTCAGCTCCACCGAAGTAGTAGACGCGCTTTTGACAGTGTTTGCACGAGTTGGGTTTCCAGCCGAAATTCAGGCAGACCAAGGGTCAGTATTCACGAGCGCACTGACTTCCACATTCTTGCAAAAGTGCGGGGTAAAGTTAATACACAGTTCTGTCTATCACCCTCAGTCAAACAGTGTAGAGAGGTGGCATTCGGTGCTTAAGCGAGTTTTGCGTGCGCTATGTTACGAGCACAAGGAGGACTGGGAGAACTGTCTGCCGGCAACTTTGTTTGCTTTGCGAACAGTTCCACATGAGGCGCCAGGGTTCTCACCAGCAGAACTAGTGTATGCGAGGACACTCCGGTCTCCACTGAGAATGTTAAGAGAGATGTGGGAGGAAAGAGGGGAGAGTCCAACCGTGGTTGAATACGTGCTAAATTTACTGGAACGGCTAAGCGCAACCCAAGAACTAGTCGGAAAGAACATGGCACTAGCTCAAAAGAACGCCAAATTCTATTACGACAGGAATGCGAGGCTTCGTACGTTTAACGCCGGAGACCAGGTAATGATCCTCAAACCTTCAAGAAAGAACAAGCTTGAAGTTCACTGGGACGGGCCCGTTAAAGTGTTGCACAAACTTTCGGAAACTAACTATGCTTTGAGAATGCCCGGTCGCAGGAAGGAAGTGAGGATATATCACTGTAATTTGATGAAGCCGTATGTAGAGCGGAGCGGAGTCGTTAACTATACTGTCAAAGAGCCGGATGGCATTGGTACCAAGTTTAAGGAGTATAGGGCAACCTCCAACTCTGAAATCGGCCTAGAAGAAGTAGTAGAACACTCGGTAAGCTCGCATGCTCTAAGACCCGAGCAGCTAGATGAGCTAAAAGGGGTGTTAGGGGAATATCTCGACAGATTCAGCGATCGGCCGGGTAGAACCGAACTGATAACGCATGAAATTGAGCTGACCTCTACCGAACCAGTAAGATCAAAACCTTACAGGGTGTCTCCAAGACAGAGAAAGATTATGGAGACAGAGATACAGCGCATGCTAGAGTTGGGAGTTATTGAGCCCGCTGAGAGTGACTACACGTCACCGCTAATACTCGTAGAAACCCCTAACAAGGACCCTCGTCCGTGTGTTGACTACAGGAAGTTAAATGCGATCACTAGGGATCAGCTGTACCCGATACCCAACATTGAGGAACGAATTGAAAGAGTTAGCGCTGCTAAATACATTTCAACTATAGATCTCGTGCGGGGGTACTGGCAAGTTCCCCTTTCAGAAAGTGCCAGCCGCTATGCCGCATTCATCTCGCCTGTAGGCACTTTTCGCCCTCTCGCACTCAGCTTCGGGCTGAAGAACGCGCCGTTTAGCTTCTCTTAATTAATGGATATTGTCCTAAAAGACTTGCAGGAGTTCGCCTTGCCTTATCTTGATGATGTGGCCATTTTTTCGGACAGCTGGGAACAACACGTATCGCACCTCAAACAGGTGTTCTCACGGTTGAAGGAAGCCGGCTTAACGGTGAAAGCGGAAAAGTGTAGGTTTGGTTGTTCGCAGGTTACTTATCTGGGCCATGTTGTCGGTCAGGGCATGAGACGGCCGGCTGAGCTGAAAATAGCTACGATTGGAGAATTTTCTCAGCCGCGCACGAAAACGGACCTTCGTTCATTTTTGGGACTTGTGGGGTACTATCAACGGTACATTCCGAATTACTCGCAATTGGCAAGTCCATTAACGGACGCCCTCCGAAAGGGAGCACCGAGTAACGTACACTGGGATAAGGACAAAGAGAACGCTTTCCAAAGTTTGAAAACGCTATTGGTTTCTCGCCCTGTGCTTCGCGCGCCAGACTACACAAAGGAATTCATAGTTCAATGCGACGCAAGCGACAGAGGTATGGGCGTGGTACTTAGTCAGGTCGGCGACGATAACGAGGAGCATCCTATCCTCTACGCCAGCCGTAAACTAAATGTAAGAGAGGAAGCCTACAGCGCTTCAGAGAAGGAATGCGCTTGTTTGGTTTGGGCCGCCCAGAAGTTGTCGTGTTACTTGTACGGAGCGAAGTTCATCTTCGATACCGACCACTGTCCTCTGACGTGGCTCAATCAAATGTCACACAAAAACGGCCGCTTGCTCCGATGGAGCCTCACTCTCCAAGAGTACAACTTCTCCGTTAGATATAAGAAGGGAAAGTTGCATAGCAATGCGGATGGTTTGAGCAGGCTAATTTGAATTCTGCGTTTGAGGGTCCCGCCTAAATTTTGGGGTTACTAGTGTTAGCTTTTCTTTAGGCGAAGAAAATCCCCTCTCATTCAGCAGAATTCCCTCCATTAATTGCTGAATTTGTCAGCAGGAATTTGCTTCAGAAATTGGCATAGTGAAATGTAGCATTTTTTTTTGTTTCTGCACTTATGTTGTTGTTGTTTTTTTGAAGCCTAGCGAGTCTAAAGTGAGAGCCAATGCACGTCATCTCGGCGCAGAGCCGTGTTGTGGGGTTCATTTTGCAGTTGCCTGTCCTTGTTGGATGTTTTGGGGCGGTGACATCAATGCACAAGTGGTCGCTGCGAGCCAAGACATCAATCTCGCCCTGACCAGCAGCCGTTCTCTTCCTGCCTAGCGGTTGTCAGCGCTAGACAGTCGAGACTTTCCGGGCCATGGAGGCGCTGTCAAGAATGGCGAGCTGCGAAACAAGATTGCCACACAGTTACGACAGGGCGACACGACGCGCACCTCTCCCTCTCCGTCGCTGCAGCTGGGAGGCGTTCAAAGAAGCGGCCTTTGCGCTGGAGTCCGCCGCCTTCCACCCGCCCCATCGACATTGTGACGGAACTAGTTCGGCGTGTGTGAACAATGATTCCGGAGTTCCCCAACGCGGAGCTGATTTGACACGCATGGTCAAGCTGCCGTGGGGACAACGTATTTTGGTGCGTCTCACGCTTCGGCACCCCGCCAACGCCGTCGTCGGGCATCAGAGCGCGGTTGCCTTTGTGTCTGTAAACTGATCTGCAGAGCCGCGGCGAGTTGGTGATGAGTAAACGAACAGTCGCCGCGTCGTAGGACCGGCGGATCGAGTGTATAAAAACTGTGGTTGTGCGAATGCTGAGAACACTTCTCTTGAGCAGTCATGTTAGACTGAGTCACTTCTCTCATGCAGTCATGTTGGACTGTTACTCTTTTTCTCAAGCAGTCATGTTAGACTGATTTAATTTCTGTAAATAAACCCTTTTCCTCGTTCTCGATGAGAAACAGTTCTTCACTTCATCAACGATCTCAGCGTAAATAAGTTGGACGACGGCATGGGGCAGCTACCTTCGAATTCATGCCGTACTCCAATCTTGGCAAAGGACCACGGACGATGGGATTGAGCCCCAATCCTGACAGCGGTCGTGTGGGTCACGTGGTTGAGTCACTGCGTGCCACGCCGCTGTCTCCGTGGATGGGCGTCGCTCTTATCCATGTTTCGTCCTTTAGCTGGTTTATATAAAATGCTACTGGAACAAACTAATGCAAAGCTAATGCTGTGCTTGGCAAAGATATATATATATATATATATATATATATATATATATATATATATATATATATATATATATATATATATATATATATATATATATATATATATATATATATATATATATATAAGTGAGGCACGCGCACTCGTAAGTAACAGCGTTCACCGCACTCGCACTGAGCCTCAGTCATCTACAAAAAGTACAACAGGCCTCTGGTGGCTTGCTTCCTATACATAAGACGGCCCCGCGACAGTCATTATCGATGTTTTGACCAGGTATACTTCTTTTGCAAAATGTGCTGTACTCTATTACGTTTAGCGAATTTTAAAAAATAAAAGAAAACAAGATATCAAAATTGAATAAATTATCTAACCCGAAAACGTACTACGTTGTCGTTCTTGATTATCGGAGATATCGTGACAAGCTACACTTCAATGCAGCAGACATCTGGGATCTAGAATCCCATCAAACCGTTCCATTAAATCGCATGTGTAAATGTGCCTCTAGCGTAGGGACACGACAGTTTGAAATAATCAAGCCTCTCAAGCCTTCTTTCCTTAGTTTCTAGTTTCCTTTCTTCCCTGTTTTCAGTTCTTGCATTACAGCAATTCTTGCAGAGAGGCATTGAAAGGCCAAGGGGGTCCTTCGCAAGAAAAATTTGACAGCGTTGGAAAAGAAAGTGCCATTCATTGTCATCGTGTCTAGCGCACACTGCAACGACTTTCTCGTTAAGTGCCTCATTTACGCGATGTCTACGTTTCTTTTCAGACTTGATGGCCGGAGTGCACTTCAACCGAACGTTGTCCTAACGCACAATTTAAAGCTTTTCTGTTTGGAAAGCCCGAGCGAAACCAGACACGCCAATCAAGTAAACATCTGCAGTATAGGAAATCACATTGTACAGCACAATAGATGAAACTACACAACAAGAGTGAATGTATAACAACGAGCATGCTTAAGGAACAAATACAAAGTAATTGACGCTTCGGCCTAAATGCGAAGCACTTATAGCGATAGAAATGTAATGCACAATTACACGAAGTAAGGTTTGTAGTTTTATACGTCGTATAAATTTCAGTAAACATTCGTTTAATAACTAGTAGTAAACATTCGTTTAATAATCCTCAATAATTTGTTGTAATTCGTCTCCAGTGTTGCTGAACAGTACAATGTCATCTGCACACCGAAGGTTTCTGAGATATTCGCCGTTGATCTTTACTCCTAAGTCTTCTCAGTTTAATAGCTTAAATACTTCTTCCAAGGACGCAATGAATAGCATAGAAGAGAGTGTGTCTCTTTGTCTGACCCCTTTCTTTATAAATATCTTCCTACTTTTCTCGTGGAGCATTAAAGTAGCTGTGGAATCTCTGTAGATATATTCCAGTATATTTACGTGAGCGACCTGTACTCCTTGATTACGTAATGCCTCTATGACTGCTGGTATCTCTACTGAATCAAATGCCTTTTCGTAATCTATGAAAGCCATATATAGAGAGGTTGATTCTACTCCGCAGATTTCTCGATTACCTGATTAATCACATGGATGTGATCCATTGTAGAGTATCCCTTCTTGAAGCCAGCCTGTTCCCTTGTTTGGCTAAAGTCCAGTGTTTCCCTTGTTCTATTAGAAATTATCTTGATGAATATTTTATATAATACTGGGAGCAAGCTATGGGGCCTATAATTGTTCACTTCTTTAACGTCTCCCTTCTTGTGGTTTAGTATAATGCTTGCATTCTTTCGGTTCTCTGGGACCCTTGAAGTCGACAGACAGTTCGTATAGAGAACCGCCAGTTTTTCAAGCGTTATGTCTCCTCCACCTTTGATTAAATCAGCTGTTATTCCATCTTCTTCTGCCGCTTTTCCCCGTTTCATGTCTTGATGGTCCTTCTAACCTCATCGCTAGTTATAGAAGGAGTCTCTGCAAACTGTTCATTACTGCTTCGAATGGAAGTATCGTGTCTCTGGGTACTGCACAGGTCAGTATAGAATGCTTCCGCTGCTTTTACTATAGCTTCGAGATTTCTGATGATATTACCCTGCTTATCTTTCAGCGCATACACCTTGGTATGTCCTATGCCAAGTTTCCTTTTCACTGATTTCATGCTGCGTACATTTTTTACTGCTTCCTCAGTCTTTCTCACGTTATAACTTCGAATATCCTTTATTTTCTCCTAGTTGATCAGTTTTGACAGTTCCGCGAATTCTATCTAATCTCTTGAGTTGGACACTTTCATTCTTTGTCTTTCTTTATTAGGTCCTTTGTTACTTGGGAGAGCTTGCCTACTGGTTACCTACTTGACCACCTATCGCATCCCTTTGCCCATCCACCAGTACGCGGTAGCCAACCGGAGATAATCTCCGATTAACCTCCCTGTCTTTCCTTTGCCTTCCTCTCTCTCTCTCTCTCTTGCTTACTGGTTGCCTTGCTGCCTTACCTCCCACTTCAATTGCTGCCTCTGAAGCCAGACTAGTCACGGTTTCATTAATTACCTCTATGTCATCTTCATCTCCCTGTTCTAAGGCTGCATATTTGTCGTTTTTATTATCACACACCAAGTATGCGCGATAACGCAGTGGTTAGCGTGCAGCTCGTTACTGTAGATTTCTGCAGGAGAACGAGTTCGATCCTCAGTGGCGGTGATTTGCGGTCTTCTTTCTCTTCCCCATCTGGCGAAAGTGAAGCTTATGATGAGGAAGTGGTATGACGACTGCTTAACGGACTGGCACAGCAAGCCTAGTTTCAAAATTTGAACTGAGGTCGTAGTAAAATGCAATATTGTTACAGTGAATGTGCCCGCATGAATGGAAGAAGAAAATATGTGAGCGGAGTAAACGACGAAAAGAAGAACAGTGTTTGCCCCATATTGAGGCTCGCCCCCTGTGAAGCCTAATAAATAAACTTCGTTTCTTTCGTGTCGCAACAATATGACTTAAAACGCGCGTATGGACAGTCTGCACCTAGTTCACATGTGTGCATTACATATACGAGGTGTCATGTGACACACTGCAAGCTCAATGCAATCGGGGCTCCAAAGCAGGCGCTTTTGACAAAACCGCTACTTTCTCGTTGCGCGCTAAATGGATACCAAGGGAGAACGGCCTGTTCAGACAATGACGCAGAAGCAGCACGAAAAACCGACGTGCGGGAAAAAAATAAGTGTGATCAGAGGAAAGGTCCACAAACACAGGCGCTGACTATCAATTGAATATCATTGATCGAAGAACGTGCACGCAAGAACACAAGAGGCTACGGGGTTATCGAACGCTATATCACATACACGTGGACACGTGAAACATCAGAACATAAAAAAAAAACGATAAGGCATTCGATACGCCTCTCACCTCTTATAAGTTCATATATATATATATATACATATATATATATATATATATATATATATATATATATATATATATATATATATATATATATATATATATATATATATATACACGACGTCTTTCAAACCTATTTTCTTGTCGCAATTCGGTGCTTTGCGCTTAATTTAACATCATGAACTCTTATCCTGATTGAGCGTAAACTATAGTACATTTGTCTTTCAAAACTCTCCATCTCTTTACACTTCTTCGTTGGAAAAGAAGTTCTTGTTAGCGGAGAAACTAAGCAGTTTCTTCCCTCGAACTTTGCGCAAAGAAAGCCTGCGCAGCAAAAGTTGCCGAGGTGAATTTTACTTCCTTCCTGCGTGCAACACAATCCTTTCTTCCACAATGAAATTGCGACGCCACGGAGAGCCAACTCGTAAATTGCACGGTGCAGTCGCCACGAGTCCTCCGTTCCTATACGTCGTTTCTGGCATGCCAACTGCTTCCGTTCGCCGTTGTACACGACTATTTGCAATTCCATAAGCGCTATATAGCTGTCTGCCATTTTCACCGGTCTTTTCTCGTATGCGACGACGAAATTGCCGCTGCCGACTAGATTAACTCCATCCGCAGTCTCCCTATCGCATACACTTCGGGAACGTGCTTCGCTAGCTGCTGGGTTGTTCTCGAAGTCCGCCCATCGGCATGTTTCAATTGCCTTTTTTTTTAAAGAGGCGGCGAAACCCAGCAGCGCCTCCTATTGACGTCTGCTTCGTAAGCGCCGAAAATGTAATGTCGACTTTCGCGGTTCCAACCGCAGCTCGTTAAAATTGCAAATCGCGCAAATGCGAAACGCTTGTGCTGAATTGCAATAGGAGAATAATGTCGACAACCTTCTGTTTCTTTTTTTTTTCGTTTCTTAGTCTGTTTATTTGCTTGTTTGTGTGTAGATCGCTTTGTTTGTATGCCTAGCTCCTTGACAGGAATGAAGAACTCCTTAGGCTTAGCGGCACTTACTATAAGACAAGGCGCACGTGCGCAGTCAAGGGCATAGCGAAAGGAATGACGAATGAAAATCAATTTGGCGCCGCTGAGTTGATGCCATTAAAATTTGCTTTGCGGCCAAGTCCCGTTGAAGATCAAAAGATAACTATTCGCCGTGCATGTTGACGAGCATACGCACAAAGCAGAGTCACTGTCACAATTAAAGAAAAACTGAGCGGTTTTCGTTACTTGTAGCATAAGCGTCACTTAAACACTAACGCAGTGAACCAAGATCGTTATAGAGGATGGTGAACCTGGGCAATCCGAAAGTGAACTAAATAAAATAAATAAATAACAAATATTTCGTTGTAGACTTCTCTCGGATTAAATGAACTTTATTCCGTAATCCGCTGCGCTTTATGCAGCCTAAAACGAGCTTCCCTTATTCCAAAGAAATCGAATAAACTTATGTTTAAAATTTCAGGCTTCGAGCAGTTTGTCTAGCAACGTTATGTCCTGAAGGGTCGCTAAAGACTTATGCGAACTCGAAAGCCAATAAACACAGAGCTGCTTTTAAGTATACGCGGGAAAAGACTATCGAGAGTCTTACAAATATGATTAAGAAATAAAAATACAGAATCCAGGTAAAACGTGCGAAATATTTAAATATAGAAAAAAAACGTCATTTAAAAATTTTACCATTTCTCGGGTCTTTAATAGGTTTATCGAAACTACATTATTGTGTGCACTGTCTCTATTTCCAGCGTCGCTACTCTGCTGCCCGAATACTTCAGTGCACCTTGAAGTAGCTTCACCTCAACACTATAAAGCTAGCAGTGGTGCACGCTCCTCAGGCTGCGTCTGCACGCCTGCGATAACCCCTGAAGCAGGTGTAGAGAACAACGCACAGCTTCTGAGGCCGAATTCACAAAGCTTTCCGTTCGTAAGCGCTGTTTCTCATTGGCCGATCGCCTTCGTTAATGATATGTCCTACATCACTATTAGCTAGCACGAGCGCTTTTAGCGTAAGAACGTTTTGTGAATACGGGCCTTGGTATCTAGAACGCCAGGAGCGGTACACTATACGGTACACGTTTGCGCCTTCAAATCAGTGTAGCCGTTCGTCCCATAGGGCATTGCTTCCAAGCCCTCGCTACAAGACGGGCTAGTCACCAATCCTCACGCCCGTTCTCGGCCTGTCGACACTAAGCAGTTGTTACGCAGGAGCATGTCGTAAAAGAAAGGCACCAACCAATTGTGACAGAGGGGATGTCATTAGCGAAAGCATTCGATCGGTGACGAGCAGCTCTTACCAACAAGAGGATTTACTGAAACGACGCCTGATCCCTTAAAGCACAAAAATAATGGCGGAACGACTAGATAGGAACGCTAAATACGTCATTAGCCGACAGCTTCCTCCTGCTCCTACGACTAGATAACAAAGAGAAAACTAGTTCGCCCGAAAGTAGCGGAAAGCTACAAAGGACACCGGTGTGGGTTACACACAGAAAGAAAGACTGCACGCCAAGCTGTTGCTATAAGGTAACCTTCCCACTAAACTCCCACTTTCTCTCTGTCGGGGAAAGTCTGACTTCGTGTACGAGCCCTGGACCACTGTGAACGTCTCTAACAGCGAAGTTTTCTTTCCGAGAAAACCGTGAGACTTCCTTCGTAGCTTCGTGCCTCTCGCGGGTGGATGGAAATTTATTCCTTTCGTGAAATTCCCTCTAATTGATGATTTCCGGCGGGCCGATTTGTTAGGCATACAATACAGTTCAAGTCGGTACTGTAGCAAACAGAGAACACCCTGCTTTGAATAGGAACGATACGGCTTTCGGCTTGTAGGCAGTCCAACCGCACGAAGCAAGAAGAGAGAGGTAATTGTAATAAGGTTGCCAGTGGTATGAATACCTTCACATCCATCGCGTATACGGCCATTAGTGCTATGACATATTCCGCTTATGAGCGCGAATTCGCTGGTTTAATCAGCGATCGTGTTTTGACTGTAGCGGAATGCAACAACGCTTGTGTGCCGTCGCTTTCGGTTCACGGCAAAGAATACCATTGTGTTGAAACTATATGATATGCTATAGACATATAGGTCTATGAGACTGTATACCTGTAGGACTATAGGACTATAGACCTGTTGCGCTGCCCAGGCGGCGATGCAAAAGCGCTGGTCAAGAGCGCCATCCATGGAGTGTTTATTGGTTTCGGGTAGTACAAAAACGGAGCGTCTGCTAAGAAATCCATGGAGGTGTAGTCTATCTGTTCATCTGAGCTGCTCCATACGGTAGAAGTTCGGGTGAATTTTTTGCAGTTAAGGCTTTGTTGCATGAAGTGTACGTAACGATGAAGGAAGATTTCAGTGACGAATACGCATGCGGAGCGAAGAGAAGCGGGTGCACTTCTGTCCGCACTGCCGCTTTTGAGTACAGCTGCAGTTACACGACGTACAGCTGCAACAAACTGCTGCGAATGCCCGTGCACTTGTTTTACGCAGTGCAACCGAGAACCGCGGGCACTGAACAACGATGCAATCAAATATTCAAATATTTAAATAAATCACATATTATAAAAGAACTAGGTCAACTACAACGTAGTTAGCATCGGGACAGACTGTGTGACCGGCTCCTGCTCGTGCTGGTTGCCATTAGCCGGTAAGCGATGAACACGCTTCTACAGAAAATGCAAAATTGCCCGGCAGTTGCGTTCAGTAAACTGCGCGACTGAGATTCGGTAGCCTGTGCCTGCGTTTATGCGCAATTGCTGACAGAGGGCGAACCAAGCGGGCGCAAATGCTCCATCGTGTTTCATCTGCCTTGAGTAATCTATTATGCAAGTCGCGGGTCTCTATTTACACTGTCCTCACTCTGCACTGTCAAGAATGGCGAGCCGCTGAGCAGGATTGCCACCTTGCCACCCGATTACGACAAGGGGTGCAAGACGCGCACCTCTCCCTCTCCGTCGCTGCAGCTGCGAGGCGTTCAAAGAAGCGACCTTTGCGCTGGAATCCGCCGCCTTCCTCCAGCCCCTTCGACATTGTGACGGAACTGGTTCGGTGCGTGAACAATGATTCCGGAGTTCCCCAACGCGGAGCTGATTTGACACGCATGGACAAACTGCCGTGGGGACGACGTATTTTGGTGCGTCTCACGTTTTGGCGTGGCACGGAACAACGAGCGACCCTCGATCGGCGTCGATAGTTCCCGGAACGGCACCCTGACAACGTCGTCGTCGGACATCAGAGCGCGGTTGCCTTTGTGTACGTAAACTGGTCTGCAGAGCAGCGGCGCGTTGGTGATGAGTAAACGAACAGTCGCCGCGTCGTAGGACCGGCGGATCGAGTGTATAAAAACTGTGGTTGTGCGAATGCTGAGAACACTTCTCTTGAGCAGTCATGCTAGACTGAGTCACTTCTCTCATGCAGTCATGTTGGACTGTTACTCTTTTTCTCAAGCAGTCATGTTAGACTGATTTAATTTCTGTAAATAAACCCTTTTTCCTCGTTCCCGATGAGAAGCAGTTCTTCACTTCATCAACGATCTCAGCGTAAATAAGTTGGACGACGGCATGGGCCAGCTACCTCCGAATTCATGCCGTACTCCAATCTTGGCAAAGGACCACGGACCATGGGATTGAGCCCCCAATCCTGACAACTGGCTGACAGCGGTGAGATGGACTTTGCGACATGGCGCTGTATCTGCGGTGAGTGCTTGGTTTTTGCTTTGACTCTCTAGGCTTCATTTTGTGGTTGTTCTGTTTAGAACAGTAGGGAAGCTAGATTGTTGTGTGTTAGCTAGGTTGTGTTTTCCTAGCTAGATTTAGAGAGCAGAATCAAGGCAGTAAAGCAGCAGTCATGGAATTAAGGACACTGCTGAGAGACGAGTTGTTGATTGTTGGTGAGGAACTGGGCCTAGATGTACGTAAGGAAATGCTAAAATCAGAATTATTGCACATCATTTCCGAACAGGCCAGTGAGGAAGAAGTTGAACTGGGGTTTGAACTTCTGAAAAAGAGAGAAGAACGAGAGAGAAAAGAAAGGGAGGAACGCGATAAAGATCGCGAGTTAAGAAAAATGCAACTTGAACTTGAAAGCAGACGTTTGGAGTTGTCTCAAGGAAGTGAAGGCGCTCTGGGACGATCAAGTGAGGCAGAATCATACCGCATGGACAGGCTATTAAAGCCATTTGAGGTCGGGACCGACATAGGCTTGTTCCTATGCAATTTTGAAAGGACTTGCGAAAAGATGAACTTCGGCCCGAATACATGGCCACAGCGGTTGCTGTCTATGTTGCCGTGTGAGGCGGCGGAAGTAATCGCCAGATTGAGTGTGCAGGATGCTTATGATTATGCAAAAGTTAAGGCTAGTCTCCTGAAGAAATACCGCCTTTCAGCCGAAGCTTTTCGGCAAAGGTTTAGGAGCACAGGCAAGAAAGATAGCGAGGGCTATCCGGAGTTTGCGTATAGCTAAAGGCCAACCTAGTCGAGTGGCTTAAAAGCGCGGAAGCGTACGACAGCAGAGACATGATCATTGAATGCATGTGTCTAGAGCAGTTTTACAAAACCATCCCCCAAGCTGTGAAACTGTGGGTGCAAGACAGAGGTAATGTAAACACTGTGGAAAGGGCGGCTGAATTAGCCGAAGAGTACGCAACCCGTAGAAAATTGAACGCCGAGGAGGGAAACTGGGACGGTCGAAATGGACCGCGGAAACCATTTCCGTTCAAAAAGGGTGCGCAAACTAGACGATCCGAGCCTGTAGACATGGCGGAAAAGCCCGCAGAAAAGAGCGAGGAGAAACTTAACGGAGAAACCGCACAAAAAGAACAGAAAAGAAAATTCGAATCTGTTAGACCAATTCGCTGTTACAAATGCCACAAACTGGGACATATAGCTGTAAACTGCGAGAAGTCTAGCGTAGTTTTTTCCTACGTGGAGGAAAAAGATGAGAATATGGAACTTTTAAGTCCATATCTCCACGACCTGCAAGTTAATGGAAAACCATGCCGAGTGCTAAGAGACAGTGCCGCCACGCTGGACATTGTCCATCCGTCTTACGTGATGGTAGATGACTTCACCGGAGAAGTAGCATGGATAAAACAGGTTGTAGAAGAACACAGCGTGTGTCTGCCCATGGCCAAAGTCAAAATCAGTGGACCATTCGGGGAGCTAGAGACTGAGGCTGCAGTTTCCAAATTTTTGTCACTGCAGTATCCCTACATCTTTTCGAATCGTTCGAATCAGTTACTGCGTGACAGAGGGCTCAAACTGGGAGAGGGCATAGTACAGGCATTGACCAGAGGCCAAGCTCGTAAGATCGCGGCGCTTTCGGCTGAAAATGCTCAAGCTCCTCCAGCTGAAGCAGAAAAGGGGATAGCTTCAATACCCGAATCCGAGCTACGCCCGAGGGACAAAAGAACAGTTGAGGAGAGCCTGCCAGTTGACCAGCTCCATGAGAGCGTAGCACTAGAGTGTCAGAGTTCTAGCCTGCAGGAAGAGCAAGCAGACGCGCTCACAAGCGAGACAGGGTCGTTGTTATCACCGGCCTCAAAGAACTTTGATCAACTCTTACGCGTGGATAGAGAGTCACTGGCAGCTGAGCAAAAGAATGATGAGAGCTTAGCTAAATTACGTGACACAGCTAAAGAAGGCATTGCTAGGCGCAACGTAACGATACATGAGAGAGGAGGATTGTGGTATCGGCATTACAGAGATCGAAAGGGTAGGATTTTAGATCAGTTAGTCATACCTACTAAGTATAGGGAGGACCTTTTGAGTCTTTGTCATGGAAATGGGTGGTCCGGCCACCTAGGCATAAACAAATCAAAGGAAAGATTGCTTATGGAATACTACTGGCCTGGCTGTTTCAAAGATGTAGAAAACTTTGTAAGATCATGCGACGCCTGCCAGCGTTCTGGTAAACCAGGGGAGACATGGAAAGCTCCACTGAAGGTAGTGCCCTTAATAACAGAGCCTTTCAGACGGCTTGTAATAGACACGGTAGGGCCTCTTCCAAAAACAAAATCAGGCTACAGGTACTTGTTTACCATGCTGTGTCCGGCTACCAAGTTTCCAGAAGCAATCCCTTTGAAAGAGCTCAGCTCCACCGAAGTAGTAGACGCGCTTTTGACAGTGTTTGCACGAGTTGGGTTTCCAGCTGAAATTCAGGCAGATCAAGGGTCAGTATTCACGAGCGCACTGACTTCCACATTCTTGCAAAAGTGCGGGGTAAAGTTAATACACAGTTCTGTCTATCACCCTCACTCAAACAGTGTAGAGAGGTGGCATTCGGTGCTTAAGCGAGTTTTGCGTGCGCTCTGTTACGAGCACAAGGAGGACTGGGAGAACTGTCTGCCGGCAACTTTGTTTGCTTTGCGAACGGTTCCGCATGAAGCGACAGGGTTCTCACCAGCAGAACTAGTGTATGGGAGGACACTCCGTTCTCCACTGATAATGTTAAGAGAGATGTGGGAGGAAAGAAGGGAGAGTCCAACCGTGGTTGAATACGTGCTAAATTTACTGGAACGGCTAAGCGCAACCCAAGAACTAGTCGGAAAAAACATGGCACTAGCTCAAAAGAACGCCAAATTCTATTACGACAGGAATGCGAGGCTTCGTACGTTTAACGCCGGAGACCAGGTAATGATCCTCAAGCCTTCAAGAAAGAACAAGCTTGAAGTTCACTGGGACGGGCCCGTTAAAGTGTTGCACAAACTTTCAGAAACTAACTATGCTTTGAGAATGCCCGGTCGCAGGAAGGAAGTGAGGATATATCACTGTAATTTGATGAAGCCGTATGTAGAGCGGAGCGGAGTCGTTAACTATACTGTCAATGAGCCGGATGGCATTGGTACCAAGTTTAAGGAGTATAGGGCAACCTCCAACTCTGAAATCGGCCTAGAAGAAGTAGTAGAACACTCGGTAAGCTCGCATGCTCTAAGACCCGAGCAGCTAGATGAGCTAAAAGGGGTGTTAGGGGAATATCTCGACAGATTCAGCGATCGGCCGGGTAGAACCGAACTGATAACGCATGAAATTGAGCTGACCTCTGCCGAACCAGTAAGATCAAAACCTTACAGGGTGTCTCCAAGACAGAGAGAGATTATGGAGGCAGAGATACAGCGCATGCTAGAGTTGGGAGTTATTGAGCCCGCTGAGAGTGACTACACGTCACCGCTAATACTCGTAGAAACCCCTAACAAGGACCCTCGTCCGTGTGTTGACTACAGGAAGTTAAATGCGATCACTAGGGATCAGCTGTACCCGATACCCAACATTGAGGAACGAATTGAAAGAGTTAGCGCTGCTAAATACATTTCAACTATAGATCTCGTGCGGGGGTACTGGCAAGTTCCCCTTTCAGAAAGTGCCAGCCGCTATGCCGCATTCATCTCGCCTGTAGGCACTTTTCGCCCTCTCGCACTCAGCTTCGGGCTGAAGAACGCGCCGTTTAGCTTCTCTAAGTTAATGGATATTGTCCTAAAAGACTTGCAGGAGTTCGCCTTGCCTTATCTTGATGATGTAGCCATTTTTTCAGACAGCTGGGAACAACACGTATCGCACCTCAAACAGGTGTTCTCACGGTTGAGGGAAGACGGCTTAACGATGAAAGCGGAAAAGTGTAGGTTTGGTTGTTCGCAGGTTACTTATCTGGGCCATGTTGTTGGTCAGGGCATGAGACGGCCGGCTGAGCTGAAAATAGCGACGATTGGAGATTTTTCTCAGCCGCGCACGAAAACGGACGTTCGTTCATTTTTGGGACTTGTGGGGTACTATCAACGGTACATTCCGAATTACTCGCAATTGGCAAGTCCATTAACAGACGCCCTCCGAAAGGGAGCACCGAGTAACGTACACTGGGATAAGGACAAAGAGAACGCTTTCCAAAGTTTGAAAACGCTATTGGTTTCTCGCCCTGTGCTTCGCGCGCCAGACTACACAAAGGAATTCATAGTTCAATGCGACGCAAGCGACAGAGGTATGGGCGTGGTACTTAGTCAAGTCGGCGACGATAACGAGGAGCATCCTATCCTCTACGCCAGCCGTAAACTAAATGTAAGAGAGGAAGCCTACAGCGCTTCAGAGAAGGAATGCGCTTGTTTGGTTTGGGCCGCCCAGAAGTTGTCGTGTTACTTGTACGGAGCGAAGTTCATCTTCGAGACCGACCACTGTCCTCTGACGTGGCTCAATCAAATGTCACACAAAAACGGCCGCTTGCTCCGATGGAGCCTCACTCTCCAAGAGTACAACTTCTCCGTTAGATATAAGAAAGGAAAGTTGCATAGCAATGCGGATGGTTTGAGCAGGCTAATTTGAATTCTGCGTTTGAGGGTCCCGCCTAAATTTTGGGGTTACTAGTGTTAGCTTTTCTTTAGGCGAAGAAAATCCCCTCTCATTCAGCAGAATTCCCTCCATTAATTGCTGAATTTGTCAGCAGGAATTTGCTTCAGAAATTGGCATAGTGAAATGTAGCATTTTTTTTGTTTCTGCACTTATGTTGTTGTTGTTTTTTTTTTTGAAGCCTAGCGAGTCTAAAGTGATGGCCAATGCACGCCATCTCGGCGCAGAGCCGTGTTGTGGGGTTCATTTTGCAGTTGCCTGTCCTTGTTGGATGTTTTGGGGCGGTGACATCAATGCACAAGTGGTCGCTGCGAGCCAAGACATCAATCCCCCCCTGACCAGCAGCCGTTCTCTTCCTGCCTAGCGGTTGTCAGCGCTAGACAGTCGAGATTTTTCGGGCCATGGAGGCGCTGTCAAGAATGGCGAGCCGCTGAGCAGGATTGCCACCTTGCCACCCGATTACGACAAGGGGTGCAAGACGCGCACCTCTCCCTCTCCGTCGCTGCAGCTGCGAGGCGTTCAAAGAAGCGACCTTTGCGCTGGAATCCTCCGCCTTCCTCCAGCCCCTTCGACATTGTGACGGAACTGGTTCGGTGCGTGAACAATGATTCCGGAGTTCCCCAACGCGGAGCTGATTTGACACGCATGGACAAACTGCCGTGGGGACGACGTATTTTGGTGCGTCTCACGTTTTGGCGTGGCACGGAACAACGAGCGACCCTCGATCGGCGTCGATAGTTCCCGGAACGGCACCCTGACAACGTCGTCGTCGGACATCAGAGCGCGGTTGCCTTTGTGTACGTAAACTGGTCTGCAGAGCAGCGGCGCGTTGGTGATGAGTAAACGAACAGTCGCCGCGTCGTAGGACCGGCGGATCGAGTGTATAAAAACTGTGGTTGTGCGAATGCTGAGAACACTTCTCTTGAGCAGTCATGCTAGACTGAGTCACTTCTCTCATGCAGTCATGTTGGACTGTTACTCTTTTTCTCAAGCAGTCATGTTAGACTGATTTAATTTCTGTAAATAAACCCTTTTTCCTCGTTCCCGATGAGAAGCAGTTCTTCACTTCATCAACGATCTCAGCGTAAATAAGTTGGACGACGGCATGGGCCAGCTACCTCCGAATTCATGCCGTACTCCAATCTTGGCAAAGGACCACGGACCATGGGATTGAGCCCCCAATCCTGACAGCACCCCTTCAGCCAGTTTCGTTTCAATTATCTCGGCAGCGCGTTTTGTCGGCGCAGCATGCATCGTCCTAAAGCATGTGCCGCGTCACCAGACAAACTCATTTCGAGACCTGTAAAGTGTTGTGCTTGGCAGCTCTGAATCGATGAAAAGAAAAAAGAAGAAAAAAAGAAGGCAGCTGCAACAACGTTGTTTCGGAGACCCGGCGGCATTGTTTGCTCCCGCTTTTGGCACGGTTAGGCAAAGAACGAGGCACGCCCCCTCGACAAACTGGGACCGAGACTACCCCAAGCGAATGCGAATACGCTTTCCGGCAGCTCAGCACCTAATCAAAGGCACAAAATGAAGCCTGGGCAGGCAAGCAAAGCAATCAAGAAGAGTTCTGCTGCTCCGCGACAGTGTACCACCCTCTGCCATTGCGACTTATACTATATACCCAGCCAATTTATCTGTTAGCCATCAACTTGCATCATAGTGCGCTTGAAATTTTCGGGCCACAGACCCAAGCAAATCGGCGATAATGTGCTTTAGCACCACACGACCTTCCCTCATAGCCTGTGTGCTGTTTTGGGACGGTAAATCTGGTAATTTTAACTTTTTTTCCCTTACCGTTTGGCCCTCCCCCCCCTCGGCCCCCTTTTTTTCCCCATATTATTACAACAAAAAAAGACTGGCGCTCGTGTTCAATTTGTGCGAGAAGTTGTTTGTAATGTATTCATCCTCTCCCAGCGTTCCTAGAAGTTTGTTGCCCAACGTTCCCAGCTTTATGTTAACTTGTTGATTAAATCTCTTTTGTTCGAGAGCACAGGGCACCATACTTGCTGACCTCGGGCGTCTCTAATGTCAAGAAGCACCGCCACTGCTTTATACAGAAGACCTTCTCTCAGTGAACACATCCCATCGCGGGAAACAAATCGTCTCGGAGCGCTACGGCTGCATTTCGAAGTTTAGCGCATTCGTTTCACGCAAATGGCGCCTTGGGGGAATCCGGCGCCTCTTCGTTGTCTTTCCGATCGATAGAAGCCAGCCAAGTGGAAACTATGCAGAAGTGTATGCATTTCGTTACTTTACTGCGTCGAGAGGTTTGTTGAACTAAGCGAAATTTCCGGTGAGCTAGAGCGCCGCAAAATGGAACTGTAGGTTTGCGCAAGCGTTTGCTGTTGCTTTACTTGTAAGACAGCACAAGTCTGTTCACCTAAGATGTTGCTACGCTCTGCTTTCTTTTCGTTTTCATTTCGTAGAATGCCTGGATTTAGAGATGAGCAGTTCTGCACGCGTATTTTGAGAAAGAAAATGAGAATTTATACACTCACAACTTCGGTTTTCTTTCTTTTTTCTCTTGCGTTTGCTTTGCTTGTACGAACTAAGCACATATTTGTTCTTGCTTCGTTCGTTAGTGTGCATCGCATTAGACCGCAAGTAATTTCTTACGGAGAGAAAAAAACATGGACGGACCCTGACAACACTTATTCCAAGATGACAACAAGGCGGTGGGAATAAGTTCTCCTGCCTTATCTTAATGTTTCCAGTACTCAGTCGAGTAACGCTTTATACATTTAAAACAACGGTCGCCTGAGCACAGGAAGTGTAGTCACTTCTCCGCTTCAGGCATAAAGTTGTACGCTTGAAAGCCGCCATTTCCCCGTACTGATAACAATAATTTAAACTGACATGGACATATCCATGATTAAAATGATCTACGAATCATTTTCTGCAGCATCTCCAACTCCATTTGATGTTCGCAAGTTGGCCCACGAACCTGTTTTCTATACTGCAAGACTCCTCTGGAGCCCACTCTTTGCTCATTTATGCATTGGCTCATCGCGATAGGGCATATTGCACTCAACGAAAGTCCTGCTGCAATGATGCATGCATGCGTACACCTTAGCGACGATGCGAGGTCCAAAGATTACAAGGCTGCCGGAATTCAAAGGAACCGTGGCAGTCAGCGATGTCGAAAGGCGGTGGAACACCCAGCGAGGAAAGTGCGCGTAGGCCAACTGTCTGCAACACCGTGCCCTCGCTCAGGTCATGAAATATTCGCGAAGTGTTCCGCCCCGAGCCTTGGTTCGCCAGCGAGACCTAATCAGCACGAGTCCGGAACTGCAACGCGGCTCGCATCGACGCTAGGTAAGAACTCCTCAGTGGGTATAGCCCCGCTTTTTCCATTAGTCGCGCTGCTGACTCAGGAATGCGGAATCCGAACAGCAGAACGAATGACCAGCCCGAGAATAACGGAGGCCCCGGAGGTAGTTGCACGCAGTGCGCGCAGGCGCGGCGTCCATTGCAACTCGTTCTTCCGTCGCAGTGCGGCTGTTCCACCACGACGAGGATTCTGGCTATCTCGGCCTCGTCGTATATCTGCTCGCAGGAAAGCCGAAGCTAACGGTCTCAGGTGGCGCTTTTGTGTCTCGTGTATATGGCAGACGGCAAGGGTCCCCCCGCGGTGGCTCAGTCACTGTGGTATTCTGCTGTTGAACGCGAGGAAGCGAGTTCGATACCCCGCCGGGGCGGCCGCGTTTCTATGGCGTGAGACTGGGAAATGCTGCGTAGATTGAGGTGGACGTTAACGAACTCGAGAAGGTCAAAATTGATCCAGAGTTCGCACAAAAAAAGAAGAACAAGAAAAAAAAACATTCATGAGACAGGAAAGAAAGAAGGAAAGGAGAGAGGAAGCAAATGCGGCATTCATAAAAGCAATAACGGAGGGATGGAGGAAATCCTGGGGTAAAAGAAGGAACAAGAAATAAGGACAAACAGGAAGTGGTCGGGAGGCATTCAGACGTGTGAAGTTTGGAAGAGGCGGCTGCGTTGATAGAGGTAGAAGACGGGAGACCAAAGCAAGGCTTCATTTGTATCTTTGTATCATACGTGCCTGCTATATCCTCCCGAAACCCACTGCTTACAATCTTTCTCAAAAATAACTATGAAGCGATTGCGTAACATGTTCACCGCTGATTATGATGTAAGATCAGACTTGTACACGTTACAGAAAAAAAAAATTTTACCCATTACAATTACATAAACGTCATTCAATATTGTATTCCACTGCACCGTCCAATTACTGCCCCACCAAACTAATAGAGTAATCACTAAAATGTAATCGATTAATTTTACACTACTTTCAACATCTGATAACATCGCACGAATGCAATAAATACAACAAGCTGGCCTGGATCTTTCACTGAATCCTCCGAAGCTGTTCACGTTTTTCAAGTACACTAACAATTGCTTTTCAAAATCTTCGTCGCTCATCTTCCCTCTGTTGCGGCTCGGGGTAGCGTTTAAGCCAGGAAACCACCGGGCACATTGATGAGTACGTCCGGCAGCAGGAATGAAGGAAAAAATATGTTTGTTGTATATTATTTACATTGGCTCTAGGTAGGGAAGCCCACTCCATGTAGGGGCCTATTAGATGTCCGAGCTCACTTCAGGACACCTCAGAATCCCCTCACTGCGCCAAATGTCTCCGCTTTTAAGACCATCGTCTTTCCTAGGAGATTACACTGGAGAATCTGATGACTGCATCTCGGCCAGTCACAATTGCCGAATCGGTCGCAATCATCCTTCCCAAGTTGTCGCACCATACCGCCGGACACCGCCTCCTAGACTGCACCCTCGCCCCCACATAACGAGGCAACCACGTCACAACTGGGAAACTCAAGTCGACGCTGTTCCCGCGGTAGTCGTCGACGTTGGCCCCCTTCATCAATTAGTTCAGCTTGTCAGGGTCAGGTAGAGAGGTCGCCGCGTTAATTACCACCTCCACGGAGGACGGCAGTTACTGTCGCGTCGAAGTGAGCTCCTTTGTTTACGTGTCGCAGTCCATGTCGGGCTTTGTCGCCGTCTGGGCGCGCTCTGATGAAAGGACGGCCTCGTGGGAAACGTACAAGGAGTGCTCGTCGCCGTATTGAGACGCAACACCTCGTTTTCTAGTGAAGGCGGCGGCAGCGACACTAAATATTCGCTCAGTGAGCACGCTCGCGGGAAGGGCGAGGTTGCAACTTACGCGCAACTTGCGCACGAGGTGTCGGTTACTCAGTGCTGCGATGCTCGCGTCTGGGTCCTCTATGAAGCTCAGGGCTTCATTGGTGCATGGGCTATGGGAAAACGCTTTCGATGGGACTAGCGAAAAACGGAAAAATCCTTCATTGGCGATTCCACGACATCAACGGCTGAAGTGGCCATGGCTATCGGCCCATAGAAGCACCGTTTCAATTCCTTGACCACAATCTGGCGGATCTCGACCCTGGTAGCGCCCTTCAATAGTTAGCCGTTTAGACTTAAACGAGCAATCCTAACGGACGTCAGCAGACGCTCACCTTCCTCGAAAAGCTGGCCAAATCTGTAATTTAAAATAAAACCGTAGATTGCTGAGTCACAAACACAGTGTCACTGTATTACAATCACAAAATTAGGTGTATAGGAGTAATGCATGCCACAGGTAAGAGCACGTACATTTAATGGCCATAAACTTATGTTTATGTCAGAGAACTCATAAACTGCACTAAGCGAAGAATACACTAAGCCAGCCTTGTTCAGGTGATCACGAGGCGTGCCTACAGGACGCTAATTGCGGGAAGGACGTAGTCAATGTACTAGTTTTCATACCTTAGGACCATGCGATTGCAGACTGCGAGTATTCTGCTCAACTACTGTCAAATTCTGAGTACTTCTGCAGGACCCAATTTCAATAAATGTTTTATTGCTCAAATGTGTGTTGTCTGTTAGTTTGTCCCGTCAATAATGTAACCGGTAACATGTAATTAGCTATAGAAAAAGTAATTGGATTACAATGAGCGTTACAGAGGAAACAAATTATTTATCAAATTACAAAGAAATATGCAATTGATTGCAAGTAATTATTTACACGTAATTCCTTACGTACAAGCCTGTGAGAGATGCATGCCGAACTGTATGAAAGTGGTTTAATCATGTTCTTGACGTCATATTACGAGAAAATTTATACTAATGTGATGCGGTGAATCCCGGATAAACGAAACTTGCTTTAATGGAAATGCCGAATAAACGGACCAATCGAGAGCGCCAGCATTGGTTGGCCACCCATATGCACAGCGCTAATAAACTTCTGTTAAGCGAAGCGCTTCTTGCTGTGAACTCTGGTTAAACAGAACTAGAACTGACAAACTACCACCTACTTCATCGCACGTTACACCGCATATGAAACCGGAAAAGAGCGACAATGACGTCAAATAGTTATGCTAAATAAAATTCAGGAAATACAGTCCATCGCGCAGTTGCAGGTAATTTAAGGTAAATTATATATTTTGTTGAAGTTGCAACGGAGTTCACACCGTTTCGCTAAGCAAGAAGCAAGAAGGGCTTCGCTAAGCAAGAAGCGATTCCTTCGGAGGAAGAAAAAAAAAAACACTCCAGATTCAGGTTGCCACTACTGCTTCGTTTCACGCCGCAAGAACGCGCTACTTTAGACGTTGCCTTTGATACCTGCTCTGGCCAGACCGCTGGGGTATTATCGCAGAAGTTCGCTGCGAAGGATTCTAGCGACAATGACTTATTATACATTTGTGTTCCAGTGCGCGTTACTGTTTTGGATCAGACGGCAAGAGATAAAAGTTCAAAGTATTCGGGCTCCTTAGTACGCGAAGGCTGCGCAGAACGGTTAAAAAAGAAACATTTTGAACATGAACAGATAACTTGTAAATTGTGCACAAGCTACGATATTCGAAGCATTGCATAATAACGCCTCTTTTGTCCCACCTGCGGTAAGATTAGAAGACTCAAACTTTTTTTTGTAAAATAAAACAGTTATTGGTGATTTTTTCGCTCAAACGAAACTTCAAATAAATTGACGTTTTTTTTTTTTTTCCTTCCCGTTGTGTCACCGCTGACGATGAAAAGAAACCACGAAGCAGGTCTCCGATACCGCGAGATGACTTGAAGCTAAAGGATTGATCATCAACACAACCCACTACAAGACGTCGCCTCTTCATATCTGCGTTTATGCAAAAAACAGACCTTACCATATGAAACATGGCTGCTGTGTCCACGTACATTGAGGTGGTGCTTCTGACATGTAACTGTGAAATGTGACCATAAAAAGTTTTTTTTTCTCCTTTTTAACATTTGTAACACATCATTTCGTAATAAGAACTAACGATTACGTCCATGGACTGTTTTCTGGTCTCGGGAGGAAATATTGCTACCGATATACAGTAAAGGCTATTATTCAGCGACAGTGTATGTGGTTCAAGTCTTTCTTTACGAGGCCTCGCACTGTCCGTTCTTGATTCAAAGATGTAAACCCGCTGCCCTTGTCACATTGAAACATCACCCCCCCCCCCCCTGGCCTCTCTCAACAAACACACAAAGTTTCTTCCCTGTCAGCTTATAATTTTTTCGTCGTGTGCACGCTTCAAATGCTTTCACAAAACACTCCTCGCAAATCATTCATTCCCGTTCGTCGGCACCTTCATCACATTTGCCTGTTGTTGTCTTTGGCAAGCGAACAAGAAACGTTCGCGCAGGCTCCTACAGCGTTTTTCAAACTCTTTTTCACCGAGAAGCTTACCACATAGCTAACGTTTGTTGACGACCACGCGCGGAACACGGAAGCAAAATTAATGCGCGCGGACGTGACAGGCGCGCGGACGGCCAAAATTACTGCGCCGTTTTATACCTGCGGGAAATCGGGTCTCGAGATGCGCGAATAAGAGAAAGCCGTATCCGACAGCTCGGTTCGTGTTGATCGACGAAGAGTTTATGCCGGCAAGCGCTTTCATCGACAGAACTCGAGCGGCTATGCCTGTCAGAACAGAACGCACGTCATTACTCACGAAGTATATTGCTACGCGTCACCGCGCCGAAATCGCCCGACGGGAAGCCTGCGGAATATTGCAGGCTTCTCAGAGTGAATGGTAATGGGACGCGTGCCCATGAGAGAGAGAGAGAGAGAGAGAGAGAGCTCCACCAGAAGCAAATCTACGGTTTGCTACCCTGCATGTGAGCTGCAGAAGGCGGTTAGAAAGGAGGAGAAAAAATTGGAGGCTTATCGAGGTTAAGCCCAGTGGATGCGAAGCATCCACTGGGCTTAACCTTAGCGTATCCTTAGCGTTTGGAGGCATCTTGACCGCATGCACGCCCGGCGCAAAGACGCTGGCGCAGTTGCGGGCACAGACTGCCGCGACGGCGGGCGCGCGCCGCTTCATCCCTGGCGTGACGTCACATATCACGTGATGCAGCGATGGTGGCGCCGCCGCCGCGTCGCGCGCGACGGCGCGAACCGAAGCGTGGAGGCCTCCGCCGGGCGACGTCCGACGGCGCGATACGAGGCCCCATCTGCAGCCGGTGTGACGTCATCACGTGACGTCACATCATGTGATCTCACTTCAGGGTCAATGGTGGCCACCGCCGGGAGGCGACCGACGGCGCGATATGAGGCCCCATCTGCAGCCGGTGTGACGTCATCACGTGACGTCATGTCACGTGACCTACTTGAAGGTCACTTGAAGGTCAACGGTGGCCACCGCCGGGAGGCGACCGACGGCGCGATATGAGGCCCCATCTGCAGCCTGTGTGACGTCATCACGTGACGTCATGTCACGTGACCCCACTTCAGGGTCAATGGTGGCCACCGCCGGGCGTCGCGCGAAGGCCCGAAACCTACGTTAATATGCTTCGCATAAAAAAGAATGAAAGCATCCTTGGTGATTGTCTGTCATGCGAAGCATTTATGAATGTTATAGACACAAATGTGTCGGCAACCTTTTTATTTATTAAGTGCTATAATATCTTCTTTGATGCCTCTTCTGCCGCATAGGTACTACCCATTATACAGGTGCCTTTCTCTCTTTTCTATTTTTCATTGCTGCACAGAACTTTAAAAATTCGCCTGGGGCAGATAGCAGAATTCCAGTCATTGAGCTGGATTACTTAAAAAGGCAGACATTACTCGCACGAGAAACGCCAATTCATAATCAACTAAAATTTCAGTAATTACCTTTTGAACAAATAATTTTACGGCACATATTGCAATTTACGAATTGCAGCCCGTGAGTTCGCTAGGCGTATCCGCTTGGAACGAATTCTCACGATATTAATTGTTTCACAATATTCGTTCCCAAAGTGTGCGATGAAACACACACACTAAGAAAAAAAAGAGTATCCCTTACTCTTTTCGAAGAGTCTGGACTCGTCACGTATACGACTCACTTTGTGGGAGACACCCGAACTCTCTTTTGGCAAAGAGTCCCGAGACTATCTGCTCAATACAAGGTGTTTGCGTGACTCCGCACACAATAGTCATGCATACTCTGTTGTAATAGTCACCTATACCCTCTCAAAAGGGTCACAAGACTAGTGCTGAGGGAGTCCGTTAACAATTCTAAATGAGTCCAACGACTCAAGATAAAGTGTCTCATGAACACTGCAAGAATGACTCACCGAACTATTCTAGATGAGTCTGATGACTCCAGCAGTGTGTCAAGTTACCCTTAGTGCGTGGTGCCGGCCTCTTGCAAATAAAGTAAGGTAACTAATCTATGTAAGTCGTTTCACTCTTGGATGGCAGTGTCGAGCCGCTTTTCAAAATGTGTCAACAACTCTTGCTGTAAGTACACACGACTACGGCTAGTTCTCAAGAAGACTACTATGAAAAGACAACATAGGATAACAAAGAATCCACAGTAAACTTGACAAAAAGCACATGGCAGGTTAGCAAGAAAAAGTTAATATTTCATCAATCTTTGTTACTGTCTTCTGGAAAATTCAAATGTATAAGTCAGCACAGAATCACTATGAAAGCAAGACAGTTCTCTTTACCATTAAACTGGAATCAATAGCCAACTAAGCAAAACAGTCTTAAATAAATATCCAATATGTAGCCTGCAGCTGCATATGCATGACACTGCAATGCCACTCAGAACCATAATGAGACCCCAAAATATTATGTAACTCATGTAGAAGGTTAATTCACCACCGCACAAGTCTCTTATAATATGTCAAAATATTCATAAGTTCAACCTATTTCCCTGTTCTAAAAGACTTAACTTACGACTTAACATTCTAAGCAAGTAAGCTACACATAACAAATAAGAGAGGCTGCACTTATGTACAAAGGAGACCCATATAATGAAGTGCAAGAAAAACAATATTCCAACTTAGATTACATTATCTATGCATTACGCTATGCTTGCTGAAAACAACTGGTTGGCAATTGATAATCCAGTCTAATAGTAAAAACAGCTGTCTTACCTTATGGTACTCTTGTTGGCACTTTTTCCCACACAATTTGTGCATGTTAGCGTGAGATGAAAATTGATCTGAAAAACACATTAAAAAGTTGTGCATCAATTTTATTCTGTCATACAACATGCAACAGTGTATAAAAATCTCATAACTGACAAAATTACAAAAATAAATACAGCAACACTAATACTGATCATTTATTTATGTTGAGAAACATACTTTTGCAAGACTAAGTAAAATAGCTGACACAGACAATTTCACAGGTCGAAATAACCGCTAATACAAAACTTTCCATAATGCAAACACGTTGACAAAATAAGTAGCACAGGCAGCTGTATTTTGTTACGGCAAAGATAGCGCATGAATGATGAGGACAAGAGAGGAAGCAGAACACATAAACAAACTATACCCAGCTGCATGCACGCAGCTGTAACAATACTCATAGTGCACAAAGATCCAAAAGAAACAAAGAGGAAGATGTGAGGAAGGCTTCTTTTACTCATCACAAGTCATCCTGTAAGAGCACATTATGCACTGGCTGTAATCTATCCTCAGGACATACATGAATAAGTTACTTTAGGTGCCACATCTATAAATCACTCATACAATGTTCTTGTGATTTTCCTTATTCCAATCTTTAGCTTAGCAAGCATGACTGAGTTACGTAAAGCCTCCCTACGGCTTGGCACATATACACAAAGAAGTGTTTCTATAAACACTGTAAGTCACGGACGGATGACTGACACATACCTCTTTTATTTGTTTTGTCTTTGTCATTATGATTACCTACCACAGTAGTCTTTTGTAGAGTGAAACACATCCAAATAACACACTGTGGGCAACCAAGTGTGAATACCTGTTCTCGATTTCTACCTTTCTCTGGTGTCCCGCTAAGGTAACAATGGTGCGAAGGATTGTCTTCCCAACGTATGCATTCCCATACAACAGGAGCAGATGATAAGCCACATTAATGGTGCATGAAATAAAGCATCTGTGCTTGACTTTCCACTGCCGTTCCAATCTGGAGTGACCTTTTTTTTTGCTTTGTATACACTAGTACAGGTGCTACGTAGTCCCCTTGGCACCCAGAGCAATTCTCACACCACAGCAGGATGTCAATTTTTTTTAAAATTCTAAGCAGAACTCTCGTTATGGGGGACAATTGCGAACTTATATTTTTGCTTTGTATCTTAATTATGTTGTTGACCTTTAAATTTAGCCACTTTACTACTTTTCTGCAGACAGGCCATTGCACCAATGCTAGGTTTTGAAAACACCAGAGCAGGGTAGAAAGCAAGAACAGATATTTATAATTTGGGTGCCCTCTCTGCATTGCATGGATATGTTTCAATGCACGATAAGACTACTTGGTAGCTAAACATATAAAAGTTAAGAGAATTAAGCTCAAAGCCTACCAAATTAGTAACTGGGAACTGGGAATTTCATATGTAAATTAAATTTCCTGATTCCCAGTGATGAAACAGTTTTGAGAATATGTGCGAAGGCAACCAAGTCACTCATGCTCACAAAGGAAACAAAATAAAAACAAGCAAGATTACAAGAACTTCGAACTTGCAACCCAAAGTAAGACACCTGACATGACTGATTTATGTATTTACTGAGCATAAATTACAGCTAGCGCATAATCTGCTTGAACAAGATGACAAACAATGAGTTACTGTTGCTTTCTCTCTGGGGCATTTGGCTCTTCTGAACACATGCACATTGTATGGCACAGCTGCGTGGATGTAGCTGGGCATAGTTATGAGTCAGCATCACTTTGTTATTATGGTCCTTCACTATTATTGTTATGATTTATATTTGGCAAGCAGCCTAACTATCGGGTTGATCAGCTGTATTTTAAACAAAACATACTGACAGATTTCCGTTTCTAGCTAACATAAGGAGGCGGGTACATCCTTTCAGATTTCAAGAAACAGCTGTGCAACAGAAAGTCTACAATGACCAGTGCCTTTATTATTAAGTGCCATGTACTAGATCTTTCTGCAATGAATACCTCTATTACCAAAAATTGTAGTCTGAAAAACTAATTGGAAAATATTTACAAGTGACAGATACTAGAACTGCATTACAATTGCAAATTTTTTCGTAAACAATATCACAATAATTGAAGTTTTATTAATTTCAGCAAAATGGCTGACATCCTATTATTGAGGCTAGTCAGTGCTGAAGGTATTGTTAGTTTGTAGGAGTCCTCAGACTGACAGCTCTTAAATATTTATCGCCATACTTGGTGGAACATGCTTTGCTGTTGCAGATATTACTTAGCCACAAAACATTTTGTAAGCCTTATGGGACAATTCTGTGTGGAAGATAAACCTATCTGATCATGTCTTTTTGGGTTGTGTATCTCGGAACTGGTGCTAGTCTGAGTTCTTACAAACTAGACGTTATTGAGTACTGTAATTATAATGCCTGCCACTGCTATAAATTTCTGTTAGCGAAAATTGTCGCATTGTCATGAAACAGATATGTTCAATTTTTAGCGGCAGTCACTGCTGAAACACTCAGTACAAAGCACAAAACAAAGATATGGAGTCAAAATGTAAATGTCGATCAAAGTTATAGTCAATTCCTCATTTCACAGAACTGTCTTTTTTTCTGTTAGTTTGCCAATACCAATTGCACATCCACAAACATTTTAGTATTGCACTTCTGGTAAATGCAGGAAATTTCAGTGTTTAACAGAAGCCCTTGGGAAGACAGCCCAGAGTCGCTTTAACAAAAAGACTTGCATTCAATCTGCGTTTCTATGTTGTAGGTCACTATAGCAAGGGGCATGTTTTGCTGATTGAATATTACTCGAAACAGTCTTATTATTCGTACTAGAGGCTTTGAAAGAGAGCAAATTGTAGAGTTCTTCATGCAGATTTCATATATGTCATTAGTATTTCTTTAGCTGCTTCTTGAGTTATGTCCCACACAATGGGAAAATACACTGATCTTTGCGGGCACTTTCTTGTGTACTAAATTTTCACAAAAAGCAGTGTGCTGTAGCTACCTCAGCTCTTCGTAGACTACAAAGTACCGATATCTATTCAAACAGCATGTAAAGTTACTAGAAGTATGCAAGATTAGTAGGCAGGCAGAGAGGCCTGCCTACTAATCTTGCATACTTCTCATGCTATTGTGAAAAAAAGCTATTGAATATACTTCAAAAAAATTTTCTCACAATAGCATGAGAATAACCTTATGCACTTATAGTTGTCCTATACTAACGAAATTTGGCATACATACTCTTCAAGATATGCAGAATGCTCATATCTAATTGAAATTGCAATCTGTAAAATTATTTAATGTGGCCTAATATATTCTTGCATAGTTCCAGTAATTGTACAAGCCGTTTGGATAGGTATCACCACTTTGCAGTATACGAATAGCTAAATAAGATACAGCATGAAGCTATTTCTGAAAACTTTATACACAGGAAAGTGCCCCCCAAAATATTTTGCCACTGTGTAGGACATAACTAAAAAACAGCAGCTACACAAAAATAAATGACAATTCAAATCTAATAAAACACTTTATGAATGACAGTATATTCAAATCTCTAGTACAAATATATAAAAAAGTTGTTTCGAGGAGTTAATAAGTGGGTGTCAGTGTATTCTACCAAAGTGTTAGAAAATGCCTTCAGGCATACCATGGGGAGCTTTATAAATAGCACACGCACGCATCTGCCTAAAAAGCCCCATGCCCTGCTTGAATTCATTAGTAATTTTTGCATTCTGTTGTATGTCACCATTTGCATCCCTTAACATAGAGTGCACAAAACCAAAAACAGCCTATTACCGTATTTACTCGCACAATGATTGCACTTGCGTAATGATCGCACCCCTAAATTTTGTCGTTTTAATTCGATTTTTTTTATTTCCCACGTAATGATTTCACCCCGAACTTGCTGCAGCGATGTGTCACGTGCCAAATCTAGCTAATAATGATCGCGCTTACCATCTGTCGACTGCTATGCGAACGACTCTTCAAGACAAACCAAGCAGTCTGCATGCAAAAAACTTTCTTAAGCAGATGCCCCATTTCATTTCTTTCATCACTTTCCGCACTTCTACGACAAAAAAAAGCTACAACCAAACTTTCCTTTATTATGTGTAGGCTTTATAATGGTTGTGGTCAATAAAAACAACAAAAAAAGGCGTCTTTCGATTCTTCTCATCTGCACTTGTGGGCACGCAACAAATCGCGAGCGGCAATGATAGCAGCCACGTTTACACTGATAGGTTAGAAGTGTACCCTATTCATTCGCCGACGTTTGTAACGCAGCTAAGATATTCACCCACCCTTAGCGGAAACGTGCCACGTTAGGATAGTGGTGAAGACAAATGCCGCAGTTTCCGCAGCATGTGTTCCTATGTCACTGGCAGCTAAGTGCGCCCATCTGTTTCTGTCCCCTCAAAGTGGGCATGGCTATGTTATTGCCGCAAACTTGCAAATATTATTCATTACTAATATGGAAGAAACTGTTTGAATGCACTGTAATGTACTCACGAGAAGAAAAATGCATTCGGCGCGTTCGGCTTGCTCTGCCGGCCACCATTTTTTTTCGTGTCCTGCACTACATACAGCAGCAGCCGCCTATTTGTTGACCTGTTGTCATCCCGTAGTAAATGCCAGATAATATATTTTTTTCTTTTTGCGGGAAAATTAACCAGTGTAATGACCGCACCCCTGAATTTGAGTCAATTTTTTTTGCAAAAAAGTGTGATCATTATGCGAGTAAATAGGGTAACACACGGAATTTTTAGCCTGTAAAGGGGTTGTGTACAAATGGGGCAGCCCACTCTAGTGTGACAATAAACAAATATTTGTACTCACAATATTGAAACCAGTCATAACATATATCCTCACAAATTTGGAAATGAATAACCAAAGAACCTTGCTGATTGTCTCATTAGTGTCCTAAACAAGATCTTTTGATGTTTATAATTTCTAGTTTAATTCACTTTCTCTAGTAAATGGACTTTGACCTAGACTACTCAGAGTAGGAGACTAACCCAGACCTGGAAGCCAATATTTAAATCTGAAATAAAGACATTCATCCCACGACCACGTCACTGCTATGTCATCAGAAGCGTGCATCCATGGACTGTAAAATAATTTTTACATGATCTGTACTGTTACTCTTGCACTAATAAATTAGGAAATGCACTTGCTATTTAAAGCACTGCTGTAAACCTCTGTGTTTGAGAAATGAAATACTCAAAAGTGTAACACAACCAATGTGTGCATATAACCTACGATGCCTTTGACATTCGTCAGTGTGACAAATGGGCACCGAGAAATGCAAAGGGCATCATAGCTTTCTTGTTTGAAACCTTGTGTATTACTGGTATCTTTGCATTGAAAGGAAGTCACATTATTATCAGACTTATGAGGGGAACTTATGTTTCTCTAGTTTAATATTTTCTTTTTTGTGCTCCTATATTCTTGACTTTTCCAAGAATAATGGGTGTTTGAAATAAGTACTCTATATTGCTCTTAAATTTTTCCTGCACAAGAGCTCACGTTAGGTTACATTTCTTGAACACTTTGCAGTGCTGTAGATAATCAAAAGAAAGAAAAAATGCTGTAAGTTTGCATTTTAGCCTTCTGTATAACAAGTATGAATCGATCAATTACATACACAAGTACAAAAGAACTACGAAAAACTGGGCATAAAGACATACATTATAGTAATAGCAGGAATCGATGGTGAGAATTCTAATAGAAAGGAACCATTAAAAACTAGGCACTAAAGACACATATTAATTATAATAACACAAGTATTTGCTAAGAATTTGAAGAGACAAATAGAATGTCTCTTCAAATCACTCCACCCTAACATTCATCCATGGTTTGATGAGTGACCACAGTTGGTGATGCTGTTTGGATAAGTTGCAGCTGAGGTGCAGCTGTGAAATAGGCGGAACATGTAGAGAGGTCACCAAAGGTTGCACGCTGGTCGCACAGCAGGTTGCCTTGATCTCCGAACTCACTCGACACTCATGTGTTGAGCCTGGTTATACGCCGTTTGCAAGAGGCCTGGCCCGTGTGTGGTACGGCTTTGGTAAAATTTCGAGGCAACCTGAAAAACACAGATCGATATCTATAAGCACCACAATATTCTTCACCATAGGGCAAACCTGAAGTTTACCATGGGCACATAGCAGATAATGAAAACAGACACAAGCCACCAGACTTCAGGTATAAAGATGTGCAAAAGTGTAAATGAGTGTTAAGAGCTGTTTATAGGATGGAATGTTTCATTTTGTCTTTTGTAGATGAATAATAGTATCTTAACATAAAGTCAAGTGTACTTGGCCCTCCCTAAAAAAATTTAAATTATGGGGTTTTACTTGCTAAAACCACTTTCTTATCATGAGGCACGCCGTAGTGGAGGACTTCGGAAAGTTCGACCACCTGGGGTTCTTTAATGTGCACCTAAATCTAAGTACACGGGTGTTTTCGCATTTCGCCCCTCTCGAAATGCGGCCGCCGTGGCCGGGGTTCAATCCTGCGACCTCGTGCTCAGCAGCCCAACACCATAGCCACTGAGCAACCACGGAGGGCATGGCCCTCCCTATTTGTGTAAGTAGGCAATTCCATGCGAGCTGTACCGACCTGGCACACGACCACTTGAAATTTTTTTTTGAAGAACTGGAGGCCCTTCAATATAGCGCAAATGTTAATTTCAAAAAATACTTAACTTAAAAAGTTTTTTTACTGGCGCAAGCACTAAGTGAGATTTTGTGTAATGCACCAATCTATGCATCATAAAAGGCATAGCAGAAAAATTGGTTCCTTCATTAAAGGGGCCAAATTTTTCGGGTCTATAAAAAGAGGCCTTACACCAAAAATTGAACTGCTTATTAGCCACTGCTCAGTTTATTATGGGTCATTAAACATGGACAAAATGGCCAATTAACATTATTTTCATGAATCTGGCTTACAGCAAAAGCTGCAAATTTATGTAATCCACATATTTAGGAGTTGTGCTGCATGCAAAAACTGGTTTCAGGAACATAAATTATACAGCAGTGCACAGAGATGCGGATGAACTAGCAAAAAAAAGTCAGTTTTGGTGTGTTTATCGGCATACTTACTATTGAGGCAGTCCTAGTAAATTTATGCCCAATACCATGTATGAGTGTACACCGTATTCTTTTTAGATTGCTAAAGCTTTATCAAAGCAGTTTTTTGTTAAGCAAGAAAAAAAATGTACAAGTGGTCTCCTACTGGTTTCAAAATTTGCAGCGCGTTTCGTCTAATCCAGAGCCTTTTGGCGGCTAAGGCAAACTGCATGGACTTGAGCATTCCTGCACCGATAGCAGGGAGTCTAAACTGCTTTGAAGTTAACTCTTTCATTGCTGAGTGGCTACAAGCCACTTCACTCAAAAAGTTGCCACTTAATCACATGTATTTACATTAATCTTTCTGTTGGCTTCCAGCCTGCTTGGCATCATCACGAAGGCTGCCAACTCCCTAGTGGACGTAGTCAGGACATGGTGGTGGCAGGACGCAGCGGCAGGAGCCGCCAAAGGCTTCAAACTCCCTAGTGGACGTAGTCAGGACACAGTGGTGGTAGGATGCAGGGGCGGGAGCCACCAGAGTGTACCTGCAGCAAATTTGCACAAATGCTCTTAGTCCTACCATGTCACAATTTACAAGAAAAATTAAGCAGTCTGTGGAACATGGATACCAATACAAATAAATGTAAACAGTTAGGTCCCACAACACAACTAGAACATTGACAAAGAAGAAATGGTACTTATGCTTATGAAAATCCAAGCAATGAAAAAAAGAGAATGTGCATCCGATTTGTGCACGGAAGCTCAGTGGAAACCTGAGCTCATACCATCAAGTGATCTGCTAGTCAACTGCAAGCCTCTTAAAATATCATTGTATATTTTTTACACACACTATGTTAAGCTGCATTAAAACAAGTTCAGCATCTCTAAATATAAGTAATCACGAAGCAATTCAATTAATGAATTCCAGTGGTCGATAATGCAACAAAGTGCACGCTCTGATGAAGCTGGCCAAACTGGGTAGTGACAAGTAACAGCGTGGTTCTCTACATCTTGTTTTTCTGGCTTTCGCTGTAGCATTAAAATACACAAGAAATATCACATTCCTGACATTTAACCCTGCCAATTTTTATTCCATAATGCATAATACTTCAGCAAGAGCAATAATGCTGTCTTTTAATCATAAATAGTGATAGAACAAGAAATTTTACTGGAGCTAATGTTTTGACAAGAAAACTTATCTCCTTCTCTTTGTCGAAACATTGGCTCCAGCGATGCTCCTTGTTCTACGGCTCTTCATCATTTCAAGTCTCTGTCTTCCTGTGTACCTCTGTACTTTCAATGTTGTATCAATGAAATTGTAATAACGGAGAATTAGTAAATGTAGCTGATGAAGAACTTGGGCTTGTTGGTAGACAATGACAGAGTAACGGCGCAACATAGAGATACGGACAAAGGAGGCTCATGTGTGCCGTCTCCTCCAGCTATGTCTCTCCTTTGGACAATTACTCTATCTCGATGTAAAAGTATTACCCTTTGCACAATAATGCTGAAATGAATAAAGGCCAGGAAAGTGGACACAAAAATTACAACAAATAGCATCTTATGCTAATGAGATATGCGAAAGTCCCTGCTACGATCTGTCTCACCAATAACGTGCTGGATAAGATGGCGTTTTCTTCTGGATGTTGGCATTTCTTGAATACCTAAAATAAAGTACATTTCAAAATTACAAAAATACACAGAACAGCCGTAGCAGAGGAGATAACGCATTGTTTAGTAAAAGAAAGTAAACTAATCTCTGATGCAGTGCAGACGAAATTTCCTTTATTAAATTAGCAGAATAATACATCACACTTCATTTCATTTAATGCTGTGAGCGTTTCTTGGTACAACAAAGAAAGGTATTTCTGCATGAAAACAGTAAAATAATCATAGCCTTCTACTTTTACAAAATACGCGACAGCGACTAAGCCAACTACAGCAGTATATACTTAAAATTGTTATATGCACATTACAATAGCCAAGACAGGAGAAACTTGGGTTTATATGTAGCTCACCAAGAGGTACCACCTTGGAATCGATTCATTTCTGCTTGCCAAATATCTGCACTAACATAAGACTACAAATAAAAAGACCCTCGTTTTCATAAAATACCGGACTCAAAATAGAAAATCCAGTAGGAATACCACAAATTCTGTGCATAACACAGCCAGGTTTTGTGCGCCTAGTAGGATTTACTATATAAAGGTTGCAGCAAATTCATGCTTTTAAATATTTACCACCATGAAAATAAAGATTACATAAAAAATAATAACATTATACATCGGCTTAGATTGTCAGCTAACGTGTTTTGTGTTTTCTACTTACAGCCAAATGCACATAAAATTTGTTCTGTTTCAGCGCTTTTAAAGCGCTGTGTCTGTTCGCTTGTGCATGCAGCCGCTTTACCGCTCTTAAGATATCTGTGCTGCCACATCGCCTGACACTGCCATACAGCGTTGTAGCGCTTTTATTATTCGCGGTAATATACCTAAAGCGCTAGTAAATCTTCAGAATACACAAGCTGTCTTTTCGACTACCTGTCTTCGCCAGCGAAAGTTACACTGGTACTAGTATTGTATCTACACTTCAAGTTACGCAGGACAGTACTTGATATTCTACGGATCTTTCGATGCGACAGGCCACTCGTCACCGGAGTCGTTAAGAACGGTGTTTCTCCTGGCAGTACAGCCTTGCAATAATTTCAGATGCTCTCCTGAGGCTTCCGTCTGCCAGTAGTATTTTCGCATACATACGCGCACGCATGCCCAAGAAACGTCTGTGAACTGCCAAGAGAAACGTGGCGCAAAATGTAGCCATACCGGAAGGACCGAGTCCGCGCCGTTTGTAAACTCGGAACAAAAGCTGATATGCTTACCTGAGACGTTAAGAGAAATATGGCACAGGTCACAGGTCACAGGTCCCCGCTGGTAGTGGTTCGTATGCATCTGGTCGTCTCTGTCCGTTGCGATCTCCCATATCACAATGAAAGATGCAGTGCAAACCGCAGCACTTCGGACGCTTCCGGCGAGCGCACTTGCTCGATGTCGGCAAAGACGAAATCGGCGAAACGCTGCTGCTGGCGGCGGTCCCCTCGTCGCAATCACACAGCACGGACAGAAGCTCCCACCGTAACTTGTCGCAACGCTTGGTTGCAGTCGTCCCTAGCGCAGCGATTTCAGAACCACTCAACGACAATGTATTCGCAACTTTCACGTACGGTGGCGCCGTCATGCGGCGGCGGCCGGAAATAATCGAAAGATTATACTCGCCGCTGGCTGCTGCCCGTTCGTGTAGCGTATTGGTGTTGTCTACGCTTTTCCTTCCCTTTGGTTGATGTTTTAACGCGTGCAAAGCTCCCGTGGGATCCTGAAGGACACTTAACATGCTCAGAATGAGCAAACATAGAAGTAACCGTATATGCTGCGTGCCGCAATGGGTGCCGAGCGGTAGTTATGCGGTTGGTGATGTGAGCCTTCACTCATTCCCACCGGCTGCGTCTATGAAGAAGAAATTGATTATTAAGCTGCGGATCGGCAAAGGTTTCACAGAAGCGATGTAGGTTTGCAGTGCGCACTTCATGCCGGAGGACTTTTTTTTTTTTTAATACGACACATGAGCGACAATTCCGAGCACTTGAAATCACGAATAGACGCACGTCCATAAAGACGCAGGCATAGCACTATATTATGTGCAGAGAAAGAAATAACGCGCAATTTTAACTCATATGTGTTGTAGGATGATTGATGCTTGCGTTCTTGCCACTCATGCCCTTGCGGCTACGTTGGAGCGCAAACATTCTCCCTGAAGCCTTGTACCTGCTTCAAAATTTCTTGTTCTCGTTCATACATTCGTGCTGTGCATTGCCGGCTTGACATTCCACCATTTTCGAACAGAGAGACGAGTTTCTCATTTGTGCATCGAAGCAAAGTGACGCAGGCGTAGAGGGACCTGGAATTCGTACCTCGTCTGCCACTTCAATGCGCGGTTGCAACGTGTGCACAGGTGCGCATGACTGCACTCGTAAAGTAACAAATCCTAATCCAACAAGCGTTAAACTACTGTGCAGTGTTTGCGTAGCGAACCCTCAGCTGATCTGCGTGTATATCATTTTATAAAGATAACTGGAAGAATGAAGCGAGCATTACCGCGGACCAGTCAATGTCGGCAATGTATCGCTTGATCTGTCTATAGGCAAGACGCGGTAGGACTCACGCAGGCTGTAAAACTACCGTAAGACTGTCGCTGGCACAGTATGCATAAAGCGCAATAACCAAATTGCAAGGGTGAACGGTTATCGTATTAGCTCGCGAAAGCAGTCAGATATGGTTTTTGTTTACTTCTGGCGTTAAACATACAGCTTTGTGAACACAGGCAGGGATAACTAGACAAAAAATTTTCGCACACAAAACGCTGCTTTAGGGCTGCTTTTCACGCCGTCGATGTAAATGACTTCGGTCGCGCGACACCAGGAAGGTTTTTTTTTCTCGACACGGCGGCTTATTCAAGCGGTCTAAGTAACAACTTGCAGAGAGCACCACACCGTATAAAAGTTCATGGTACCCACTCAAAGAGGTCAAATTAATAGAATAGCAAATAAAAAGCACGGTCACTTCTCTTAATAACACCGTCGCGGTAAAACTGAAACCACAGCTCATGTGGCTTGCTTCGAAGTCGCGAAGTTTTTATGCAAAGGCCTTAAACAGTCACAGACGTCGACGTGCACGCTTTTATGCCGCAACACACAAGATGATCAGCGAAGCTGGCTTCGAATCCCGGGTTCTGCTCGCCCAATATGAGCCATTACGCAGGCTAACCACAGCGGGCGTGTAAATTGAAGAGGCATTTCAGCATGACGACGCGAAACAACATGCCACTGAGCAAGACGACCGCAGCACTGCACCGACTGCTCTAGTTCTTAATCTCTCGGACAGCCATGTTGGATTTAAGGTGGCGCCCCCTATAGGCCGTGAAAGTTGCGAATACTCGTGCATGATGCAGCGCAACTTTAAAATGGCGTCATGCTATTGACGGCTTCGGCTTTGGATCATTTTGTAGCTGCACAACTGAGCAGAACAGTTGCGCTAGTTTCGGTTTTGTTTACTCGCGTTGAAATAAAAACTGTTTTGCTCACTGATAATTTTACGTCACTTAAGTAATGTTCACGAATGAAACAGCCATGAATTTAATACGCGTGTTGAAATACCCGCTACGTTCACTTGGCAGAAGCAAAATTTGCTCGTCCGAGCGTGGTTGCGTTTGAAATATCTATCGGTGGGCTGTCGGAGCATGCTCGAAGTGTGAAGACGCGGCGTAATTGTCCTTAATTTCCTTAGATATAACGGTGCGGCTGCCCTTGATTTCCGTCTAGTGCAGTTTGCTCTGATGTGAGGTAGAACTACAAAGCCGCCCATGTTGCTGAATGATCTAGTGCACCTGAAGCTGCCAGAACTCCGGCATTTCCTCCACAAGTTCTTGCGACTGTGTGCCGCGATCACCAAATGCGAGCGTAGTCATTTGGCGGAGATTTAGCAGCACATTTTCTAGAACTATCGTTCACCGCTCTCTCACGACATGGAGAAGCAGTGTGGTTGGTCCTTGGTAAAAATTTCTATTTATTGCGAATTTTGCGATAGCAATTATATGGACACAACCGTCAAAATATATCTGTCGGTGTTACCGTGAGCTTTCGTATAAAGTCAAGTGCGATAAGATCCTATCCCGCGCCGTTGGCTGTGCGCGTTAAAGGAAGTGTTCGAGGCTGAGCCGGGCTCGATGGGCGCCCCAAGTATCTATAGGAGGTCACGTGATAAAACGCGCGCAAGCCGGGAGAGGGATGCGGGATGCGCTAGTTTAGCGCGCTTCTCCTCCTCTAGCCGTTGCTCTAGCCCGGTCTTGCGCCACCCTCGCTCTGTCTTGGTGATAATTTCCGATGGACGCAAAGCTGGGGGGGAGGGGGGGGGGGCGCTCAGATAACGCAATTTTGCGGAGACGCTTTGACGGAAGAGGCAGCAGAAGCGTTCTGTCCGCTCTGTTCGCGCCCTTCGTCAAGCCAACGCTGTGACAGCGAGTGTTCGCCGTCATTGAGTGAGATCTGTTGTATGCACGTACGCGCGTGACCCAGTGCTTCCTAATTTAAGGAGTAAGCGAATGTTTACTGCAGTTTATTCAGCCGATGAAACAACGAACATTGGTTCCAGCAGTAGTTCGTGCAGTGGTTCAGGCAGCATTGGGGCGAAACTGCCGTATTTTTGTTTTTATATTTCTAGGGGGTTCCAAAGCAGTGTTGCGTACGTTAATATTTGTTTGTGGCCGCGGAACGCAACGCACAGTAGCCCAGTGGCTTTGGTGTTGCGCTGCTGAGCTCGAGGTGACGGGTCCAATCACAACCGCGGCAGTCGCATTCCAACGGGGGCAGAATGCGAAAACGCGCGTATACCGTGCATTCCGTACACGTTAAATAACCCGAGCTGCTGAAAATAAATCTGCAGCTTTCCATTACCGTGCGCCTCATAACAAGATATTGATTTTGGAACCTAAACCTTCGAAATTTAGTTTAAGTCGCGGGATTACATTTACAATCGACACTGTTGACTGCACCTACTGAACTTATCTCTTTGCTGTGCTCTCTTTAGTAGCCAATACTTTTTTTTAGATTTACTTATGGTCAGAACCAGTGTGACAAATCCAAGTCTTCCTTATCATAGGAATCCAGCTATGGCTTAAGCGTGTGAGGTATCAACAAACATGGTCAAGAAAAATCAATATATAGAGTTCGAAGTAATTGCAGAACATGACAAGGATGAAAGAATGATACACGGCGGCATTACAACCAGGACAGGAACCCGAGGGCCTGCCTAAAACAGAAGAGTTTATCTGGTATTTCTTCTCCTGCATTAAATCTTTCTCTCGCCAGACTCATCTCGAATATCAGAGGAATGGCGATCTTCCATGACTCTTAGCGTGCTATTGAGAGTCAAACGACCCATGCGGGAATGTTGACTCTTCTTTTTGACTCTACTCGCGCAAAAGTGGGTCTTCGGAAGAAAAAAGAGAGTCAAGTTGCTGTGACTCACTTTTTACTCTCTTTTTTCTTAGAGTGCATGGGCGTTCCACCTACTTATGTACCTCAATGCGTAAAACGGTGATTTGTTAAAAAAAAAAAATGTGGAACAATGCTGCATCTTTACCGCAAGTTTCCCGACGCACATCTCGAAACCCGTGCGATCGTTAGATTTATTGCAAATAATAAAATCAAAGTAAAATTTCGCCCGTCGGGTGATACGGCGACATGTTAGCGAAGGTGACCCGTGGCAAACAGCATTTACGGCCAAAAAACTTCGTGAACTCATCCCTTCATTATCAGGACCTGCGAGCAAAACACAGCCTCGGTGCGAATACCGTATCGCGTGTTGAAAAAGTTAAATCTCAAAATTATCAACATTCTTCAACACGCTTTCCGCAATCCCCACATATTTACGACTACAAAGTATTTATTATCCAGAACTTACCTTAATCATTTATTCCAGTAGACGAACGTTGCAATTGAGGAATTCAATGGTCATTAGAAATACCAGCATATTTGGCAGAAATCCACACATTAACACCCGTTTTGGAGACACTTTCGTCACCAACATGTACGGCGAAATGCTGAAACGTTCTACGTATACATATTACGCTGAATGCCAGCGCAAATTTATGTCGCGGACTGTCGCTCTCTCGCTCGATCGTTTCGGCTATTCGCTCACATTGACAGTCATCGTCGATGGTTTCCGCAGATTTTTAAAAATTGTTATTTCAATTTCCCACTTTCTAACATATGTACATAGTAAGAAGTGAGGGCCTAAATCAGAAATACGTTTCTTACAGTCACTAGAGTTTAACTTTCTTTTCAGTGCAACAAACCTCATTTCAGCGCAGCAGTTGTTGCGGAGAAAAACCAATTACTCCGTGCTCACGTATTTAAGTATATCGCGTGCCCCCAAGCTAAAGCTCCCAAAGTGATACGAGTGCCCGATGTACCGTTATCGCGCACGGAGAGAGCTACGTCCTTTAGATTCGGCGCATTCGACGACGGTTTAATCTTTCTTTAGTAAAGTCGTGCGGTCGAGGCAAGTCGACCACCGCAGACTGGTCGACTTCAGTCAGTTTCTCTTGCTCGGTTTCTGCTGCAGAAAATAAAAGGCAAAGTCGAGAAGAAAGAGGGGGGGGGGGGTAAATGAAAATGTACGATGTTGTGCTATACTTACCTGCACAAAGTTGCACGTGAGTTGAAGCACGTGACCGACCAGTACGCGCAACGTGCCTGTTAGGCCTTTTCTGCCGAAAGCAAGAAGGCTGGCTTACGCGCTCGCATGTCTCGAAACTAGACGCAAAACCCCCGCGCACCAGACCTGACGTCGCCTGCGCGGTTCCTGCGGTCTCTCACGGGCGTGCGGAACGGACATTGGCCATATTGGCAGGTGAAACAATTACCGAGCCCGGGAACGTCAATTGTCGATGAAGAATAACGCTTCACGACATCTACAGACACGCGCATAATGTAAAGCATGCGCGTGCGACACTGAGGGTAATACAGGTGATGCGCTCAAAATTGTTGCGCGCTGTTGCGTTCGTGATAATTTACTTCGCTGAGCAGAAAATACCAGTTGCTATTCTTGCTTTTTTGCTAAGAGCACCTATGAACTATAATGTAGCGATTTAACAGTGCTTCTTGCTGGTTTCCATTTCTGTTTCTCCGCGTTTCATGTGGTTTCCGAGCGATTCCGGCACAAGATTCCCGTGACGCTTGCCTTGTTAACTTCGCTGCGGTGTTGTCTTAAAAATACCGTCATGTTCGGATTTTGAGTCAACGAGGGAAGGCGTAGCCGTAGACGCCTTAATTTTGAACCAATTAAAGTTGCCAAGATAAAGAAATCGACAGCACGGCTACGGCGGCTGACATGGCGGAACGTGAGCACGCTGCACACATCGAACCCACTCTTTCGTCCGTCGCTCTGCGCTTCACCGCACGTGGCCTGCGAGATCGGGCGGCGTGCTCGGAAGCCATGCTTTAAGTTCGCCACGGGATGAGCGAAAACCTCCTAGAGAGGTTTGGCTAAGAGTTGTTAAATGTTCAGGGTGTGGGCACGTGACCCCCCACCCTCCGCCCTTCTAAATTTATTAGTACGAAGCCTGCCCCAGCCCCTCCGAAAAAATCTATGGGCACTTTGCCCAGCTAAACTGCTATAGGCGAAAGCCTATCTATGACTGCCTCCGTTGCGGTTGTCTGAACTGTTCTGCGAATGGACGCCGGGGTGGCCGCGTGCACGGGATGCAATCACAGCCGTATGGCTGCAAGGTTTGTCGCCGATGTGCGCGCGCCCCCCCACGCGCATGTCCGCGCTCTCCCACGCGCCCACTCGCACAGCGTTAATGGCACGGCGCCTCCTCTCCTTGCTCCCCTCGCCGGTGATCACCGCTTTCCTCCGTCCACCACGGACTGCGCCCGGACCCCCATGAGCCACTAAAGGCTTACGCCTTAAAGAAAAATTGGCTAATCCACTGCCCCTATTACCGCTAGTACTCCGCCGCCTTCGACACGGGTCGTGGTGCGTGCGACTGCTGCGCAGAGCCGACGGGAGCGCGCGTGCCAGCCGTTTGCGTTACCACGTGATCACCACCTCAGATATCCATGATGTTGCAAGGAGATGCTTCAAGCCCAGAGCCACACTGCGATTGGCGCACGTTTTTGAAACAGTCTCTTTAATATACGATGCAACAATTTGTTGCACTATCGACAACTCGAGGCTTCATACATTAATTTTTGGGTCCACAGCTATTCATTTAAAGAATAATTCTGTGCCTGCACTCCCTTAAATTGTTGAGAGAAAGCACCTCTGTTTTTGTGGCTTTACCAAGACCAGAAACGAACATACCACATCGTATATATGAGGATCGATGGTGCAAATTCCAAGTTAAGGCATGCCTACATGAATTTATGTGTTCTGACGTTGCTGAATTGCAGTTTATTTTCAAGAGGTTCGAACGTCATAAGTGATATAAAAGGCTGAAACATGCCTGTAAATAAAAAGACGATTTTATTAAAACCATCACTACAATTTGTAAAGCACACGCTTAATGTATATGTATAAAAATGTCAATTTCTGAGCAATATGCTTAGAGTCACTGTTCAATAATGCATAGTCCACACGCATGTACAAGAGGAAAGCAAACATGCACTGTAAGGTGACACTGTGGCTGACTGACTGGCTGCCACGAAAAGCAAAAGAAAGGGAGAAAATCATCTGCTCAATATTTCAATTAGTCATCTAACCGATAAACCAAAAGGGAATAAAGGTACTACAAGATAAACCAGAGCTCTGATATCACAAAGGTGTCCTACCTCTTTAAAAAATTGCACATAGTGAATACTGGCAGCATAGACCATTTCACATCTGTGATGTGCCACACTTGAGGACAATGCGTTCACGCTTACAAATATTGCTATTGTGGTCAGAAAGCAGTCTCAAACACAGTGAGGTGGGCACATCCATGAACTTGGCATAAGAACACAGTACCTAACCACCAAGGTTATCCATCAGGTAGGGCACCTCTGTAATGCTACTTGTAATTTTGAGATCTCTCTGGAAAGAAAAATAAGTATTTAATGCCTTAGGTGACTGACATCCAAGCAGTGTTTGGCATGTAACATCTAGTGACTTTGGTTCTAAAAGACTCGAGTACCAAATCTTTGAAACACGATCAGCTCAAATGAAAAAGAAATGTGAAAGAAGATAACCAGAAATTACAAAAGAAACAGTGCCAAATTAGTTATGAATCGTGTTCAATTCAAGCAAACATGCTGCACAACCATCAAATAAAAGTTAATAAAAAGATCTGCATGCAGACAGTCACTGTTCCTCCACAAATCACAGTAGCCAGCCACCAAGCTGCTTCTAAAATAGGCTTGAAGCATTGCTGATAAAAAACACACACACATAAACACAAACGCTATTTAGCCACAGCAGAAAATGCTTCACAAGCTCTTCTAAGAAATCATAATCCATACATTTTTGCATAAGTTGGCAATAAAGAAAGGAAGGCACTTTAAATTTGATTCAATCACCACTATCATAAAAAAATTAAATGTCCCTGATGTAGGACATACAGTGGCATGGTTATCATCAGTGCATTCCATCGGAAAGGTTGTTTCATAACAGCGTATAGTGTTTACACAGTTCAAAGCAATGCTATTACATTACGCATTGAATTACACAAAAGATTATCAACCACAATTCAATTTGCACTACACATTTACAAGCAGTAAGCTGCTAAACAACTTGCGCTGTTCATGCTCATGAACAAACACAATCACCTGCCCTACAAATGTTCGGCAGAAATGAAAAAATTATTACAATAGTTGTTACTCCGCTACAGGAGTCCGAAACCACATATGAGAACACTAAAGCAAGAACTGGCCATAGACAGTTTTGGACTTGGCAGTTATTTAGAAACAGCAGTTGTGCAAGAGATCTGCGAAAGCAGCATGGATCTAAATTTATACATGGTGCAAAATGCACATAGAAAATAGCGGCAAGCAAAGAGAGAAACCTGGAGAAATTTGCATGCCCTGTTGAAAACCGAGAATACTAAGAGCACTTTCCAGTGTTGAGCAGGAGGCCTTGGAACTACTCTAAAGCAATCTTGCACCACGGCCTCCAAGATTGCATAGCATGCACGCCACCAACCTCAAAGGCCAACCTTGCACAATAGTTTTCTAATACAAGTACAAGAGGGAAACGTTGCACTAGCATCTGCGTGTGCTGGCAGTATTGCAGTATGGTAAATGACAGTGACTACATAATGTGTCTAAACTACATCCTTACTGAAGTGGATTTCCTGTTGCAACTTCTTGTATGGCAGTAATTAGTCTCAGATTTGTACCATTTGAATGTTTGCAGCCATTAAAGATAAAAAATAACAATTTCAAGTACCAAAAGTAAGTACCTGCACTGAGCACAAACTGCCAAAATATACTGCATATTTAGTACTCATACATGTCGAGAATTACGCACTGAAAAATGTGTAATAAAATACGTACAGTTTTATATTTTAGAAAAGTCATCTGTTACACGGTTGTAAAGCCAGTATTAGGCATAATTTTACCACAAAAAGAACTAACAGAATGTGCAATGTGCTTTCTTAACGAAGTCATGCGAAATTGGAAGAATCTATGCACTGCCTACAATTCCCATAGTAGTTCAAGAGCTACAGACAATTTTCTGAAAGTAGGCTTAGTATCAAACTACGGTCTTGCAAGGACACTTTTAGTGCAGTTCAGAGTGTTTTTGTACACCCACTGGCAAGCGCCTCAGTTATTTCAGTGAATCTCTCTAATACACGTATACTTTTGCTTATTGTGTTTTCCAAGTTGAACTAACGTGTGCAAGCATACAGCCCACAATTGGCACAATTTCTCAATAAAACAAATATAGCAAAAATGTATGTGGCCACATTCAAGCTAAAGAGACCAGTGAGGCCAAAAGGCCTAGTCATAGCCTTTCTTTAAGGCAGTGTAAAACATAAATAAAATTAATCAATCGACAACAATAAGAAGGCGGCCGACAGGAAGCTACATAAACAAGTGTGGATTAGGACCTGGCTGGCCCGCATTGTCAAGCTTTGTTAGGTTGCTCGGGACTATGAAGCGCACACAATGGTACAAGCTCTATTATACAGCATTATAACAATGCTTGCAGATGCTGCACATTTCATGGATTTAAAAATGGGCACACCGAAATCTTCAGAGTGCAAGAAAGAAAAAAATGTTTTGATACATGTGTCTAAAAACACAGGAGACAGACATGGCCACAGCCAGCAGGGAACATGTGATCATAGAATATGATGCATAATGGTAAACTCTTTCAATAACAAGACAGGTGTTACCTCTCAGCGCAGGTGGTATAAGATTAAATCAATCGAAAGGAGCACATGATGCATAAAAAATGTTTAGTTAATATAAACATATATGTGAAAAAAATAGGGTAGGAGGGGGGCTGGAAGGGGTGAAGCAGAGGCTACAAAGACCTGAGTCGTGATTTAGCTTACAACATGCAAGGAACATACATCCCAAAAATAAAGCAACAGCAGTGCGTACTTAACTGCAAGTGCTTATATGGGCCCAAATGAACATAAGTTTAGAAAAAAAAAATTTCTTAAAATCTGCACACTTGTTACATGCTGCAGAGATAGGCTGTTGAACAGAAGGCACAACTCTCTTCATACCAAAATAAATTATTGGAATTTTAGTATAAATTTGAAAGGAGAATTTTCTTGATCAGCTAGTGCGAATTTTGTTTCTCAAAAATGGAGTATCATTCTTTCAGCCTGAATGATAGTCTTAGTTAATGAATACAATCAAAAAGTATTGCTGAGAAATAGGGTTCAGTGTTATCACTGCAAATCCACTGGTACTATATCAGTGCTGCCAAACCCTCACTCTTGGTTTTTGAGACCACTATGCTACCTTCCTTGAGAGAGGAATAAGCAGAAAATTTCCATTATCATGCACTTTCCTTTTCCTGCAGTGTTGTAAGTGCCAACATTACCCCAGCCAGCACAGTGCAAAAAAGAAACAATGCACAACAATTAACATGTGCTCCTCGCACCACTTCCCCTGAATATGCTACATGAATATACAAACTGGCAGGTTATTCTTATCAGGATCTGGATCCAAGTTGCACTTCCACCTTCAAGCTGAACTTGTCCCCGACCATACTGGTACATCATGTTTAAGACAAGTTGCATGCTTCTTAACACACTTCTGATTAAACCCAGGCTGCAACATAAGTGCTAGAAGATAGGTATTGTGCTGGCAAATGTGCGCAAAGAAAGAAAAGAAGAAGAGAACACACGGCAGACAGATGTGTGCTTGTTGAAACTACAGTCAAACCTAGATAATTCAAACTCAAAGGCACCCTAAAATTTGTTCGAATTAAAGGAAGCTAACTGAATGGAGGACTTACTTGCAGTGGCCCATGTGCACTAAGTTAACATGTGAATGGGAAGCTCCAGAAGATTTATCCACATGTATTTACAAATTACAGTCGACGTCCGAAAAATTGGGTGGTTCGAAAAAATAAACATGCCTTTTACTGCCCCAAGGGCTGCATATGCATATATAATTAAACGAAAGATGCCAGTACACTTATTATGCATATCGGTGCTTGTACTGCGATAGGATATGGCGTGTGCACGCATGTATAATTAAACGAAAGATACCGAGTCCTAGGAAAACTGCCCTCCTAACTTTTGGTATGCTTCAACGCATATTATTTATGTAGTGGGGCACAGCTGACTTTCGAGAACTGGCATTATGCAACGTGCCATATCTTCCTCGCTCCAAAACCAGTGGTGAGGATTACAAAGACAGAGTAGGCGTCTTTGCTAACAGCGGCGAATTGTTTCAAAGAAAAACACGGCACCAAACAGTAAGAAGCTTGGCAAAAAAACGTCGAAGTAGCTCGGCCTAGTGTTGCCGCGGTGCTACGGCAGCTAGCGGATTTGCTAGTCTGAGGTGCCGCTGCGTGATTTGGCGCGCTGCTGAAAATATTGTTGGAGCACAGTATGTTCGAATTAACCGTTGCAAATGCTAGCGCATTTGAATTACCAGGTGTTTTTGCTCACTGGAATAGATATACCTTTGACGGGACCACAGAGTCAGTTTGAATAAACAGAAAGTTCGAATTAGGCGTGTTCAAATTATCGAGATTCGACTGTACTAGTTGTGTAGTAATGCGCCGAGACCAGTCTCCCACTTAATGAAATAACATACAGTTGATAGTGGCACACAGGCTAACACCATATGCCATTCCCATAACCAAGAGGATGTTCTTTCATAGTCTAGGGCTTGATGAGAATGGTTGGGATATACTTAGGAAAGATACAAAAAAAAAAAGAAATTAGATGCGGCAAAGTGATATGCCACGGACAGAGCAGACGCATGCAACACACCTTGAGCAAGACTAAAATATGTCCCGTGGCATTGCTGCTTTATATAATGTAGTTTCTGAGGATGAAATTGCTGTTGCAACATTTTTGCAGCCTGCATACCACTCCCTCTGGTGGCACTGGTGCTTTGCACCAGTTTGTCAGCTGAATTTTGTACTGGCAGGTAAGAAGGCTACTGGTACTGGTGATAAAGGCTACTGGTGATAAGGCAGTAGTGCTCTATTTTAGGCTGCCCAAGCATGCAGCATGACAGAAAGAGAACCAGGGGTGATATGCGTTAACTGACGATAAACAAACATTAGGACTATGTAAAGGAACAGGAACTACCAGTGATTCACTAGTGAAATATACGACTCGTTTAACAAGCCTATTCATTTGAGAAAAGTGGCTGGTGCTGAGAGCACATAATTGTGTCCTCTGATTATCAGTGACCGCACTTATTTTTTTGTGCCACACACCAGTTGTAACTACAATGAAATCAAAGAATGCTAGTCACACAGCTTCACTCCAGCAACAAGTGCGCATTGCCTGTCACCACTGGTGGGCTTCGTGCAACTTGACTGATAACCTATGTTATCATATCGAGACAGTTCTGCAGGTAATGCTGGCTACATACCAACCTGTTCCCCTTAAGATCCTACAGGTCTGAACAGCCATTTGTGCAGAGAAATGAAGTCACTGTGCGGGTTACTGCAGCCAATCCCAGGCTGTTTAAGTCAGCCTTGTACTCCTCCATTGGCACTGCCCAAGAGCACAGAACCTCATGCAGCGAGAAGTTGACAACACTCGTGTTGAAAGTGGCTTCATTTCTTTTGACAAAGACTGTATAATGTCCGTATTTCATGGGATAGGCGTGCAGTGCATAGTGCAATTGGCCTGACGCCCCTCTTCTATCTCCACGCTGCTAAACCTGAAGCTGGAAATCCATATCATGCAAAGATGCATGGATGACTGCCAGTTTGAACAGTTTGGATAAGTACATCTCTTCAAAACTCCATCTAATAAATGAAAACGCACTAGCTTAATAAATAAAATGATAAGGAAGTAAAAAGGATGCATCTGAAGTTTTCATAAACACATGCACATTTCAACAGATCTGATGAAGCCAGTCATAAAAGTGTGTAAAATGTGGGGAGGAGAAAAGAAAAAAAAGAAAAGAAAGCTTGAAAAGGAGAAAAATTGCCAAAAAACTGTTAAGCTCCTCTCCTTATGCCCTCATATAGAAGGTTCAGGCAAAGTTAACGGCACCACATAATTTGAATAGAAAAAGCATTAAATAGGAGACTAATGTTTCGGCTATCATTCGCAGCTCCTTTGGCACCATCGCAGTCATTTAAGATACTGCCCCTGTCAAAATGGCACAGTTGCTTTGGACAACTTAGCGCTAGCAAATAGAAAAGTCGTTGAGCAATTGCACGGAGAAGCTCACAGCACACATGTCCGAGCACAGCCATGTAGATTGGACCATGCTCAGTGGCCTTTCAAAGTGATTCAAACAGCGACCCACCAAATTGCTGATTCAAGCCACTGACAGAGCACAACACAGTTCAATAGCACTGAATTGCTAGGTGTGGAAACGCACCACCCACCTAGCTTCTCGCGGCACGATTCGATGCAGCTGAGCCACATCACACTTGTTCCACAGACTGAATCAGCTGCTGTTTCCCCACAGGAATAGACTTTCAGCAGCAATACCTTGGAGGTTAGTCAGCAGTGCTGTTATTAATTACTAAAATATGGCAATGTCAGTCAAGCAAAACAAGGCTATGTTTTTGGAACAGCAAAGATGGCAAGCTTCTCTCTCAGCTTCAGGGAATGAGCAGCTTGCCACATATTTTTTTTAAATAAGTCACTGCTCAACACTTACTTTCTATCACATGTGATCATCACGCAGAATGTGCACATGCTCGGGGCAAGAGCTGATGTGCTTTGCGAACTCCCATAGTAATTCAACTAGGTGAATACAACAACTGGCAGCATTGACCTAACAGATGTGTCAATGATGACTTAACCATAATTACAATGGGAGAATTTCAACTCGGGAACCTTTAGAATTGCTTCCACCAAGTTGGAATGTGAAAGAAGTGGGAACAGATGAAAGCACTTAGCACGAACAAGTGAACAGAATAGTAATGCCTGTATGCCAAGCTGCCCATTTCTTGGGTCTTACTTCACAATGCAACTATAGGAAAAACGAAGCAAACAAAAACAAAAAACAAAAAACTATAAAATAGTCAGCTCTCCCTCGCTTGAGCAGCAGCCAACTTGTTGAGCACATACAGGATCCCCGAGTCATCGACAGTAACAAATGTTTTGAAATCAGGTGATGCAAACAGGGCCATGGCCCTAGAACTTTGCAGCTGGAATCTCTGCAGCTGACGGTGACAGCTGGGCTGAGCCAGTGACTCAAAGGATGCTATGCTACTGTCGTCCAAAGAGCTGACCGCTGACGCAAATTCCAAGGAGTCCAGGGACCACCAGCAGATGGACTCTGAGAGCGATGCAAGCTGCTGGCCATCGGGGGAAAAGGCAAGGTCGTAGACCCAAAGCTTGTGCTGGCCTATCTTCTGGAGCAAGTCCTCTTCCAAGAGATAGACCTTTGAGCATAAAAGAGCATTTGAGTTCATTTAATTCACCCTTTGTGTCCTGACAGAATGTACTTAAACAAGTCCTTATGCATATGCAATTAGACTTCGATATAACCAAGTTGGTAAAATCGGCTATTTTCTTCATTGTATCGAAATCTCATTCTACTGAAATTCAACCTTTTTGCAAATAAGTGCACTCGCTGATTGATTTTTCTTATATCAAGGGGGCCACAAAATTTTCTGGAATTAATAGGCAATCGGAAAAAGCAAATTCGAATGAAAAAAAAAATCAATTTGTTGAATTTGAGTGGGAGATGAAAGATACAGCTTCAAGCCGTGTGGACGATACCTTCACATCGGTGGTACGAAGAGAATCCAGCTATGCTTTCACGTCCACTCAGCCACCACGGCTTATAGTATCGCCAGCTGGGGGACAGACAACACTATTATGAAAAGCACCGGTGGCAGGAAACAAATGCTTCGTCTGCCTCTCACCTTCAACGTGTCTCCAAAACTCGAGATTATGCAACCTCCAGCACTAAATGCATTGGAAGATCGTGCATGCAGTGAAACCTCATTACTACAAACACCACATTAACAAACTTTTCAGATTATGAGGAAGCTTTAGCTGGGGCACAACTCCAATGCCGATACTTCAAATACACATGAAAAACAGAAACGCTTTTTTGAGATAAATTCAGAGGCGATTATAATGAAATTTGTTGCATTTGACAGAGGAAGTTAAATTCTAGTGATTGTTGGAAGCGAAATTTCGATTTAAGGCCTTCATTGCTTATAAGTAATATTCAAAGACTGGCAAGTTTGAAAAAAATAGAAGCGTTACGTTTAGAATTTTGTAGCTCCACACCAAGAACAGATAAGGCAGTTCTGCGAACTGCATCCACTAGAGCATTTAAACTGGACAAATTTTATATATCAATTTATATCTTACGTGAATTTATTACATTGCTTACAAAGGTTTTGCAAAAGTCCTACTCACGCATTAGTGGTCTATTTTGAAAACCATGTGTAATACAACAATGCTGTTCGCTTTAGATGTACTATTAGATGCTATCTAGAGAATTCTGATATCAATTATCACTGCTAGGTTACGCAATTGTAAACTTGATAGTACTATTAAGAAATCTGGGGATTTTTTTATATCCGTGTAGCCTTCATGGCAGCCAGAACAGTAGGTTAGCAGACGTCAAGGCTCAGAAAGTGGACGCCGCAGCACCCGAGTTCAGAAAACCTCACAAGGCAGCCGCGAAAAAGACACGAGACAATTTTTTTTTCTTCTATATCTATTGCGGAGGTGACGAAGCTTCAGGTTTTATGAGCGCATGCTCCGCCCAGGCAAGTGTCGCCTAGCAATGAAGGCATGTCTCTTCCTTCTTTCTGCGCATGCCTTTTTCTTTCGCACTTCTTTCTGCGGCCATACTCCTTCCCCACGGCACTGAGCCGTGCTTCCTAAAGGGTTGAAGAAAAGAGCACCTCCTCCTCTTCACAATCCCTCTCTCTCATACCAGCTATGCGCGCGGAAAAATGCATCGTCTGTACTCGCAGCAATGCCGCACAGGAACTTGGCACTTTCCGGAGGATGTCGTTTACGCGCACTTGCGCCTTGGAATAATTCAGGTGCCTGCCTCGAGCGAGACAGTTGTGGTGCACATGGCAAGGATTGTGAAAAGCAAACAAACAATTAGAAACGCTGCGCTTTCGAGGTGACAGGATGCTTGCTCATTGGTGGTAGTTTTTTCAGTGTCAGGGTCTGTTTTGCGCACGTCATTCTTATTATGTATACGGTGCTTTGGTGGTAAGGTGGGGTAATCTATGAAGAATAGCAAGAGCGGGGGCCAAGAGCCGATAGCAACATTTTCATGGATAGCTTGTGGTGATAACTTACCCGTATTTTAAGCAGCTCTCTCTTACTCATGGGTGATTTATAAAGCAGAGAGAAATAAATGTACTTACATAGACAGATCCTTCATCAGTGCCAGCCGCTACCGTAACACTTCGGGGGTCTGGACCAAACCGGCAACAACGAATGCATTCGTCAAGCGTCTGGACCTTCGGCGGCTCGCTCGTTTCAGCATTCCACAACTGTTAAATGGAAACAGAACCTTTGTGCAAACTCAAAAATGTTTACATGAAAACTGGACGAAGGAAGTAAATGTAACTTTGAGTAACAGCACATGAGACAGGACGAACAGAAGGAAACAAACAAAGCACTGTGTACGTTTTCTTCCGGTCGCACATAATAGCAGTAGATGTCTAACATTATTTACAGTTGAACCTCACAATAACAAAATCGACGGGGAACACCAAAAAATTCACTTTTGCGAGGAATTTCTTTGTTGTAAAATAAGACAGTACAGCTAGGTAATGTGTCGCAGAATGAAACTTTACTGTCAAAATTCTGTTAGTCTATGTTGGCAAGCTTTACTCAAGGATAAGAACCGCAATGCTGACAGTACAAAGTGCGCCGCAAGTGTGGATCAGCAGTGTCAGCACTGCCGTGGAGCATATTCAGAGTCAATTGCTTTCAAAGATACGAACACTTTTGCGAGATTTTGCGTAACTTGGCACCGGACGCAGAGCATCCACACATGCAGCAGCATTTCTTCTGTGCACGCTGTCGCCCGTAGGCGCCGACGCGTTGGTTGCCGAGCGTGAAAGTGATCGTATCTCGTATATTGGAATCCAATCGATTGAGATGACAGCTCCTTCACGCAAATTTACATCCGGCACGAATCTGCATGCAATGCCTGTCGGGAGGCACTGAAACTAGCGTTCTGGAACCAAGGTATGCATATTCCTGGGCGACTGCTCAATCATGGCCCAATGCGTGGCCTTGAGATGGCGACTGCCATCTCAAGCGCCATAAACAATTCCATGTTGGTGGGACGTGGATTTCCTTGCTTTTGCTGCATTTTTCTCACTGAGGTGCACATTATGCATTGCACTAGGTGTGCAAAGACCATCGTCACATGTCAGTAGCAACATGAATGCCACTTCAAATAGCCAATCAACAAACAAGATGGCGGCCATGACGTGTTTCCAGCACCTGCGATCGCTTCCGGTGCTTGATTGTTTTACAGCGAATCTGTATATGCCTAGGCGAAACACTCGTGGTCCAACCCCAGAAAGCCTACTGCTGGGTTATGAGCCATTGTTTAGGGGGGCGAGTCATTGCATTCGTCTTGTGTGACGGATGGACAAGTTTCTCGTTGGGTAGGCATAGAAACGCTTACACATTTAGCACATATCCATTTATCTACACATCATTGCAGAGAAGGGACGCAAAGGGTGACAATATCATGATGACATAATTATCTTGCAGCAAAGGTATGGCACACTATTGGCTTCGTCAATAGTGGCATAGTTTCTCTCTCACAGCAGAGTGCGCATGCAGCAGTCTCTTTCCAACTTCGCAATAGGTTCAAAAATGTGTCCCTATGTTTAATTAAATGAAATATGCAGCTCCAGTGTGTCACCTGTTAACTACAGTGCATAATTGAGTCAAACACCATGATTAATGCATTACGAAACACAAATGCACAACATAATTCAGAAAGACATTGATGAACTTGCTAGATTAACACAATGAACCGCTCATTGCACCCTTCCATGATGGTGATTATGTGAAGTGTAATGTGTGGCATTTCAAATAAACAATGTGATAAATCCAAGCCAAATGTGTGTGCAACCTTATTAAGAAACACAAAGATGTAACCAATATTTGAGAAAGAATTTAATAATCCATCATAATTAACCCAGCGATAAACACCGGGGCCGCACATTTCAGCTTTACTGGTTTACCATCTGTATGGGGTGCATGGGTGATAATTTTTGTAAAACAAAAATGACAGCACCCATGCAAGTGTTATGTGGTGGTATTTTATGCAGTTTTAGCGCAAAGCAATTGCACTTGAGCACATTTTGGAGTCTGCGAGCCATGCGCGAGCGCGAGTAGGCAATATACAGGGTTACGTTCCAGCAAATTTCGTTGATGCGGGATAGTAGCACAGCAAGGTACAATATGGTACAAGAGGCATGAAGTGCATTGTATACTATAGGCGTTAGTCTGGGATACGAAAATATTTCGTTGTCATGAGAATTTCCTTGTCATGGGATTTCGTTATTATGGCTTTCAAATGTATAATGAGAGGAGACAGTTGCATAAACAGATTACGTAGGCAGCTACACACTGAAAACAAATAGCTCAGCGGGCTACTAGAGCCACCAACATACGACACGAGGTGATGAAAATGTAGTCACTGAAAAAAATTATCACAGTTTGGCCATAAGGGCAAAGCAGTGAATGTGGTAACAATGCGTTAGAATATTACATGAAGTGCAAGACTCGTAGCTGTAGTGGCACTATGAATTGAAAGCAATTAAACGTAAGCTTAACTAAGTAAAATTGAGGTGTTGCGCTAGGGGTCCTGTCTGAATCCTCCCAGCGGACGATTTCATTTATGTATATTATTTAAAGCCAACATATTTCTTAGCGAATTTATGCCCCCTTTTCCGTATCGGATATGTTTCAAACCCCTTCTGGGCCAGTCCTGGAGGTAGTGCACAGCCGTGTCAATAAAGTTACACCATTCTCACATTTAAGCTCCGTTATTGTTTCGCACTTTTAATATTTAAGTCTGAGGTGATTTAAGATAAAAGGCACATGCTGTCGGTGTTTTGTTTCGCGACATTTGTTTGTGGGCTGCCATTCTCAATATTCTGAGGAATAACTTTGTCAATAATGTAACACCTGGTGTGAGAACTTTTAGTGATAAAATGGTGTGGCAATACAACCTGCATATACTGCATGACACATAGCATGGCATAGCATATACCATGCACGTACCTAAATATATACAGAACCTCAGGGCAGCACCACCAATGGCAAAAATTCGCTTGGTGTCCATAGAATTGCTGTCGCAATAAACAAAATGGAGGCACCGATCCCTGCTCTGCAGGGAACTACTTTAACTTCGCATGTGAAACTGCACTTGGCAGATAGGCATTGGAGTGTTTTAGTTGAGCGTCTTTACGGTCCGCTCCCTTCCGAGTAGTCCCGAAAGTCCACAGCGGAGCAGCAGGCAATTTTCACGTTTTAGTTATACGTTTAGCGGAGAGAAGCGGACCTTTCGTAGTTGCAGCACCCCCTGGCATAATTCAGGGTAATGAAAGAAAATAATCACACCCATTAATCACTTTTATAAAGTAAAACGAATATATGTAACTTATTTGTCCATGAAGTATCTAGACGTGCACTTGTAATGTGTTACCGGTCCATTTTATCCAGAAGACTGAAAATTTTACATCTTCAGTCTTTTGACCTAAACTGCTGAGAAAGCTGGTGCCGCATCACTCCATAAAGCTAGCGTTGGACAATAGCTTCTTGAACACTCGCCACAACTTTATTTACACCATATAGCCTACACATTGTCTAAAAGGTTTGCATATTCCAAGAAGATATTGACAGAGCCTACAACCATTATGTTACAAAATACGCACGAGAGAGATGAAGTTTAATGATAAATGATAACTGGAGAGCTTAGCGATGAGACAAGCTTGGCACACTACTCGAAGTATAATAAACAATGACGGATGAAAGAAAAAAAAAAGAGAAACTAGCTCAAAAATGTGAGTGACACTGAGCACCATGATATGACCAAAGCAGAAAGGGGAGCTATGGCAGTGGCAGCAAACAAAATGTCTTATCATAATACCCCTCATGGTGGCAGGGAAGAGGGAGTTTAAATCTCAGAAACAGGTTTGGGTATCCAAAGGGACCTGTGTGTATGCAAAGCACCACACCCAGCTTCCATTCTTTTGTACATTTTTGGGTATTCTTTGCTATACCTCTTTGCATTCTTTTGTAAGCCTGGCAGTTTGCACGCCCTAACTTTCCCTACACAAAATCTAAAACTCCCTAATATCCTGTATGACATTAAAAAAAAGGAAAACAAAAACCTACAGCTTAGAAATATACTAGGTAATGAATTCTTTCCACAAAACCACAATGATACTTTTTTTTTGTGTTCGCTGCTGTACGTGTCGAATGCTGACACATGTGAATTAGTACAGCAAGCTTTATTATAGCCAAAGTGCAAATGTGAGGCAACACTATCTTCACAACCTTCCCATAATGACGACAGTGCAAGGCAATATAAGACTCAAATCAATTTGCCTGAATGGCCTTGTCAGTAGATCCAGAGAGGAGCCACTTTCCGTCGGACGATACATCACAGCACAACACTGGATTTCCATTGTGAGCCTTAATCTGGACAGACGGATGGCTGCACTGCTTTAGGTTCCACACCTAGGGAGAAAAAAAACAAAAAAAAACAATGGCAGTTGATCAACCAGGTTCAACATCCCGCAGTGATACAGAGGCGCAGCAGTGGAGAGCTCCCAATTATTTCTCAATTCTGACCGCTTGGGCTTTTTTAACATGTACGCTAATTAAGCGCACTCTTGGATTCTGCACCCAATAAGATGTGACCCTCATGGGTATGAATTGGAACTCTCAACCTTGAGCTCGGCAGCCAACCACCATAACCACTGAGCTGCTGCAGTGGGACGGACATGGTTTACATCATGCACATTTATAGTTGAATATAAATAGTTGCCATATTTAAATAACTTTGCTTTGCATACACAAAACTAAAGGTCGTCTTTCTATAAGAGTGTTTCAATATCTCTGAAAAATGAACAGTGAAAAACACTATGAATGCACAGAAAGCAGCCTTTCTTATCTATGGAGCTTCCACTGGGGCAGTACATAAAGCAGGCGCCAAGACTTCCGCTTAAAAGAGAAGAGAGAAGCAAATGCTGATAAACATCTATTCAAAACTTGTGTGAAACCAGTTTATTAAACTAAAGAAAATGGTGGTTTGTGGACACTTTTGGCACCTGCAAATTTCGATATTGTTCGCCAAGGCCAGTCAGCATGACAGACACACTTGCAGGCAAAAGTGTCAAGTGACAAGTGTACGGGTTGCATAGCTGCAACATTTCACTAAACGGTACATGATGAAGTGGATGGAGAGCTCCCTTACCATGAGCTCGCCCTTGTCTGATGAGGACAGAAGCTTGAAGTCGCCTCCAAACAGGCGGCATGGCGCTGTGATTTGACCACTATGGCCAATGAGCGTGCTGTGAGAACCGTCTCCATGCCAGATCTGGAAAGAAGCCAGCCACCAGTCAATGTGGGATAATCTTCACCCAAAGCAAAACTCAAGAGTGAGGACCATGCAACAATCAATGCAACAAGATGGAAGTTCCCACGCATAGTATTGGCAAGCTGAAGAGCATGATGTCATGAAGATGCAGCAGCACTCTGCGACAAGCAATTTTTTTTTTTACACGTTCTACTGGGCTAAATTTTCTCAGCATGCAAAATAAATAAGCATGGCAAGTTCACAAATGTTAGCAAAAATTGATTAGCGGGCTATTTGGTTCATGATTACAGAAACGCTGAGCTAGAAGACAGCATAAGATGGGAAGGGTTTCAGGAAACAGTGCAGTGTCCGCATCCTCCTTCCTATCTTGTCCCCTCTTCTAGCACTGCTTTTCTGTGGTTACAAATGTTACTGTACAAAGACTATTGTTCAACGTGGCAAAGAGTGATGAAAAGAAATGTCAACATAGTCATCTGCTCGTTCTGCCTGTACTATGCTTGTTTGTTTCCAAACATGCACCATGTCCAAGAAAGCCAGCTAATTCAGGAAAGTGGTAACAGGCAATTGCTGGGAGAGGTCTCCATACTGCCTGGGCGAAAAGATGGGATTACAACGACACAACTCACTTCAGCCAAAGACGTTCAGGAGTTCGTACCATCCCGAAATTTGTACCGATACTGATTGCATAGAGACGCAACTGTATTCTTTGGGAGCACATCTCCATCTAAAGTGCCAGCTGTGGCATGAAGCTCTGGTGCCAATCGGTACACCTCTAATGTTGTCCCTTGAGGAATGTTCACAAGCCGAGGTGTAAAAATGAGCAAAGGCCATAGAAGTTAACTACTTTTCAATCAGAAAACAATGCCTACCTTCACTGTTGCATCCAGGGATGCTGAAATTGCCACACCTTCTGGCCATGCCTGTAGTGATGTGACACTGTCATTATGGTTGCCCAAAGCACTACACTTCTTTGCGTCTAAATGAAACAGCTGCAAACCAGAAAAAAAATATTCAGTGAACAAGGAAGCTACTACATAAATTGGGATATAGGTTTAAACAAAACAGGTTGACTCCTGCCTTGAGATAAAAAAGCAGGTGTAAGCTTTCCACGAAAGCACACACAGAAAAATGAAATATAGTTTAGTTTTCTCTTTAGTTCACATAATCATTTACTCATAAAATCTAGGAGAAAAATAAGTGATCCAACGCAGCAACCTACGATAGCAGCAGCGATTATACATTCACATAGACATGCTTCCGACAGCTCTGTGCAAAACCACACTAAAAACATTAAAGCGACACTGTAATGAGAAACACTTTTCAGTTTTGTGGTATTAGGTAGATTATTAGAACAGCAAAGCAATTAGATTACTAGAACAGTCCTCAATACCAGCGCTAGCTTGACGACATGGATTTTAAAATACTTTTTCATATTTGGGCCATTGTGGGTCTGTAAAAGCTATTGAAATTTACTAAGTAGTCTACTGCTCTTTTATGATGGAATGTAGTACAACTATACCAAAGAGCAGCTATCTGGGTCTGGGCAGTCGCCATCAAAATGTATGACATTACGGTGAGCTGGAGTGGGAAATCCAAGGCAGGGTCGCCACCTGCTTTCGTTCTAGAGTCTCTTCTGGCTTACAAAGCCTGTTTTCCCGGTAAGGGGAGTCTTTTGTTATTTATAGAAGTAATTTACAAGTGCAGCTGATATTAGTTTTCTTTTTTCCCATTAAGCAAAGACCACTTCATAGGTTTGATATTGTGCCCATTTAAATTTTGTTTTACGAACCATATCATGGCAGTGTGAGCATGTGATGTTCTTTATTGCAACACTGATTTACACTCGCAGGAAAGGCGTATGGGCTAGATTACTTGTTGTTAGCGTTCAACGTTTTCACCCCGACCTATACCAAAGGCACATGTATTACTTGACAAAGAGCATGAACCGTGGTCTAGTATCTGATCACCGTGCATTTGGTTGTAATGCTGAATGATCAATTCAACGACTTCAATTTCTCTTGAAAAAAAATAATAATACAGCAAAACTAATAAGTTGCAAGCAAGCAAAACGAATAAGTACTGTGGACACTGATCAGCTTTTTATCGACAAAGCATTACCACACATCAGCCCTCAATGCGTAAAACTACTGCACTGATCATGCCATCCCAAGGCTAGCATGGCCACCCAACTCATTATCGCCTCATACATGTCTCACGGTTGGCGCATAAAAATAGGGATCAATTCTATCACCTGTCACAATGCCAGTCTCGCTGGCTGAAACGCCCTAAACTAATGTGGTCAATGAATGCAATGGCACCAGGATTTGTTTTATATTGCGTGGTAGCTTCCCACTTTTCACACCACCGAAACTACACTGTGGCACAGCAGTGTCGCAACTTAGGTGAAAAAGACCTTTTTGGAGCAGTATGGAGCAACTAATTCCAGTCGGCGCAAATTGGCACAATTGGCGCAACTGCCATTGTCTTTCTCTCTCTTTCTCTCTCTTAAATAAAAAAGTTTGTCCTACCTTCAAAAGCTATGAAGGCCACTAGCTGCCAGGTGCCACAGGCGGTAGCAGGTTAGCAACACTGTGTCAAAAGTAACGAGGGTGGAGATTGTGTGAGGAAAGCACCCGACCTTGCAAATGCTCATCGTTCTGCAGTTATCTCTATTAAAGGATGCAATAGAAAAAGGTGACACCACTGTTCAAAGTGAAGGCATAAACAATGGTCACTCACGCTGACACAACCATTCTTGGTACCCAAGACAACAGCCTTTCTGTCATGAGTGAAACAGCAGCATGACACTTCTTCGCACCTGTTCTCGGTGCCAACAAAGGCATGTTTGACTTCCTGCTTGGTCTCGAGCCCTGATGAAATCTGTTCAACAAAGTCACAGCCTGTCTTAGTCACAGTTCATGGAAGAATAACCAAAGGGCAATGATGTGCAAAGGCATTGGGAATGAAGTACAACTGCATCAGTCATTAACTTTTTGAGGGCAAATGCCGTAAATATACGGCACCACAAGGAAGCCCCAAATGGTTGGTGCTGTATATTTATGGCACCATCTGTATGTTTGAAAAATGCACCAATTTTTTAACCCTTTGTTGCCCAGCAAGTGCTGCCAACTTGTGTGGATACAAGACATTTTTTTTCACTTCGTAGTCTCTTAGTTTTCATGCCAAAGCTTCCTTACATTGGCATTTCAGCGACTGCTTGCACATTCGCGCGTGTGGGGGCCAAGACGGTTCGTTTTGGTTTCATCTTGCAAGCTGTTTACGTTCACTGCGCTCGTAAAAACTGATATTTACCTATTTTCTAACCTCTCAAAAGGTCACCACTAGATGCTTCGCTTGTCTGTTGCTCACAGGGATGCGATTACACGTGTTCACAGGCGAGCGGCTGGCATATTACAAGCAATGCTGCCATATACAAACGATGCTGCCATGCCTGCGTTTCTTTCCTCAAGACTTGGCTCATGAAAACTGACTGGCCCTCACTGGTGACAGAACAAAGGATTACTACAAGTTTCTGACTCGTTCAGCATTTCTGACAGGTGCACAACCATCGTTTTCTTGCATGCACTCACACAAATGGTTCAATTACACTATGGGAATGTGCGCTGGTTGCTCTGGTGCAAGTGAGTCGAGTGGCGATTCTACGATGTGGACTACTACCCAAGTGCCGAATCAGAATATATCTATTTCAGTGTATCTACTTTTTCATTCTTATTACAGTTAAACCTCGATATAACACAGTTGGCAAAATCTGCAATTTGCTTCGTTATATCAAAATTTCGATGTATAGAAATTCAACCTTTTATGCAAATAAGTACAGTTGCCGATTCAGTTTGCTTACATGTAATGGGTCCACAGAATTTTATGAATTATCGGGCAATCAATAAAAGCAAGTCTGAATGAGAAAACAATACATTTTGATGAATTTGGGAGTTTACGACGAATGATACGGTTTCATGCCATGTTGACGATATCTTCACATCAGCGGTATGAATAAAGCGAAGCCAGCCACGCTTTCGCATGCACTCCGCCCCCGCGGATGATAGTGTCGCTCACATTCGGACGATGCTATCATGAAAAGCACCGGCAGCGTGGACCGAATGGTTCGTCTCTCGCTCCAACGGGTCACTGAAACTCGAGATTATGCAACCTCCAGTACTAAAAGCACAAAAAAACTGCTTACATAATGCAAGGCCGTCTCAGCATGCCTAGTCTTTGAACATATAACAGATTACCTCTAAAACAGGGTGTCAGGTGCATATCAGCTCTGCCGTGCTTACAGCCGTGCTTACAGCCATGCGCAGCCACTCCCGCACTTGAGTGCGTTACCACGAGCTCACTCCCCCCCCCTTTCCCTTTGCTTGTGCAGGAAGGCAGCACTCGTGAAGCCACCATCTTTCTTGTCTCCCCTCGCATGATAGGATCTTACCACACTTGGACTTTATACGGGACATGACGCGGCTCCAATTTGGCGGTCGCTCTTGTCGCACGGAGCACAATTTGAGAGGTGTGTTTGCAAGCAGCCGCATCTTGGCATGATCTCGGTGAACAGCTTCTCTCTGTTATCGTGCACTTGGGCTGCCTCGCATCGGTGCCGCTGGCTATGCAGCTACAGCACAATACATTTAACTTTCAGTAAAGCAGACTTATATAATGCAAGAAAGTGCTTAATCTTTCCTTTCTATACTGATCTAACAGCTCTAAAAATATAACAATTATGTTTATCAATATGGAAGCATTTTGAAACACTGTCAATAACAAAGTACAAAGTGGCACCTTCTAAGGCATCTATGAGTGAGCCCAGTGAGTGTGCTGTCGCATCTCTTGGTGGATGCAAACCACCATTTCTCAAGGGACGCAGCAGACGCCAAGCACGTAGACGCGGGCTTGTGCACATCCAAAAGCGTGCGTATGGTCTGGGTTTTACATGTTTATAAAACATTCATAATGCATTGTATAGCACACAACTGTTTTCATTTTCTTCAGTTACTACTATGCCACCAAACACACCACACTCCAAAAACACCTATGCTGAAAAGGATTGCTTAAGCTTGGATTGCAGGGCTAAGCGCTACCCAATGCATGCCTGTGGCTGTGTGGTTGCCACTGAACACGCACATCCTGCTAAATTTGGCAACCTATTTCTAAATTAGTGTTTTGGCGCAGGTTGACGCAGCTCTATGGTTTGGTGCAAGATGGCACAATGGGCACAGTACTTCCATCCCTGTCTCCAGGATTAAAGTGTACCTCTCCACTGTATACGTTAGGCAGTTATTGGATAATTTCATCATGGTGGAATATTGACACATTCATGAGCTTTCCAACATTAGTTTAGACCTGGCTTAAATGGATGGTGCACAAAAGAAAATGCAAGCTTGGCCCACCTGTATCACACCACTTTCATCGAAAGTGGCCACCAGAGGGCTCTGGTCCTCAAAGGCTACGGCAAGTACTGGCATGAGTGCCACTCGTGAGAATCTGCGGTAATTGTCCACGTCCCAAATGACGACCGTGCCATCTGATGAGGAGGACACCAGCTTGCTGCCATCGTGGGAGAAGCGCACAGACTTCACATCTTCAGCATCCCCTGTGTATGGCATACAAGAAAATTAATTAGCCTCTATAAAGCCTTGATGTTAGGTTCAGTGCAGATCACTTTTAAAGATACCACTTATGCCAATGACCAACTGTAATGACGGGGCTTTGCATACACCATGTATCAAAGGTGTGTAAAAGCAATCTGGATGCAATGGGATATTATCACATGATTGACTAGGCTCAATAGTTAAAATTATCCGAGAGTTCCAAGTTACATCATTTCGAATTAACTGGACAGCCCCACTTTTCATCTGCATAATCTGGTCTTCCCAGTATTCATCCAGCACACAGAGGCTCTCTATGGCGCCCATACGAAATGTCCAACAAAGCTGTTTAATTTTTTTTCTTATGCTGGCCACCAACTTTTGTTTGCCCAAAGAGAGTTTTACTGCAATGCTCTTTTTTCTTCTGCATACTGTATTTACTCGAATCTAGGCCGACCCCGATTCTAAGCCGATTCCCTAAGTCCGAAGCCAACAACAAAAAAATATATTACCTAGAATATAGGCCGAACAAAAAAAGCGAGGACAGCGTTCGCAAAATGCAAACAGCATTTATTGAATCTGAACGTGCAGAGCTCATTGAACGTCATCGTCACTGCTAGACTCGTCGCTGTGTTCCTTGTCACTGTCTCCTTCAAACAGTGCACTATCCTCGGTACCGTCAAGTGCATTAGATATGCTGCACTTTTTAAAGACGCACACGATCAAAGTACCTGGGATGTCGTCCCACGCTGCAGCTACCCAGCCCGCCAGCTGCGACAGCGATGCACGTTTGATGCGGCCCGATGCCATTAGCATGTGGTCTTCATCGGTGAACCAGTCCGTGTAATATTTCCGCAGACTATCCTTGAAAGTTTTGTTGATGTAGATATCAAGTGGCTGCAACTGGCCTGTCATGCTGCCCTGTATGACAGCGAGGTCCCTGTTTGCTTGGGCGAGCGCAGCCTTCACGTTGTCGGTCAAGTGTCCACGGTAAGAGTCCATGACAAGGAGCGAGTTCTTTGTCAAAAGGGCTCCTGGAAGCCGTCACCACACAATCTTAACCCACTCTTCCACCATCGCACCCGTCATCACCCGTTCTCATTTGTCCGCACAATGACATTTCTTGGGAAAGTTTCTCGAGCAGGCAGTGTCTTCCTTTTAAATATCATATAAGGAGGGAGTTCATGTCCATCAGCTGTGCAGCCCAGCATCACAGTTGCGTGCTGCTTCTCGTAGCCCGCAGAGCGCACCTTAACCTCCTTGGCACTCTTTTCATTCACGGTGTACGCCACTGGCATTATAAATATACACAGCCCTCTGGTTGGCGCTGCCAATCTGCCCAAGGTTATAGCCTGCCACTTCTCTCTTTCGCAGCACATAGCATTGAAAAGCTATCAGCTTTTTTTCGAAATCACTTGGCAGTTTCTGGGTGACTGAAGTGCGACATCGAAGGCTGAAGCCGAAGAGCTTCATGAATTTCTGAAGCCTGCCCCGGCTTTGAAATTCTTTGGTGTTAGACCTCGCTCCTTCGAAAGTTTCTTAGCTTTCACTTGGAGCACTTCTGTTGTCACTGGAAGGGCAGCTACTCTCTGCATCCAAACAAAGTCGGCCAAAACTGTCTCCATTTCGTGACGACGGCCTTTCTTTGGTCTGCTAAATGCCATCCTCGTTGAGGGGCACGCAAAAAAGCTGCTTTCGTCCCCTCCAACGAAGGACGTTTTTCTCGCCAATGCCGAAGTCCCACCCGGCTTGAAGGTTCGACGATGCCTCTGCAGCTATCACAACTTTTCGCTTGAAAGCGCCACTGTAGTGGCATCTCCTGCTTGGTGCCATCGCGATAATACCATGCCGCACACCGATACGGCCTACACGACACAGGTCAAAATGGCGACCTCGCTTGTCTACGGTTGGCTACTGGCATGGCTAGTAGCGGCTGTGATACTGACTTTTCTAGATGGCACTAGCTATGCACCATATTTAGCAGTTTCAATGAAAAACTGGCGTTTTTAAAGATCCTCGAATCTAAGCCGACCCTAGAGTTTGGAATATGATTATTTGAAAAAAAAAACTATCGGCCTAGATTTGAATAAATACAGTAGTGGTGCACCACGTTCCTCTTCCACAAACTTAAATGCAATGCTGGTGCTGCCTGCATTATGTCACAATGCCTTGTGTGTGCTAGCTTGGCAAGCTGCCTGCACATGAAATGATGGTGAAGGGATGGTCCCTACTGCTAATAGAAAGATGCACAGAGAAGCTGGCTTCTAAGTTATAAAAGGAGTCTCACACTATGTTGCCATTCGGCTGTAAAAATGAAAGAATGCAAAAATTAAGGAAAGGTCCCAACATACCTCATCATGATGCTGCAGTGAAGTGTTTTGTTTTAAGAAAATCCTATCTATGTCCACTGCACAACAAAGGCCCCTTCCAGTGAACTCCAATTATTCTTGTCTTGTGTCGACTGACTATCTTATGCTTGCAAATTTCCCAATTTGATTACAACACCTACTTCTCTCCTCTCTTGAACTGCAGTTCCCTTCCCTAGGCATCGATTCTGTAACTAACAAAACTACTGGTTATCTGCCCCATGCATTACATGGCCAGCCCTACTCCACAAGTTACTTTTAATTTCAACTAAAATATCAACTAGTGCCATTTGCTCTAATCCACACCGCTGTCTTCCGGTCTCTTAATTTTTTCTGCCTATCATTTTTCGTTCCATCGCTCAATGTGTGCTTCTTAGCTTCTGCTCAAGCTTCTTTAGTAATCTCTTAAATTTCTGCCCCATATGTTAGTACCGGTAGAATGCATGAGTGCACACTTTTCTGTCTCTGCTTGTGGGACAGCTATTCCCCTCTGCCTCAACAATTTCTTTGCGCAGCTAGGGAGAGCAGACCTCAGTGTCTTGGATGCATAATGTTGGCACACTAAGCCAATGCTCCCTCTTACTCATTGATCAATATTTCGCGGACTATGTACTCACGCTCACCAACACTCACTCACACCTACTCATACTCGTCAGCACACCCACACAGTAGAACCTCGTTGATATGATCCTATTTTGTACGATTTTATGGCATCAACGTTCCAATCAAGAACACAATAAATGACCCAATACAGCTTCTTTTACACCGATATAATATGTTCCCGGAAAACACCAACATTCAGCACATTGCCAAGCTGCAATCATACGACACGTTTTCTGGCCACTATATCCAATGTGAAAAAGAAACAGCGTGAGGCATGCACAACTGGGAGCAGTAGGTGCCTGTCATGGCAGCTTTCCTGCAGTATTTGCCTACCTGTGCGACGTGAAAATGCCAGCACACATCCATAGTTTCCTGTTTCAGTACCAGTAAATCTCCTTGTGGGTCGCCAAACGCTGCATTCACAGCTACCTTCCAACCCTACTGCAATAAGCATCTTCACGTATCTGTTTCAGAGCAATACTGTTAGAAGCCTACTGTATGCCTTTGATAAGCAATAACCGAAACACACCACCGGCAGCAGGGAACGGTGACGTGTTTGGATTATTGCCTATTTCCTGCTGCAGGCTGCACAATGTGAGTGACATACTTCGCTATGGCAGCATTGTATTCCAGCATCGCCCAGCAGCTTGATCTCGTTTAGTTTTCTCGTCAATCTTAAAATACCAGGCAAAATAAATAATTAAATTGTGGGGTTTTACGTACCAAAACCACTTTGATTATGAGGCACGCTGTAGTGGAGGAATCCGGAAATTTCAACCACCCGGGGTTCTTTAACCCTTTCAGGGTTTTTGCCGTACATGTACGGCGGCGGTTTTCTGTCCCGCAAGGTCTTTGCCGTACGGGTACGGTTTCGACCCTCCGTTTGAAATTTCGCGCCATAATGACGATGCACGCTTACTGGGAGGTGCTGCCACCTCTTAGGTCTTACAAGAAGCGTTTGAAATTTGTGCTACCTTCTTGGGGAGATAAACAGAACTGACTTCAAGCTTCAGCGCATCGCGCAGACTGCGGCCACACCCCTTTTGCGGTTTCGGTTTTGCCGCGTGATCGCAACGGAGGCGCGCGAAACGTCATTTTTCTCTTTGTCGGCACTCTCTTGCAAATGCTGTGGAAGTTGATTTCTATCTTGATTGGCACTGCTCTTAGCTTGTTTATAACCGCTGCTCGCGGGGTATTCTCGCTCTCAAAGGCAACACGGTTTCGGTTCCGCCGCAACGGAGGCGCGCGAAACGTGATTTTTATCTTTGTCGGCACGCTATCGCAGGGGCGGCGGAAGTTGATTTCTATCTTGATTGGCACGGCTCTTAGCTCGTTTATCACCACCGCTCATGAGGTATTCTCGCTCTCTGCGGCTGCGCGGAGACTCGTGTTTCAAGGAGTACCACACTCTAAAATACTATTGAACATATTGCAGTTCTGAGTGATGCTGACACCAAAATACTGTTCCCTAATTTTTTTTACTATTTATTCCCGATTTTATACATCTTGTACATTCAATATCTGCAATAAAATCATTTGACCCTCCGGGAAAGTTTTCTTCAAAATAATTCGACCCTCAAAGGGTTAACGTGCACCTAAATCTAAGTACACGGGTGTTTTCGCATTTAGCCCCCATCGAAATGCGACTGCCGCTGCCAGGATTTGATCCTGCGATCTCATGCTCAGCAGCCCAACACCATAGCCCCTGAGCAATCGCAGCGGGTTAAAACACTATGCAATAGGAAAGCATACTAGCTCGTCTTGGGCTGCTCGAGCCCTACCAGCTTGACATGTGTCAGCGTCTTGTGCTGCAAAAATTTTTGCCAATAAACCATATCAAGTGGTAAGGAGGCTGCGCCTGAGCACGCCGAGGCTGCACAGCACAGGGGGAGGGCGGCAGGAGGCAGCCAACAACACAGCGGCAACTGCACACACTGTACGGAGTGGAAATGGTCTGGCACTGGCAGTCTCTCCCCCGTCTTGCCATTTTCGAGGCTTGCACTCTGTGCTGCATCCAACATTCTCGCGAAGCCGATTTTGTTAAGTTTGCATAAAACTTCCAGAATAAACTGCTAGTTGACCTGACAAAGGAAAAAGACAAGAAGGGCATCCGGGACTTCTTCCATTGTGAATAAATTTCTAAAAATGAGTTTCTGGCTCAAAGCTGATTTCAGTTGGTTTTTGGTGATATGAATTTCGGGTGATAACAATATTTTACGCGTCCCCTTGAGATTTGTATCACCGAGGTTTTACTCTATTAAGTCCAAAATAGCATGCAACTACCGCCACATTTTCTGCAAGGCACCTGTGATTGTTAAGCCCTCTATTTTAGTTTTCCTTCCTATGTGGCTGTGAATGTGCATCCACAGTGGTGGAAGAAAACTTAAAGTCTAAAGCACACCTTTGAAGCTGCCCAAGGTTGCTCCAGTGTCTGCATTCCAGAGCAAGATGGCATGCAGTGACGTCCCAGCTGCAATCAGTGTTCTGTCGGGCGAGACTGCGCAGCATGTCAAGTTGTAGCTCATCCAGAAGCCGTTGTAGCGCTTGGCACTTTCTGCCGATGGGTTACGCAAGTCCCAAGTCCAAATGTGCTGCCCAGCGGCTGATATAGCTTGCTGTCTGGCACCAAGAGCGCCCCGGTGGACGTGCGTGAGGCAGCAATCCACAACAGCACTGTCAAGGTGGTCAAGAACTTGTGGCCTTTCCAGCGGCTCTGTTTGAGCTGTCAGGCAGAAAAGGTTTGAGGAAAACAGAATAATGCTGTGAAATCGGGGGAACCAACGACTGTACAAGACCAGCCTCCTGGTTCAAATGTCTTCGAAAGCATGGTTTATAATAGGAGATGTTCATATCCATGCCCAAACAACAGCTCTCTCTGGGTAATAAACAGATCTCAAAGACTATGTTTATGCTAACTGCATGCACTGGAGGCAATTACAGAAGTCAGAAATGCATCATAGATGCCACATTTATCACCTACTATGGCACAGGCCACCATAGACTTCATATCTAAGTTCTCAAAGATTAAAGGGGCTGCAACATGGTTGTCCAACTACTGTATTTTCAGTTTACCACAGGGGTGGGGTGGCCAAAGTAATTTCGTAGCAATCTTTGGACCAGATAAAGTTTCCTTTCGGAGCAGATCCGGGCAGTCAAATTCTAATTTTGGAGCAGTCTGTAGCCCATGTATCTCATTATTGGAGCACTCTTTGACATTCAAATTTTAAATCAGAGCATTATTATAAACAATTGGGGTAACAGTCACAAGATTATTGTGCAGCATTAAAAAAAATGTAATAAGAGCAGCAAGAAGGCATTTTTCATACTATTTTTGTATTTAGCGCTGGCAAAGTGACTATCTTCCAAGAGAAGTTGCGAAAAGGCTAGGTTTAGTGAATGCCACAGTGGTCTATTCAAAGACATTTCTAGATAATGTAACAGCACCAACTATTTCAAACCAAGATCCTTCAGGTGATTGACTTCCCTTTGACACTCACTAGACAACCCAGAAGCACCCTGAATAAGCTTAAAGGGAAGCTGAAACACTTTTCGAAAAAAATGAGTTCTCTACGGCATTTTACAGTTTTGAGTCCCCTGAACACGAATATCTGGTTCAAAAAGGGCGGAAACAAGTGCAAGCGGCTGTTTTTTCATGAAAACGCGCACCAGCGCCTCAGGGTATCGCACGAATGCCGCTGTTGCCCGTGATTGGTCGGGGCCGCTGTGACGTCACTCGCGGCAGTCGCCGGTCGGCACCGCCGTTTCAGAGCGTAAGCACGCTGTTCTGTTCTGGCTTCATTGCTGAGTTGTAAGCATTATGGAACGTTCTCACTGTCTCGGACAGCTTGTATTTTTGCCGTACATGTTCGAACCGACAGCCGATACGGAAAACGATGGCGGCAACGGCGGCAACGACTATGTTGAGTGTGCCAAAAGCGAGAGCGATGTGTGCACCTTCTCGCGCGTTGGAAATCTTAGCTGGTACGTATGTTTTTTTTTTTTTTTCATGTAGCTGCACATTCCAATGACGGGAGAAAAAATGCGCTAATGTGTCACTGGGAACTTGCTGCTGGAAGAATGCCGAAGCACTAACTTCTCATTAGATTGTAAACACGGGTGCAATTCCACAATGTCAAGCACCTTGCCGCTGCTTGTCTAAAGTCCCGTGGTTTTTTTAGCGTTGATACACGATCGCGAACATAAGTGCCGCATTTCAAAACGCGCACATGCAGTGCTGCGAGGTACAGTCATGGAAGTTGCTTATCATACACATCCAGAGATGGCCAGAGCTATTATATGTGCAATATTCATACTATGGTTCGACGACTTTGCGATTGTGGCTTAATCAAGAATCGGTATGCGTGCTCCATGCTAGTGTTGACATAAAGATATTAGGCAGTTTTAGCACCGCCGTGTGGTAAACACGATAACTGCAAGCGTACGTCGAATGTCACTAGGCAAGCCTATACTCCATTTCATACCTCAGGTGCAACGCTGTGGAAGCTACGCACGAAGTCCGGTCACCAAAATTTATTACTGCGCACGTTTCTGTCTATGCTTCGCAGCGTGCCAGCGGCGTTTGCTCGCACGAGCATGCACGTGAAGCTGCCGCGACGGGCTGCAATTAAAGAATGCCGAAAAGAAAAGTGATTTAAAAGAACGTGTTAGCAGCCATATTGTTTCTATGGGTAAATTCTTTTTTTTTTCATTCAGAACTGAGCTTATATATGAAACATTTTCTCAAAAATCGGGTCAACAAACACCGAACTTATTCTAAGTGCGAACACAGCCACTGCAAGAAGTATCTCAAGCCTCCACAGCGTTGCACCTGATGTATGAAACGGAGTATAGCAACGCTAGCAACAACACGTTTCCGCATTTGTCGTAAGGCTATCCGGCTATCGCGGAAATGGTCCGAGCACAGCACAGTTGATTTCGTCGGCACGAACTTATCTCTCCTCACCGCACTGCGCTGCAAGCTTCTTGTCCTTCGGGAACCTGTGAAACACCACATCGTCTCGCCCGCCTGTGTTCGCGCAGCCGAATGCTGCACAGAACGAGGGCATGTTGGGTGCCCTTGGCTGTAGGCACTCAAGCAGCACAGAAGGAAAGAACAGTTTATGAAAATCGCAAAAGAAAACAAACGTGAGCGGCAGCGGTGGCAAATCTCGTGTAGCGTCGTTCAGTAAAGCGCAGGACGGAAAGAGGCATGCCAACACATGCCAGCATGCCGGTCCGGCAGCTCGGTTCCCGCAAGTGACGTCACTTTCGCCGGTTCTCTCCTCTGGCAACCACCTCACCCGGCGCTCCGGGAAGCGATGGTGATTTAGAAAGCGATTTCCGCCCCTTATATTAACAAAACGAAGAAAAAAATTTCGGAACCGTAAATTATTAGGTCTGTTCTTCCTAATCCCAGCAATTCATGGAAATTGAAAACCGTTTCAGCTTCCCTTTAAGGAAGCGATATTCCTCCTCTCTTGGGCTCCCCTATTGCTAGTCCTGCACGATGTGCACCTTACCTTGCCGCTCCCCCTTTCAGTTTACACTTTTTGATTGCGGCAATCATGCTGCGCAACAATGCGATCTATGCGGTATCATGATCGTGAGATTGTGCACTGCGATTATGAGCAACTGTCATGGCGCTGACATGATTCAAAAGAAAAAAAACAAGGAAACAAAAAGCATGGCCAGTAGTGCCCGAACAATTGCATGCGGGTTTCTACAAAAACAGCGTCAGCACAACCATGCGACTCCGCTCCACCTACAGGGAGGCACAGATAAGCCCGGACTTCTTTGCTCGCCGGCTCAGGTGACTAGATAAGAGAATGTTGCTATCTTTAGTTTCGTTCAGGCGGATTAGATGCGGTTGTCCGCACCCACTAGCTGCCAGAATAAAAAAATTACTTTTACATGCTCTCCAAGACCAAAGACACAATGCCCTACAACATGCTGGTGATTTTTCATTGATTACTACCAATGATAAAGCACCAAAGATGTTCTGGTACAGCATGGCACAATTGCAGACATTTTTCCAATTTGGCACAATTTTGCACAGCGATTTGCTTGGGTATCAAAACGGCACAATTGGCCCAGGATTCCCACCCCTATTATCATTGTAACAGAGTGGGGAGATCAATATGGTCATACCCACCAATTATGCTCTCAGCACCCATCTTAATGCGAAATTCCACGCCCAAGCGCTCTCCCTAACGTGACTGTGCAGCATCGGGCGAGTCGTCGACACCCCCCTGCAAAAAATTACCCTGGCCCACCCTCAACGCTCGCTAAGTCAATCAGAAGCTCTTGTGCCCTCGTTGTGCAAGATGGCGCAAGTGCGTGTTGTCTCGCTGCTTTTCTGGTTCATTGCTTTTGCACCTCATGGGCCTTCTCCCGCAGTGTTGCCGTGATGAAGCGGGAGAATCGGATTTTCACCATGAAGCTTGAAATTGTAAATCGGGTCGAACGCGGTGTGAAGTTGGATGACCGCACAACGTGCAAGATTCCGACGAGCACTCTCAGCACGATCTTGTATAAGGGGGAGATTAAGGTTAAAGCAGACAAACTCGCGACCTGGTGCCCGTGGCGCCTGACACGTATGCACGGTCACGTACAAGTGGTGCATCCCAAATTGCTTCAGACATGCCGGCTTTTGCGTGCCCGGTGGTGACAGTAAATTCTGATGAGTGCGACGAAGCTGTTGCCGGTGTTGCCTAAGTTTGGAGCAAGCTGTCAGAATTTCCAGAAGCTGTTGACGAGTCAATGGTCAATAAGTTTGTGAGTGCAGATGATGGTGTTACAACCATGGGAGAGCCTGAAAACGAAGACTACATTGCGGACATTGTACCAAGTACAAAAGAAAGTGGGCACAATGAAGAAAGCAATGATGGTCCTTTGCCCACATCCTCTGAGGTGATTGGTGCACTCGCACTAGTCCGGTGCTTCTGCGGGAACGTGAAAGGTTGCGGCCTCAGCCGCTCAGACTCCTTAGACAATGTGGAGAAGTGCATGCGTCGCAGGCAGCGAAATTGCCCAAGCAGAAGAAAATGCAGGACTATTTCATGCGAAACTAAGCTAGTTCCGTCAAAAAAATGGGTTCTTTAATGGTTTGCGTTTTTATGATGTTCAATTATTTAGCAGGCCCATATCGAACTATGCTCTATATCGAACTGATAAGTTTTTTTTTGCCAGTTCGATATAACCGGGTTCGACTGCACTACTACAGTAAAGGCTTATTAATTCGGATCTCACGGGACCGGGAAAAATGTCCGGATTATCTGAATGCCAAATTAACGAATGAACAAGGAAAAAAAAATTTAAAATCAAGTTTTAGAAGCCTACCTTTATTTACTGGAGTATTTTGCAATAGTCATCTGCTTTATCGCGCAGATTCCGGCTGACATTACAATTTTTCTTAACTCTTCCAAGTGGCCAACAGCCCGGAAACTGTCGGAAGTGCTCAGGCAAACGTCCTCCAATATCAAAAGCGCCTCCATGACTTCTCGTGAGGTGCGATGAGGTCACGGCTGCATCTCCTCGCTTGACTCTTCGTCTGAATCGCGGTCTTCCCGGGCGCCCGTGACATCATTAATAATTTCTTCATCGGTCAGGAGACCAGTCGTGGCGACACAATCACCAATTGCGATGTAGTACTGAAAGGTCACATCTGTGGGAAGGACAGCATCGAAGGTCGGGCAGTCATCATCGGTGGACTCGGCTAACACCTCGTCAGCTACTGCCGCATACTCGGACCTCACAAAACCGCTCTGCCGAAATCAGTTGGCGATGACTTGCGGAGGTGTATTTTTCCACACATGGGTGACGATGTGCACGGTGCCAAGTAAGTCCACTTCATACAGCTTTCCAACTTCTGAGCACACGATCATTCGCTGTAGTAGGTGCTTTCAGTACTTCGACTTCACCTAGTGAATGAAACCTTGGTCCATCGGCTGAAGGGCAGATGTAGTGTTGGGCGGCCAAAAAACTACCTTGACGCTCTTCAGTTCAACTGTACAGTTATGTGCACTGCAGTTGTCAACAACCATAATTACCTTGCAGTCCTTAGATGTGAAGTGCCGGTCTAACTGCTGCAGCCAGCCTCGAAAAATGTCCGAGGTCATCCTAGCCTTCCTGTTCGCTCTGTACTTGACAGGAAGGCTTTTGATGTTTTTAAAACAACGTGGCTTATGCAGCTTCCCGATGACAAGTGGCAAGCGCTCCGTGCCAGTCGTATTGGCGGCAAGCACAGTTATCCTTTGCTTGCACTTCTTGCCACCGATGCACGGGTTCCCTCTGAAGGTCACCGTCTTGTCGGGCAGAGCTCTGAAAAATACAGCAGGTTCGTCTGCATTGAACACGTCACTTGGTTTATATGCGGCGGTGTGCTCAAGCAGCTTCACATTTCTCCACTGGGTGGTCATGCTTTCGTCAACGCTGGCCTTTTTGCCACAAACACTTCTGAAGACGAGTTCGTGTCTCTCCCGAAACCTCACAAACCACCCTTCTGAAGCTTCGAACAATCCAATGCTCATCATTGCAGCGTACTTCTCACCTTGTGCCACGATGAGAGGCCCGCTCAAAGGCAGATGTGCGTATCGACAGTCAGTAACGCACTGGAGCAATGCTTCTTCGTGCTGGGGATTAGCTGCGGTTCGCAACCACTTTCTTGATGCATGAAACTTCTTGCTTTCAAAGGCTTGAACATTTTTCATGTACGTTCCCAACGTGCTCCGCTTCACATTGTACTTGGTCATAATGTGCTGTCGCGATTCACCATTCTTCAAAGCCTGCAAAATTTCCACCTTAGTCAGCAAGTTCTTGGCTTCCTACTTCTGCCGCTTTGCCGGCGTTGCCATCACTGTAGTGCACGATGGTTGCGGCATACAAAATACGGTCACAACGAAGAAAGAAAATTCCGCAAGACATGATGCTGACTCAACAACACAAGAGAAATGGCGTTGGAGGCGCAGTGAAGCGAAGAAAGAAGACACCAACGTTCGCCGACGCTGCTAATGCCCCCACTAATTGATGACGATGGCGATGCCTCTCAGGTTTCGGTTTCACTCCAGTGGTGCCAGCGCTGCTTTACCACACCATCATGTAGCAGCAGCCATCAGCATTTGTTCGAATTGAGCGGTGCAAGGCCAAATTCTGACGTATTAACGAAGGTTTGGTCCCATAGACTAACATGCACTTTGGCCGGGACCAATAGAGCCGTCCGAATTATCGTAATTTCCTAATTAACGGGTGTCAAATTAACGAGCTTTTACTGTAGTCTCTTGTTCTTGCCTTTTTCCTGGATTGCCACTCAAAGTAAGACTGACTCATACTATTCATGGTATTCCAGAAGAGTAATTCATTCACCAATACAGCTTAACCTAATGTTCCTCTTTACTATCCCTTTAATATAATGTTCCCTATTTGATCTGAAAATTTCACTACATGCACACCCTTACAGGTGAATCTGAAGGCACCATACAAACAGCTTGGCTCAGCTCACCTGTGTGAGTATCAGATGGCACCTTCCATATCACTACATACTGGGAGTTCAGGGCCAACACAAGGCGACGAGAGTCACTTGTGAATGAGCAGCTGCGGATGGCCTTCTCCTGTTTTGGGATCGCCTGCACGATCTCTTCCCCAAGCTCACCTTTGGAGATACGGTGGATCTGAAAGGCAGAAAGGTACAATTTGATGCAAGTGTTCTAAGTTACCTATTCTGTGTTCAAGATTGCACAGCTTGTTTCTCTTACTTAACAGCATAAGTTTCTAAGTATGCCCCCATTAGAACAAACTCATTTAGACAGCAAACTTCTTTGAAGAAGTTGTTCCATGCAGATGATGAGCCCAGTGCATTCAATAAAACGTTATCACAAGTTTCAAACAACCTGAATATCGCTAACTTTTATTTGTGCATTCCCAATGACAGGGGAACCCAACCCATGAATGTACACATTGCACCAGCAGGGTGTCTACCAAGTTGACATTTGCAAATTGCCCGAGTTTTCCAGGCTTTCGCTGAGCACCTTTGCAAAATTCCCTGAATGAGCCAGAACTTTGTTTTATGTCAAGACGGGCTGACACCATGTTGCTCGATACTGTCGCTCTCTAGTAGGCATGTTGAAACAAAAATTATTTAATCCAGTTTCAATAGCAAGGAGCAATATCTATTTTATTCAAAAAGAAAACAGAAAGAAAGTGATAGTAAAATGCACAGTGGAAAAAATGGTAAAACCCATTCCGAATCGAGTCAAACATCTTCAAATACGCATGAAAAGGAGATGCATACAGAAGTAAAAATTTTCAAATATGAGCTATTTCTATCAACTGATAACAAGCTCATCGGTATGAGGCCTGAACTTTGTCACAACTAAGATTCTCTCTCAGCAGCTGGGAAGTCAACCTCAACTGTCCTGACATACTCTCAGCCCGTACACAATATCTGAGTGTTGGGTTTCACTGCTTTAAAGACTTTAGTTTGGTTTGTATGAGGGACACCTGCATCTCGGTGTCAGCCAACACTATTTTTTTTTTAGCTCAAGCAGCTTCAAAGAGGTGGCGGCGGCAGTGGAATTTCATTATACAGTCAAATCTCGTTAATTCAAACATGCTTAATTTGAATTGCCGGTTTCTTCAACTTACGCTGTGGTTCCATCAAAGTTATGTGTATTCCAACAGGCAAAAGCAAAACGCCTGGTAATGAGGGCAAAAATGCCCGGTAATTCAAACGCGCAAGCATTTGCGACTGTTGATTCAAACATACTGCGCTCCAACGATGCTCTCAGCAGCACGCCGAATCATGCAGCAGCGCCTCCAACCAGAATTGCTCTGACCTTGCCTTAGACCACTTAATGCCACACAAGAGAAAAAAAGAAAAGCACAGTGGCGGAAACTTTACCCTCTCTCAAATGGCAAGGTCGCTGTTTCTGCATCGCGCCGTAATGCCTCAGCCACACTAGTAGTAAAACGCGTGCTGCGATAGGGATCAGTCCTGGACTGATTTTTCACGGCTTGCCGCAGCGGCAAGTGTGCCGCGAGCAGAGGCGCCTACAGTGATGTACGCATAGGAAACTAGTATTATGCAGACCCACCTGACCGCTCTATTCACACTCGCGTCTGGTTCAGATGGACCGTTTGTTTCACACTATCGTCTGCTCACGTCAGCTCTCACTCGCGCTTGTTTTGGTTGGCTTGGTTGGTCTCGTTCCTCATCATCATCATCATCAACAACAAAAACAACAACAACAACAGCAACAACAACAACAACTTATTTTAAGTCCAATGCAGGACGAAGGCCTCTAACTCTAATCTCCAATTAGCCCCTGTGCTGCGCCAACCGATTCCAACTTGCACCTGCGAATTTCTTGATTTCATCTCCCCTAGTCTTTTGCTGTCCTTGACTGCGTTTCCTTTCTCTTGGCACCCATTCGGTAACCCTAACGGTCTACCGGTTATCTAACCTTTGCATTACATGACCTGCCCAGTTCCATTTCTTTCTCTTAATGTCGATTAGAATATTGGCTATGCCTGTTTGCTCTCTGATCATGATCACGGTCTCGTTCATGCTTGTTTTTTTACAATGACGCATCTAAACCGAGATGTCCCGATGGAAAGGCTGTTGGAGACAGTGCGCCCTATCCGATTCTGTATGACAAGACAGACCCTGAATACAAGGACGCAAAGATGACACCTACTACCTCATCCTCCTTGTCTTTTGAACGCAGCGATGCCGCAACAGAAGGGAGCACACCAACATGATTATGATCAGCAGCAACAACTTCGTCATCTTGATAAGTAGGTTGACTCACATTATGACTCACATTAAGAATGCAGGACGAACGTATACAAAGCACCGATCTGCCAGCAGATGAAGGAAAAAACACACGACCACGCAGAGGGAAGCAGCAACGGAGGCCCAGTCCGGCCTCGGCGACTCCGTTGCTTTGATTGCAGTAGGCGGCTGAGGTAATTAGCACCATCCAGCAAGCTGGCGGGAAAGTAAATCTGCTTCCCTACCGCCTTTCCTCACGACTACGCTCCCCTCGCCCTTCCTCTCAACTCCTTCGTAACTTCCTTCCTTTTTGACGGTCTCCACGCGTGCGTACACCCCCCCCGCCGGTACCGCCAGCACCGCCAGCCCGGCACCAGCTTAGCCCGCTGTTTTCTGCCGTTATCAGGAAGTGAGTGTTGGCTGGCGTGGGCAGTTTCGTGGTCCTCATTCGCCACGTGCTTGCACGCTGCGATATTTCACGACTCACACCACATCGTGCTATGGTGCATGAATACTTTAAAAATAAGTCGTTCTTTTAATTAGAACTTCTTTTAACTTGAACAAATTTTCAGGCCCCTTAGGGTTCGAATTATTGAGATTTGACTGTATTTCGGAAAATTATTGGCCGAAAATACCACTCAAGAACGTAGATCAGGACAAAATGAACCAACAGCAACCTTAACTAAAACATGCTCTGTTGGCACATCGTGACAGCAGTGACACTAGGTCTGACGGCTCTGATGGTAGTCTGTTGCTGATGCAGTGAACTCGGTCCTAGTTTCCTATCCGATTATAATGTGCAGGTTATTTTTGGACTCATTTTCTAGTAAAGATGGTGCACATTGGATTCGGGTATGTAGAGTACAGTAAAACCTTGTTGATATGTTCCTCTTACGTAAGTTTTCCTGGGGTCAACGTTCGCAATCGGGAACATAAAAAATGACCCAAAAAGTTTTGCTCATTTTCTACCAGTTCATACGTTCCTGGAATGCACGATTTTTTAGCACCAATGTTCAGTACGTCGCCAAATTGAGATCGTATGATAAGTTTTCTGGCTGCCAGATCCCATGTAAACAAGGAAATGTGCAAGGCATGAGCGATTGAGAACGATATATAGCTCATCATTGTGGCAGCATCACCACAATACTCAACAACCCGTCTCACGCGAAAACGGCAGCGCGCAGTGAGTTTCTAATTTCAGTACCAGCAAATCTCTGCCTGGGTGATTCCATGCTGCATTCACAGCTATCACCGCAAGAACTACTGCGATAAGCATCTTCACCTATCTGTTTTACAGCGCATGGTGCGTGTACCATTTGTAGTGTACTGCACACTTTTAGTAGGTGATAATCCAAATGTGCCGCCACTCCCTGCTGCAGGCGGCGCGATAAGGGCTTAACATTTCGCTTTGGTGGGATCTGGCATTACCCACCAGCTCGATTTTGTCTCGGTTTCCCATTGCCCTCTTAAAACACCACACAAGAGGAAAACAAAACACCCGCCGGAGCACCATCAGCTCGACATGCATCGGCGTCTCGCGCGGCAACGATCCAATCGACGCATCACATTACGTAAATATCAACGAGGTTCTACGGTATATTGAACTACAACACTAAGCAAAAGTTTTTAGATGGATTTGGTGCACAGCTGGCTCTACTGCTGGCATCTAAAAAGGAATTGTGCTTTTGCATGAAGATATCTCGATAACAGCACTGAAAAACTACTTCTCAAGATGCAACTGCTTCCAAGTTTGCAAGTGACATGCACGTGATGGGAGGAGTTCATGTTGTAGTTAGTTATGCAGATACTGTGGTGCGAGTGTTCCGATGCGAGTCTAAACAGTAGTACTGCTTAACCGAAATGGCATGAGATCGCCCACTTACGTGCCAAAAACAGAAGAGAGAGTTCGATTAAAGGGGAAAAAACATGCAGTATTTATTTACTTCGCGCGACAAAAGTTATTTTCGTTTGATGGCAGCCTTAGCAGCGACGACAGCGGCCTCAAACTTACTGAAGCTGCAAGCCAGTTTTTCAACCAGCCACCTCTTCTCGGCAAACACTCGCATTGCAGATGCCTCGTTAGCATTGCAGATTCTCCGTGCACAGGCGCGGTAGCGTTGCAGAAGTCGCGGGGCACCTTTTCTGTGCGGGGTGCTGTTCTCGTTGCGACGATTGCATTCATGAGGCTGATGCAACGCGCAGCTTCTTCCACAGTTGGGCCTGAATCGCCCGTGCTATCGCTTTCCGTGTCATCCTTATCACTGTCGCTAGGCGACACTTGGGCAAAACAGAGGCAACAATGGCGAAAAGTCGAACCCCGCAGCTGACATCTCTTAGTGTCGCAGCAGCGCTGCTGAGCAACTTCTTCGCATTCCAAATGCCACACACTTTAGTCAACAGTAGACCCATGCCGCGTGCCAGCACCAATTTCTTTGTGTCACGTTCAACAGCACGAACGATGTCTAATTTTTCTTCTATGCTGAGCACCCGGCGTCTTTTTTATCCAAGCTTCGTCATGATGCGAGTCCTCGCTTACACGACGCCACAACGCTCTCTGGGACGGCGCCAAAATGATGTTGATGTTGATGTGGCGTCAGGCACAAACGCACAGGGCACTTGGAGGCCGTTGTTCAGATCACTGAGGTTTGTTATTCTGCCAAGCTGCCCTATGGAGACGAAGCACCACCGTGTTTGCACGACGAAAAGTGGAAACACTAAGTGTTAACCGATACGTACGCAATAGGCTGGTACAGTTTATGCGGATACAAAACACATTATGTTCAATGGCCGCTGAGTTGGGGATTTGACTTTACTACTTTTAAAACGGAACTGCTGTTTAAGCAGGTACGGTTTAATGAGGTTTTACTGTACTATACTCGCTTCCTCTTCACCTGCGGGACGTAGGCGCGTGGACCAACCATGCACTTGTTGGGCTTCGCTGGACTGTCCCACGAAAAGCTTTCTAGTGAACTCTGGAGAGCAGCACCAGTTCGGGCTACAGACAAACGAGATCATTTGGATGCATTTCCAGTGATGGGACCACACTCGCAAACGACTTGGGCGTCGTTGTTGGGCATGGGGGAACATTCGCTCGATAAAATTGCAAGGTGAATGGGTTGGTTTGCTGGTTACGGTGTTAATTACGGCAGTGTTAGGTGAAGCTTAGGAAAGCGAATTGAACTTTCTGTTTTGCATTGGGGTTCACACTACAGCGTACTGTGTCCTTTCTTTATCAGACTCTATAATTGCAAAATGACAAAGCAAGTTACCTTGACGAACCCAAGTGCATCCCCAGAAGCCAGCAGCTTGCCATCAAGTGAGAACGCACAGCAAAGAACAGCAGCATCATGTGTCACAGAGGCAGATTTAGTGCAGCGAGAGCTCCGGCGCCCAGTCAGCCGGCCTGCTTTGGATGATGCACTCAAGGGAGATGCTGAAAGATACAAAACAAGGATTTCCACATAACTTAAAATTCAAGGTCAAGTCATGGACTTGAGGATACTCAAGGTGAAAGTTCAAAAGAGCGAAGCAGGCTATGCAGGGTGTTTCACTTAACTTCAGCCAAACTTTAAAAATATGCAAATGCTATGTAGTTGGACAGAACTAAGGTAATGTTGTTTGCCATCACTTGGAGATACTCCGATTATTTTTACATTCCACCTAATTCGTTAATCAGTCTTAATTAATCAACTTCTAGATGAAAAGTGTCAATGAGAAAATTGTAGAGCAACATGAGAAACTCCCAATACAGCTTTCTGTTACTCAATATGTGCTACATAAGAGTGTTTTTCCAAGCGTGAAAGCCCACGAATACATGCCAAGTGCCTCGAGCGGACAGACCCGTGGCAACAGCGGCTTGCAGGATGTTCATGGTGATAACAGCAGCTGGCTCGAGGCTTTGGTTTTAGATTTGCTGCCGAGGCATCATCAATGAAAGGCAGCTTTCGTTCTCATGCTTTCTTTAAACCAGGATGGTGCAAACGGCCTTGGCACAATTGCCGCAGCTGTTTTACCACTACAATAAAATAATATTTGGCTTCGCATGACTCCTTTTAAGACCGCCTTTACGACAGCTGCCTTCTGTTCCAATGTGATGGTCTTTCTCCTCCCCTTTCCACTTGGCTCTTCCATATTGCCATGAATCTAGTTTAACAGTGGCATGGTTGAAGATAACAGCTTGCAAATGCAAAGTGAATGAAGTCCATCGTGGTAGAGCAGCACGTGGCACTCAATATGGTGCACTGACTACGGCTGATCCAGGCTGATAAGCCGCTCTCACATAGGTCACACTGTGTGATTTAGGAGGCCTGTAAGCTTAACTTAGGTTGGCCAGCCAACGTGGTTTCGGTGACCACACCTAGCTGCAACAAGCCCTCACTGGGCGCTGCATGCAAGCACTGTTCACCATTGCACTTATCTCTCCACTGCTGAGCACAGCACAGATTGGTGCAGGTGGGGCGCAGCTATGTGTAGCCTCCGAGATTGTGCCTGAGTAATCTCGGAGGCCACGTTTCGGCCATGCTCCAGCCTCGCCTAGCTGCGCGCTGCAATGAGAGAGAAAAGGCCAATGGCAGTGCGCATAGAGGAAGACGGTGAGCTGCTGCTTGAATGCGGTGGGAATAAAGACCAGTGTTGCTTGGTGGAATATTCGACAAAAGGACGCAAGAGTTTTGAACTGCCACGCCAAGCGCGTGCTGAACCCTGCGGAAAGTGGTATAGCTGGCACGCGATGGTAGGGCATATTTTTGCTTCAAAGACAAATCTAGTTCATTATATTAATTCGCAGGACAATATTTCTTCCTTAAATCAAGGATGCATGGATACCTTGGAGGAATTCGAGGGCAACTGCATTTACTTCGTTATATTATTCATTGTTATATCCTGTTTCGTTATAACAAGGTACGAGTGTACATACTTCAAGTTCCCTAGGTTCTTTAATGAAATGCAGTAAAACTTCGTTAATTTAGAAAACCAGATAATTCAGAATCGTTAAGTTCTGGCAGGAGTATGCATTATCTAATGCCATGAAACTCTTGTTAATTTGGACGTATCTGGCCACCCATCGGTTAATTCGAACAACTCTTGCAGCTTGGCGAGCGCTAGAGTGTCGCAAATGTGCGCCGCAAAAGAGCAGAAATTACATTAGCACATCGCTAGTCTGGATCGCCATAGTCACCAGTCAAAATCTCACGTAAATGACAGCAATGCAAGAACGCTTTGTGCCTATTTGTGTGTTTAAAGCCTTTATTCCACCGTGCAGAGCAGTGCATTTGCCGCGTGCCTTCATGATTGCGTAGTTGCCATGCATGATCACGTCGATAGCGGCTGTGGTTTCGTCTGCGGCAGTTGCGGCAAACAGTAGTTTCGCTTCGACTCAGTGTGCCCGTCGGCCGCGTGCTTTTATGACTGCGTAATCGCCATTCGTGATCGCATCGATAGCAGCCAGGTTTCATCTGCAGTGATGGTGGCAAACAGTGGTTTCGTTTTGACTCAGTACGCACATCAGTCGTGTGTCTTCGTAACTGCATAGTAGCCATCCATGATTGCATCAATAGCGACCGTAACTTCGTCCGCAATTGAACCCAGGCCACACCTAGCTGTCTGGAAAAGCTGACCCTGAAGTGCAAGCGTTAACAGCGATGGAACAGACATTTCACCTTTCGGCACATGCCCTGGCGCAGGCAAAAAGCCAGTGTGTGCAGCAGCAAGCACTTTTGGCACAGGGTCAGACGCACGTATGCTTACCATATACCATGCAAATTTTAACTGATATAGTCGATATGTTGTGGAAATAGGTTTGTGCAAGGCTTACCTTGAGAGTGCGGTCATGAAAGGACGCGACGCTTATTCACACCGCGATGCACAATGGGCGCTGTTACGTTTCGCCTACAACGCGCGGTATAGCCGGCGCGGATGCAACGGACGTCGGGGCTTCGTTCAAAGCGGCGGACATTTTGGCCCGTTCGGAGCTGCCGCAACGCATCCCCGCCAAGCGTCCCCGCCAGGCTTGTTTCAGTGCCACGTGTCTTCGTGTGTGCGTGTGTGTGTGCCAGCCGAGGAGAGGAGCTCCCCAAGTGTGAAGCGAGGAGGTCTGACCGGCGCCGGCCCGGCTGATGCGTCACTATACTTGTCTCAACATGTCCCTCAGCTCGTCCGTGCCCCGGCGTCACGTGGTCTCATCCCGTGACCTTCCTTCTTGCCCACGACGCCAAGAGTATAAAAGCAGCTGCCCCCGGACGCCAGGAGAGAGGCTCCGAATTCTTCCGTCGAGAAGCGTGCTCTCCCGTCTCTCCACTTCGGTCGACCTGACCGGCCGCTCTTTTGCGATGCTAGAATAAACAAGTTGTTCTGTTAGCAGTCAACTCATGCTTTGCCAGGACCTTCGGATGCTTCCAGTGGTGCCCCAGGCCGCCAGGCCAAACGCTACCCTTGGGGCTTGCGAGCCATTTGCAACAACTCGTGCCAGCGGTGCGACTGCAATAACGGGTGTCAGCACTGAGGTTCCAACAGCGCTGTGGCCAGGTTCATCAACTCTCCGATATGGCGCAAAAGTACCACAGACAGACCGAAACAAATGCAGGTTTATGAACTGAGATGCAAAGCAGTGCGGCAGTCACGTCTTGTGAGCAAAGGCTCAATGCAAGACTGATCGACATGGCATCATGCAATACACTCAAGTGCAATGGCAGTGAGCATAGGCATTAGGAGTTTTTGCACCAGTGAAACTACGCATGCATGAGATGCGAAGAGGGTTTTGCATTTGCATCGGCTACGCTATTTCGTTGACATAGGGGAGCAACCCAAACTAGAGACAATAGTTTTGAGTCAACAAATATGGCACCCATCAAAGTGGCAGCTCTCGCAATGTAACACATTCAACCTCTGTCCTTGTAAATCTGCAGCTGTCAAAAGCAACAAATGGCGTCATAGGTTCTCACTTTCTCTCATTTGATTCAATAAAGCACGGCACAACATAAAAAAGTAGTGCAAACAAATTTTATTTTTGCACCTTTGCAATTTTTGCATTAAGGGGAGACGCTCCTCAGAAACCTTTCTTTTTAAATATTATTGCTAGGCAAATGAAAATTGTACCACTTATATAGCTTGATATCCTCATTACAAATCTGTTTTTAGTTTTAGGATAGCTCGATGCTTTCATGTCCTAAGTGCCATGCATAAGTGAGAAACAGTGCATGTTTGTGCAGCTACTGGATCTAGCAGTTGGCATGATATAGCAGTGCAAGATGGCGTTTCTTGTCCCCAACACTCCAGTGAGTGCTAATAACCAATATAATGCAATTCCCTTGACAGGCAACATTTTGAGAGAATTTCATATCTGATGCTTCGTTTTCAGTGACTGGTACCCAAGGGTATTGAACATTTCCATTCTTAAAAATGAACTGGTTGCACTAAAACCTAGATCAGTGCATTCTACACATTTTAAAGATGATGCACACCAAATTTGGTCTTGATTGGACCACAATAAGTATATCAAATGTCGTGCACAAAAGCCATGTTTGGCCAAAAATATGAAGCTGAGAAAAACACGATTGAAAGTTATAAAAGTTATTTATATATGTTGTAGTGCTGAAATCTGTATAAAAATTGCACATAATGCACGCCAGGGTATCTAGATCCAGTGCACTACTTTAGAATTCACCTGCGACATATGTTGTTCTCTCATACAGTCTTCATGAGCACCATGCTGACCTACTTTCTGTGCTGTTACTTTCCGAGCTAACTCCAAGTTCAGCCACTGCTTTTGTAGCAGCGAGGTGCACTTTATTTGTTATGGCGGTAAACGATTCGTGGTGCATCGGTTTTGGTAAACCAAGAACTGCACAAAATCGGACGAGTTGATTGTGCCTAGCTCTAAATGCACGCGCCGCAACCACTGCCTTCATATTCACGGCGAAACTCTCTCTTGGGCTGGCCGAAGGGCGCGCTCCACCGTTAGCGTCGTCTACCGGAGATGCACGCCGCGACGAATACGTTGACGAGATAACGGACGTGGTACACGCTGCATTGCTGCAACACAACCCCAAAAACGACGCGAGTTGTTTCCGTTTTTCGGCCAACTCACGGATAAAAAGGTCGCGCCGTCCGCACGCCGGACGTGCCGCGGCGCTCACGTTCCCGACGCCGATCTCGCAGATAAAGGTGCTTGCCGTCTCCTCGCCGCACCTATCTTGATTGTCGAAGATTATCTACTTTTTCTCCGATGCGCTGACGAATTCGTCTGCGCTGTCAACGAAACTTGAGCGGCCGGCCGGCTCTGAACCGTCGAAACCGTCGCCGTCACCTAGGTTAGGCTTAGCTGCCGCGGACGCATCCATTGCACACCGCTTGACTTTCCGGCGAGTCGCCTTGAACTTGTGCTTCGACCGATACTTTAAGAGATCGAAAATCGCGTTTCTTCACGGGATCCATCGAAACAAGGAGCAGAAAAATGCCTGAAAGCCTGGGAACACGTCGAGAGAGCGGCGCGTCGCAGAAAGAGCAGACAACCCGCGGCCGCGTCGCGCGCTAGCAGCCAATGGCGTGGCTGGAATCGCACCACGTGAGTTAGAAATCCAGCGAAAGCGCTTGGTTTCGGCGGAGAAATGTTGTTTTTATTATTACTTCCCGGCGAGATTGTGACGCGGAAAAGCCGACCTCGTAGAGAAAAAGTGTAGGCCTACTGCCTTGCACAAGCCCAATGGCTTGCGACGCCGCGATTTGACGCATCACGCGCTGGAAAATGGGCCAGATTTGCACCTTTTCTTGACACCTCGAGTGCTTTCACCGAGTTTATTTATAATTTACCGATCATTTACGGCTCTGATTTCTTTATATATGAAAGAGGAGGGATCAATCTTGTTGAAACAGTCGAAAACATAAAACTGACTTTTTTAATGAAAATCGCCGTTTTTCGACCCGCGTCTCCCCTTAAAAGCGTTCTTGCATCAAGTATAAACCCCATGCAAGCCGATCTTGCAGGCGACAGCGACAAGTGACACGATGGAGATGGCTGTCGCGTTCGCTTGCCGCCTAAAGGTCGCACTCTACTCGAGCGACGACTTTGAGCGATGTCTTCCCAGTGTTGCTGGTATGAGGGCAGCAAATACGCGCCGAAACTGGTGTGATGCGTGCTTTATTAATTTAAGTTGATGTGTTTTAGTGTAAACAGCAGCATAAAATATTTCTGACGGTCTTGCAGTAGGTTCTAATCCTTGCATGTATCACAATTTAATCATTTGCTTATTCCGTATGACAATCTGTAGTACTTGACGGATGTACATCTGGTCCCCACTTTTACTTAATTGGCTAGTCGCTTATAACTGTTCCAGGCTAAGAACCGAGCAATCGAGCGACAAGAACAAGCTATCTGTTCGTGTGGCAGCCCATTTTGGCACTCAAAGCCATTGCTCGTAGCCATTGCGCACAAAATCGTTCTCATGGGGTTTGGGCTACTCCCTCATCAATGTGTGACCGTCACAGCCGCAAGCAAGCCCGCAATCTTAAACACAGCAGTGCAACACCATAGCCATTGTAAAGGGTACCCCTATGGGTCACGAAGTTTGGGGCGCACTGATAGCCAAGATGCAAATGCGAAACGACATTGCGAAAATCATCGCAATACCTGGTCATAAATAATAAGTTCAAGAATGCATACAAGATGTCACCGTAAAACACACTTAGGCCAGCGACGAATACTCACATGGTCCTCTTTTTCTGTTTTCTTTCTCAATGGCCTTCCCGTGTTCACGCTGAGTGCTTATAAGTAATGCCAAAATTAACAACCTGGCCCATATCCATGTGAGAAGTATGCCCATATCCATGCGAGAAGCACACGCAGTCTCCTGTAGGCGCCAACACATCTGGTACCAAGCACGAAAGTTATCTTATCTTGTATATGTTATCTCATATACCTTAAGTTATCTCCTAAATCCACACACAGTGCCTGTTGGGCAGCACCAAAACCAGCGTTTTTGAAGCAAGGAATACGTATTTCTGAACGACCGCTTAATCACAGCCCGATGCGTGGCATTCCATGCTGCAACTGCCATCTCAAGCACCATAAGCAATTCCACATCGGTTGGACGCAAATTTCCTTGCTTGTGCTGCATTTTTCCCGCCAAGGCGCACATTACGCACTGCACTAGGTGTACAAAAACTGTCTTCACATGCCAGTAGCAACATGTTGTCGCTTCAAACGGGCAATCAATAAACGAGATGGTGGCCATGACGTGTTTCCGGCACGATCGCTTCCAGTGCTTGGTTGTTTTTGTAAACAAAAATGTCGGTGCCCACGCAAGTGTAATGCAGTGGTACTTTATGCAATTTTAGTGCAAAGTAATCGCACTTGAGCACACTTTGAAACCTGTTAACCTTGCACGAGTAGCTTATATGCGGGGCTATGTTCCGGAAAATTTTGTTGATGCGGGATTGTAGTACAGCGACATTTCGCTGTCGAAAGGTACGAAATGCATTGAATCCTATGGGCATTTGCCGGGGATACGAAAATATTTCGTAGCTGCGGGATTTTGTTATCGCAGGTTTCGACTGTATTATAAATCATAATCTGTTCACTAACTCAGACATGCGGAAGCCGACATATGCTCGTTAATACCATTCTATTCCCCACATGTGATTCAGATCACAGAGGCTCTTTTACAAAACCCCGTTAGCACACAAACACCTAAAAAGCTAACCATTGATCAAAGAATGTGATATCCTCCTTCATCAAACTGCGCGGTACCACGCGGGTTCAATGAACACCGAAATAAAGCGCTTGCAAGACAGTAGAGCGGCTATGCATTGTACATCCGCCAAGAAAAATGCGGGACTAACGAACCGGATGACTCCGAGGGGCCTCTGCTTTCTTCTATGATGATGATGATGGTAGTGTGCTGTTGGTCTTGATATAAGTTTTGATAGCTGCGAAGCATCAACGGAAAAAGAGTTTTGCTTGTATGCTTGCTTTGCCACAGGTAAGGCACAATTTCTCGCTAAAATGCTGTTTTCACACAGGATAACGCAAAGGCCCACTCTCCGTGCAGTTTGGCACGAATAGTGCAGCTGCTCCACCAATGCATAAACCTTTAAATGTTTGCAAATTTAAAAGGATACAAAACTCTTGTTGAATGCTTCGATTGTCAGATACATGTGGGTGCTTTGTCTATATGTCCTGCAACTGTACATACTTTGAAAAGTGTTGTTTTAATTGTAGCTTAGTACTGCTTACAGTCCGGATATTCACAACTACAGCAACTTAAGTTATATGTAGTGTGCCTGCAGTAATGCGTTTTGCCTTAATAACATGCCTTTTGCTTCTGTCCCTTTTTTGTGTGTGTATGCAAGAAAGAAATAAAGATACTGCTACTACTACTGCTGTACTTTTCTGCTTATAATGGAACCCCTACAGAGCCAGCCGACTGACTAATTTGCAGCTTGCCGTTTACAAAGCAGGGAAAGCTGTTGATTAGGAACATGAGGAGAGCTAATTATAAGGTACACATATAGTGCAGTCTTACCTGGAGTTGCCTGGAAGCTTTCGCCAACATTCCACAGAAATACTTGGTGGTCAGAAGAAGCTGATGCAAGCACACGGCCATCGGGGCTGAAGGTGCAGTAGTTGACAGCCTCTTTGTGGCCAACCAATGCTTGCAGCTCATTGCCAGAGTGCGTCTCCCACAGCTACACATAAAAATTTTGAAAAGAAGAGCAGAGGTGCAGAAACTAATTGTAAAAGTGAAGATGCAAAAAAAAAGTTTGAACTAAAGCAAGCACGTTTGAACAGAAGTACAGCCAACACCAAATTTCCAGACACACAATGTTTCAGACATGCCTGATAATTTGGATGCCTGCGTAGCACTGCCATATATCCTATAGAGCCAATGTATAAGGATCTGTGAAATACATACACTGAAGGTCTTCACGGTCCCGACTTTCCTGACGTTTTGCCCTGACTGCAGATTCAAAACAGCATGAATTGAAGCCACCACTGCCACCATTTTCATTATCTTGCAGTGTCGAACTAACGCTCTCCTTTACTGATCCGCTGGTAGCCGCGGCAACAATAGGCCTTGCTTTGACATTCACTACTGTGTCTTTAATTGAAAGAATTCGTCGCTGTCAGCAATGGTACCAACTCCACCTTTCCCATCCTCGCGAACAGCTTCAAAGTGCGGCAAGGGTCAGGCATAGCATAATGATGGCTTCCAAGAGTCAGCTTCTCTGTAATACAGTTGTGTTAAGCGGTCAAGCATACAGCATATTGGTGAAGCATACCATCACTGGAAAGGCGCCACTGTCACGAGCAGGCAGTCAGAACAAAATGTTTTTCATTCTGGTTTTAGTTTCGTTCCACCGAAAAACATTCCGTTCCAGTTCTGCTCCGGAACAAATAAAAAAAATTATCCATAATGGTTCATAACGATCTTCGTTCACATGCAAAAATTTTCAAAGCAATGTAACAATAAAAAATTTAGAGGACACTTAAATTTTGCCTTTAAGAGTGAGACAGAACAGCATTCAAAGAACCCGGACTGCTTCTCATGCTTCCTGGCAACTGCAGCTTATGTAACCGTAATGTTTTCCTGAAAACGCTGGTGGTGAACACTAAATACAAAGGTGAGCTTTCTGGGGCGCATCACTCCTATTAAGACAAACGTCAAATGGCAGCTGGAAAAGGGGTTTATGGAAATTATGTTTTCTCGTTTATTCAAACTACAGTCTGACGCTATCATGTCTGGAGGTAGCATGTAAGTCATACTATATGAAATTTCTGATGGATTTTGAGAAATTCAATTAGATCAGTAATGCCTATGAGCAACGCGGAAGGCCTGCGTGGATAGGGATGATTTCTGTCATAAAGACAATGTCTTTATGACAAAGAGACGTTGTCAGAAGACGTCATAATCAATGCCAACACTAGATTTTCTGCAACACGGGACCCTTAATGCTGTAGCATTAAAGCATGGTATTTATTTTTATCAATAAGTGAATTATGAATTCTGCAATCATGCTCAGTGCCTTGACTTAAGGCACTGAGTGTGATATCAGAAGCAGAACGTTATCGAGTCTACTCGCCGAAATGAGACCGCTGTTCCGATAAAACAAATTTCAACGAACATAAACGAACGGTAAAACTTCAGTAACAAAGCGTTGCAGCCGTAGAAAATGAAACAATAAGCTCTTCAGCGTACAATCCCTGGGTTTTGCAATGAGCAGAATGATTGGAGCGCTCGACAGGCTATCGCTTGCACTTTACCTGCTTGAGATACCCACCTATGTGGAACCCTGAGATACACGCTAATTCTAACACTGCCCGAGATCGGTTGTTTCAGATTGCAGACTTTCCCTTTGAATCGAAAAGTGATCAAAAATATTTCAGATTTACTAGGAAACAAAATTATAACGTTTCGGCTACGTTCTCGTTCGGGTAAAAAAACATTATTTATGTGTGTGTGTGTGTATGTATATATATATATATATATATATATATATATATATATATATATTCACCCCCCCCCTCACCACCGTTTTTGTTTTTGTTCTGTTCCGACATACTGGTCACGAGACACTATGTTAGTTATTCTTTAATTAAACACACTTGCACCCGCCATCATCAATCGCAATACAAGCACCAATATGCCTAATACGTGTACCGGCAGGCTTTCACAGCTATTCCAGACATGCATGTGGTGATTTGAGAGCTGGGGGGCAGTACAAAGCATGCATTCATTTTTCCCAGACAATCCTTTATATATATATATTTTTTAACATTTCTGGGGTACCTAGGGAGCCTGAAAAATTGTGCACTGACAGTACCCACTTCAGCCGTAAGACACTCAACTAAATCACAGCTAAAGTTTACTTTCTATCTAGCCCAGGGTTTAACAGTATGGCCTTAGGGAACCCTGCCAGCCTACCAAAAGTGCTGCCATGCTGATTCTTGAAATCTTGAAGAAAATTTTTTCACTGCTTTGTCAACTTGCCAACAAATTGACTTGGTAGCCAATGCAGGCGTCTATTTAGCAGACAGCAAATAACAGCAAACAGTTCAGATTTTCAAAGTGCCTATGTAGCACCACACTTATAAGTACTGAAAGTTGGATGAGTTGGTAGCTATTCATTATGCACAACAAGCGAGACACAAAGCAAAGGTAACACACAAGCACTGACTTGCAACTCAGTTTATTTTTGGAAAGGAAGTTACACATATATATACAGTAGAACTGCGTTCATACGTTCTGGAAAAAGAAAAGGACGAAGAAACATACTAACGGGGAAAACGTACAATATGAAGTAACTAAAACATTTTGACAGACACAACTATTGCTGACATCTATGTAATGCGAAGCATTGCACGGATCGTTGTGGCATGAGATGACGACACGCGCCTAGTGGTGCTTCGGCAGCCTGAGATGTGTTTTGTTGTTTTTCTGTTGCATGGTGTGGTTTACATGGTGTTTTAAGAGGGCTACGGGAAACCGAAACGAAGTCGAGCTGGTGGGCGACGCGGGATCCTGTCAAAGTACGCCACAAATGGCACTACGCACCATGCACTTTCAAACATATAGGTGAAGATGCTTATCATAATATGTTTGGCGGTGATAGCTGTGAATGGGGCATGCGACGACCCGGGCAGAGATTTGCTACCGGAGAAAGAAACTGTGCGTGCAGTCATCCTCACGCGAGATAGGTGGCTATATACTGTTCACAATAGTGGGTGCCTTGCACCTTTTCTTGTTCACGTAGGTAGATCTAGCGACTGGAAAATGTATATGATGGCAGTCTGCAGCAGGAAACGGTGGCGTGTTTTAGTTACTCCCTGCGCTACACTTCCGACGCCACCAGGTGCTGTGAAACAGGTAGGGAAAGATGCTTATCACAACAGAATTGCCAGTAATAGCTGTGAACACTGCAGCTACCCCAAGCTACCCTGGAGAAGATTTGCTGGTACGGAAATAAGAAACTGAGTGCGCGCCGCCATTTTCACATGACACAGGCAGGCGAGTATTGCAGTGAAGCTGCCGTGGCAGGCAGGTATATATAATAAAACCTCGTTAATTCGAACTCTGTTAATTCGACATTCCGAATAACTTAAAGGTTTTCTGCAGTCCCGTATTTTCCAATGTAAATTTCACCAGGTAATTTGAACCGGCTGCCTAGGCCAACCCGGTTAATACGAAGATTTGAGGTGCTATGCGGCGATTCCGGATCCCCACTGCAAGGCAACACCACATAGCAATCGCGATTATTTATAGACGAAGCGCCCAACACACAGTACTGCTAACACAAAAATCGGTCTACGTTACGCCCCGCACACAGCCAAAACGTGCGCCTGCAGAGAAGGCGCGCTTCCTGCAATGCAACAGGCATACTGGTTTTTGTCACATGCTCTCGTCCCCCACTTCGCATGCTCCTTGTAGTCGCAGCGGTTGCAGCCTCAGCACGTGTTCCATGCCACTGCCCCTGGCTGCCGTTTGCCCATTCTCTCCCTACACCTGTGGAGACGTGTGTGCGTGCAATGCCGGTCTGCACCGTTTCTTTGTGTGCGGTGGTTAGAGGTGTTGCAGCTAGTGTGTCGTTCTTTTTTTTTTTTCCTGAACTGTGCAGAAGTGCCAGTGAAGGAAGATGCCAAAGTATAAGACTGCAGCAGAAGTTCTGCTTGATCCATGAAGTGGGTAAGAACACGTGTTCCAAGACCGAGTTGGCTGAAAGGCACAACGTGCCCCTCTTGACATCCACAAAATTGAAGATTAAGTCCAACATACTGGAGGCCTACAGCAAGACATATTCTTCGAAGCAGTCGCGAGTAGGGGGCTCCCACGCACCAAGATGAGGAATCAGCTTTACTTTGCTGGCTGCAGAAAGCAAATGCAGCCCACCTTCCCATCAATGGAATGATACTGCAAGAGAAGGCCTACGACTTGGCTCTACAACTTGGGCACGAAGAGTTCAAGTGTAGCAATGGATGGTTCAGCCGTTTTAAAGAGCGCAATAATTTGATCTTTGTAGCCGTCTGTGGCGAGAGCAGCAGCGCAAACGAGAGCGTCAATGACGACTGGAAGAAACAAACACGCTGGCTCCCTTGCTTATGATGGATCTACACGACTGACGGCTCTGCGAAAATCTGTTTCATGGATGCCTATTCCGCCGCCTGTCAGGCTGCGAAGCGCATCCAGATGACGGACGGAGTGAGCAGACCGTGCCGGAAAAATAAAGATGGCGACACCGCCCGAAGCGACTGCCATCCGCCTCGAACCTGTCAAGTCGTCGTCCACTGTGTGGCCTGTAACTTTCAAACTGAGGTTTGTATATGGTTTAAATTTGTGTCCAAAAGCTTCGACAGCAAAGTATTCGTGATGAGTGGGCACCATTTCCAAAAGCCATACTCAGATTCTCGGCGTGTAGACTTAGAGTGGTTGTATTGGCTGAACATGACCTCGAAGATGTTGCAGCGGCCCAGGCAGATCTCAGTGGCCATAAGTTACAAATGTTTGCTCGTTTCTACTCACTCTAGATAGCGCCATCGGTGTAATAAAGATTTTGTCATACTTTTTTTTCACTCTGAATGAAGATGGAGATCGAAAGGAAACGATGGTTGGCCAAATTTGTTTTGTCCGAATGAGATGATGAGCACTTGTTTCATCGAAAAAGGTCTTGTTGGCAAAAGGGCTATATCGCCAACAAGTACCTCGGTATGCAAAACCACTTGTACCGAGAGCTGTTGGTCAGAGACATTGAAGAATACCGGAGGCTGCTTCGAGTGACAAGAGAGCAGTTTCTTCACTTGCTGCCAAATTGTCTCTTTCACTGTCGTGTCCGCGTAATCGGTGAAAGTCATGTCCCACAACGCTGGGAACTGCTCCACGAGATACAAGAAGAACAAACTTGCCTCGTCGCTCAAGTTCATTGCAGTTGCTCTTGTGCGAGTCACGCGCGCAAACAGGCATGAATGGTGTCAATAGTGACGAAGCTGTTTCAGAAAGATCCCAAAGGCACGCTTGTTGCCAAACTGAAGAGCATGCTAGGCTAAATCTGCAGCATTCAACCCCCAGAATCCAGATGCAAAAAATAGCTCGGCATTTTCCGTCCGTGGGGGTCGCAGATGACGTGCAAATGGCATAAATTCGTGATGCGTAGCCACGAAATACGTCGTCCGTCACGGAAAGGATGGATTTAGTCCATCGTGTGGATCCACCATTAGCGAGTACAGTGCAAACGATGTGTACAACCTTGACAAAGCAGCCCTTTTTTCAAGATGCTGCCCACAATAACGTTCGCAGCGAAGGACACTGCGGTCAAGGGTCGAAAGCAGGGCAAGGAAATAACTACCGTTCTGTTCAGCACGAACATGTACGGTAAACACCAGCTGCCGCTACTCGTAGTTGGAAAGAGTGGGAAGCCTTGCTGCTTTAAGAATGCACGGCTGCCGCCAAAGGATGAGCTTACCTACCGGCACAACAAGAAAGCCTGGGTCACAGGCACAATATCTGAAGATTACGTTCGGGAGCTAGACCACAACTTCATGGCCACAGGCAGGAATGTACTCTTCATTGTTGTTAATTGCCCGGCGCATGGTGACATTCCACACTCAAAAGCTATCAGGATGGTATTTCTTCCTCCGAACACCACATTGATCTCCCAGCCAATGGACCAAGGCGTCATTCACCCCATAAGGAAGATTTACCGCCACCACCTGCTCAAGCGCATGCTCCTTTGCTACGACAACGGCAAGGAGTACTCCATGGACCTCCTCAAGGACATGTGTCTTATTGTGTATGCATGGAAGCAAGTGGAACTCACTTTGATCATGCGGTGTTTTGAGCATGCTGGCTTCTCAAAGGAAAGCGCCATCGATGCTTATGCTGACTATTCATGTGCACTTGATAAAGAAGGAGCCAAGTATTGTGACCACATCAATGCACTCTGGGCAGAGGATAGCGAACCCAGTGCAATCGGCTTCGCCGAGCATCTGAACTTTGAAAATGATCAACAAACGTGCTACTCAGACTTGGAGAGTGAAGCTAACGCTGATGCGATGACAGCGATGACGACAATGCTAACGAGCCCTCCCGAGCACCCGCTCTCGGGGAAGTTATCGGATTGCTGAACGTTATCCGCAGTTTTGTTGAGTACCACGGTGGAAATTCTCAAATGCTGCATATAGTTGGCCAACTAGAAAACATAACCCTTGGAGCCTTGAACTACAGGACGCGGCAAACGAGCATCTCTGATTACTGTGTGTAATCCAAAAATCGCCGAATAAAGGTAGCGCATTCCTGCAGCGAAATTCTTTCCTGGATTGCATTTTTTTTAGTGTTTGGTTAATTTGAAAAACCGCTTATTTCGAAGATTTTTTTGCGGTCTCAATGACTTCGAATTAACGAGGTTTTACTGTACTGTTCTCGATCATGCGTGCCTCAAGCATTTTCTTGTTTGCATGAGATCTAGCGGCCGGAAAACGTGTCACAGGATCGCAGTTTGGCAACGTGCTGAACGTTGGTGGCAGAAAATCGTATTTTCCAGGAACAGTATGATCCGGTATAAAATGAGCGTAACTCTATTGGGTCATTTTCTGTGCTCTTGATTGCGAACCTTTGCGCCAGGAAAACATATGTAAAGGGAGCGTAACAAGCTTCTACTGTATACCCAGGATAACTAAAGTACGCATGCACAAGAGAATATAGAACACACACACACACACACACACACACACACACACACACACACACACACACACACACACACACACACGATTTACACAATTGTAAGTTGACCTATCTTAATTTTTAAATCTGAAGTGGGGGGGGGGGGGCTTGACTTACAATCGAAACTAAAAAGTGGCACCGCCAATAAAGCGAAACCAATGAGATATCAGGGGAGCTACAACGTAGGTACATATTTGTTTGCTCTATGGCCCTACCCGTAGGTTTTCACTATCCCACATGTTCATTCGCTTTTCGGAAGGGTTTTTCAACATTTTTGAGTTTTACGGTGTACACAACACTCATGGAAAGGGGGGGAGTAGTTGATGGAAGTGCCGTTGTTCCATTTGCGGCGGCACCCTAAGAACGGCCGCACTTGCGGGGAGTATCGATAGTTCATGGAAGAGCAGACACCGCTCACGTGTTTCTCTTTCCCTGTAGCTCTTAGTTTGAAGAGTACGACTTGAGTGCCGGCTACATGCTACTACCATGCTTCCTCAGTCGTCACGAGTGCTCCAGGCACACTAAACATTCGGTGCTCGTTCACAGCAGCATTGAAGAGGGCTGCCATCTTTTACGTTGAAGAAACAAATCACTGCGCAGCAGGCCACAAGTTCGATGTTTCTGAATGGGTGGCGTGATAGTGGCGACTGCAGCAAAGAAAAATTTTCACCTGTGAAGGCAAGTGAAGAATTTCCCACGGGCCGAAGTCTGAACGCACTTTCCAGAGCTGTAGGCTAAGCTTGCGGCAACGGCGCTGAAATGCGTGATCGGTCCCTGCCAGTGAAGTGTGACATGGTCATGAAACAAACCCGGATCTTCACCTTTTAAGGACCTGCTCCACCGTGAGTATGAGTGGCTGGCGGCAGAAGACTGCAAACTTACGCCAGCCAGACCTGTCAAAAGAGCCTCCCTGACAACTGCACATGGTTGGGTGCACTCGGCGTGGGCTGCTGTTCCACAAAATGTTGTGGTGCAGTCATTTGGCAAATGTGGAATTTCACTGGACAATGACGTGCTCTCGGACCATAGCAGCGAGGACGATAGCACAAGTGAAGACGAGTAGTCCAGTGACCATGTCAGCTACAAATAAATATTCGTTATCGAATGTGCATTCGGGTATGCTTTTCTTTTTTTTTTCCCCCGTTTCACATGCGATGTGGGGGGTTGACTTACATTCGAGTCGACTTACAATCGTGTACATATGGTATGTATAAAAAACAAAGTGCTTGTACACATTTTAAAAACTCACGTGGCATTCAAAAAGGCAAATTCCTTGTCAGTTAGTAACAGATGGCTCACTTACGTACAGTTGCAAGTTAGTGCTTGAGTGTTTGCTTTGCGTGTCGTTTGTTGTGGATGCTGCAGTTTCATAATGAACACTTATAAGACATTAACCCTTTACCTCTCATTGATGAGTATAGTCATCATGAAATTTTGTACTAATATAACCAATGACGACTACAGTCATCATAAACAAAAAATTGTCACACAGTGAACCTATGGTGACTATACTCGTCCTATTGCACCTGGTTGAGATTGCTAGCACTAGATGGCCACACTTGTCCATGCTGTGCCATTTGTGTCTCGCCTTTCATCATATTGCCGCCCCTGACACCCTGCATAAAGCATGGCTGCCTCCACGAAGCGAGACAATGAAAGCATGCGTAAAAGGTAGTATTTTGACGACTCCTCATTACACCACAGCTCTGTAGAGTTTTCTTGGAAAGGGAAGGTGACGTGTTCTTATCTGAGGAGTGTGATGGCAGCTATTTTATGGATGGCCCAGAGGAATGTGCACCTGCCCGTGAGTCTACCATACTAAGATGGCCTACTAATTGCTTTAGAAGCTGTGTAAAGGTAGCCACTATTTACGTGCATGTTTTTGCAATATTTAGGTTATTTTTTCTTTGTATTCTCTTTTTTCAGCATATCAAGCCCTGCAAAACCCTTTTTTTGCAAGACACCACGGCCATGCAGTGAAGCCGTCTTCAAAGTATCTTTCTGCGCAATTTGTAAAATAAAGGAACACTATTGAATTGAAATAATGGTGCCGTATCATTTAGAAGAGAAAGCTCTACAAACTGAGCGAAAAAAAAATTCCGGTATATTTGGTAAAATTTTCTTTTTTCACGGTAGGGAAAGGGTTAAAATTTGATATCTTAAATCTACCATTTAATGCTAATAATGTGGTGTACATTAAAGCTCCTTAGATTCTGCATGAAGCAGTCTCGTAGCATCAGCACTCACCCTGACAATGCCGTCATTCCCAGCTGAGGCAATGATGGTGTCATCTGGACTGAACTCTGCATGGTTCACACCGCCGTTCAGAGTTTTCATCCTGACTTCAGCCTGGGACCAGTTGTCTGGCATATTCCTGACAACACAGGAAGAGTCATCTTGCATTTGCTTTTAGAAGCAGATCACGCAACACTTTGAGTCACATTTAATAATACAGATAGACTGCACCAAAGTTGCAAGCGAGAAACCAGTTGGTGATAGGGCGAGTTCACATTTAATAATACAGATAGACTGTACCAAAGTTGCAAGCAAGAAACCAGTTGGTGACAGGGCGAGTTATATCTGGACTCGCAAGGTTGCAGTGTTTAATTTTAGTAAAATTTAGTAAACGAGTTGCGGGACATCCCAGGAATCATTGCACTTGACCTCACCAAGGCCTTTGATAGGGTGGCTCACGAATACATCTTGAACAAAATTTCCTCTCTCAACCTAGGGCAGAAATTCTTTCATTTCACTCTCATTCCTATCGGAAAGGAAAGCGTTCATTCAACTGGGCACGATCTCAGGCGGTCCTTACAAATTGGGCAACTGTGGAACCCCTCAGGGCTCAGTCCTATCCCCGCTACTATTCAATATCGCCATGCATAAACTCTCCGAAAGGCTGGCCAAACTCCCAAAAATAGGCCACGCAATTTATGCAGACGACATCATCACAATCTGGTTCCCTGTGGGATCTCTGGCCTATCTAAGCAGTCCCTCCAGGCAGTCATAGAGGTAACGGAAGAATTTCTTACATGCACAGGTCTAAAGCTTTCACCAACCTAACCCGAACTCCTTATCTACAGGCAGTCGAGGCAAGGCGTTAAGAACCTCGAGCCTCTGGAAATGCTGCCATTCAAAATCACGACATGAGAAGAGTGCCCCATTCCAAGGGTGAACTCCATCAAAATTTAGGACTTTTAATCAATGCCAAAGGCTATAATGCAGATGCTCTAAACAAGCTAGGCGCGCAGGTGAACAATATACTAAGGCTCATCACTAGAATCACAAGCGAAAGGGGAGGATTCAAGGACAACCTACTCAGGGTCTTCCAAGCTTTTTTTTTCATGTCATATTACTTACACGGCCTCATTCCTCAAATGGAGCAAAGTCGAAAAGAATAAACTCGACATGCTCATCAGGTCCAGCGTCAAAAGAACACTCGGTTTTTTGCAGTCCGCTAGCACGGTAAAACTACTCAAACACGGAATTCACAACACCAAAGACGAATTAATCGAAGCACGGTTTATTGCAGATCTCCAGGCTTTCGTGAACTAAACTGGGCATTAAGATGAAGCTGGTATGCTCCCTATACAGGCACTGCTTTACAGATACCCTCAGTCTAAATTAGCCCAGGAGGGTATAAAGATAGAGCCCATACTGAGGAACGTCCACCCGATACATAACGAAGGTCGCAAAATAGCACGGGCTAGAACCATTCTTCAATGAATCAATCCTTACGGGGCAGATACATTCTTCGTCGACGATGCCAAATACAGCAGCAAAGACAGGTTTGCAATCTCAGTCGATGCACATGGAGCACTTATCAGCGCCACGTCATTCTACGCTGAACATGCAAACGAGGCGGAGAAAACTGCGATAGCCTTGGCTCTTCAGGCTGCAATAGGCCCGATGACCATTTTCACCAACTCGGGCACAGCAGTCAGGGTCTTCTCACCCGCTCTAGTTTCTAAGCACGCAGCCGGCATCGTCAACAGATCCTTTCGTAGTACTACAGGCAAAGAAACTGGAGGTCATAGCATAGCGTAGTTCCCGGCCCACTTGGACAATAAAACTAACCAAGCGGTTAGTGCCTGAAGCGGGTTGCAACCCTAATGAACAGGCCAACTGCCTGGCACACGAATTCACAAACCGCACCCAAGCTAACGGTTCGGGTCTCCCACAGGAATGCCCCTTCAAAGATCCTCTTACCACCTATCATGAAATTACGTCGCATTACAGACAAGGCAGGAAAAAATTCCCTCCCCCCAGTCCGAAACTGAACAGGGGCTCAGACCATTACTTTCAGGCTCTTACAGACGAAATCATACCTCACCGCCACTCTTGATACGCTTCGCAGCAATCTATGGTGTACGCTTCACTGCATAACAATGCTTTATTGCGGCGAAGATGACTTTTGAGACCCAGCATTACTCAACGCTTTACTTCCTGTACTTTCTGCACTTCTAAGCCATTGGCAAGGATGACAAAGGTAAAGTCGGCACTACTGCTGACAGCAGAGAATTTTTCAATTAAGAACACGGCACCTAACAGCAAGGAGCTTGGCAGCGAACGTCAAAAGCCTCTAGGCCTAGCGTTGCCGTGGCAGTAGATATGGCTGAGATCGAATCGGCATGCAAGAGCGCTAGTTCAAGGCTGCAAGATAATAAAAATGGCAGCAGTGGTGGCTTCTATTAGTGCCATTTTAGACCTGTGCTCACACCTAAATGTCCGGAAAATTGAACAGTGAAGGGTTTCAGGGTCCTAAATTTCAGACGTTCTTATATACTGAATCTCACCCATTCAGGGTCATTGACGTAAATATACAGCGCTGCGAACAAGTCCAAAATGGTCAATGCTGTATATTTACGTCACCATCTGTATGTTCAAAAAGCGCGCCAATTTCCCAATTTTTTCTTTCCTGGCATGTGCTGCCACTATGTGGGAATACAGGAAATTTTTTCCTCACACCTCCCTCTCTCGGTTTTCGTTGCATGGTTTGTTTTAGAGATAGTTTGCTCCGGCAAGTGTATATACTACCGCTCGCGCATTGGCGCGCATGCGGGCGGGCAGTGGTTTGGGTTTTGTTCCGTGGGCGTTTTCTGCTTCTTGTGTTCGCAAAACTGATGCTTATTTCGTTACTAATCACTCAAAGGGCTGCCTGTTTCTCACTCGTTTAGTGCTCACAGGGGTGAGCATAGGAAGGATGCCGCCGTGCATGCGTTTCCTTTTCTTTTTTGGAGCAAGACTCGCAATATCTATTTGCGTCTGGTTGGTGATAAGATGAAGATTAGCGGAAGTTTGTCATACGTTTTGCTTTTTGGCGGGCACGCAACCACACAATTTTCTTGGGCTATGGACCTAAATATTAGTGTAAGACCAGGAACATTTGAGACTTGCGAAATATTCGCGTGTGCGCATATTCTAAGTCTTGAACTATAACAGTGCATCAAATTTTTATTTATAAGTTTATTTCCTTTTTTACTGTTATTTATGAATAAAGAGTGCATATATACCAACTCAAAATAATTTTTTCTCACTTTACGGTCATCCTAGAATAATTACAGTAAATTTTTTTCGAAATAGGTCCCTAGAAGAACTGGAATCTGCAATAAAAAAATCGACCCTGGGCAGTCGCATATGGCGAAAAAAATCTACCCTGATAGGGCTAATGGAGATGTTCAAAAATTGGTCACTGACTGAATAGTCTCTCTGCACAGCAGACGCCACCACACACAAAGTAAAAGGCAGCGAAATACTGCTCCCCTGAACAAGCCTTACATCCACTCGAAGTAAGGAGTCTGATGATCCGCTTCAGCAGCACGCTCCCTAGCGAGGGCCAAGGCCTTCTGATGTACTGTGGAGCTCCGTGGTTGACTCAGGGCAAGCTGGATGACATCTGTGTCCCTATCAGACAGCAAATGAGCGTTGGGCTGCAAGAACCTCAGCATGTCCAGCCTTTCTTTTGCAACCTGGGTATATTAGATGCAGCCACAGTTTCTTATGTAGCACAGTACAGACTGCATAGCAGACTAGCAGCAATATAGGGGTGTGCATATACAGAATAGTAGATTTCGAATCGAATATTGAATTGAATAAAAAAAAAAGAGTACTGAATCAAATATCAGAAAATTATCACAAAATTGATTACAAATTTTGTGCTCGAAAAGACAATGCTGTACATGCCCAGGGGTCTCCTAGCATTGCATAACACATTGCATAACAAGAATGTAACAAGCTATTAATAACTTGGGTGAACAGAAATCAAGATATACATTACAATCTATTCTTATTAAAAGGAATTCCAAAGTCTGGAAAATACTTTTTTAACAATGGAATGTCTGTTGAATAGAGTGGAGTTCAATTCCCTTTGTATGAGGCTCTCAGTTTAATAGTGGGCATGTGTTTTGTGGCAATCTGTTTTTATGTTCTACTGCACATCAATGAAGTTCTCAGTTTATTAGTGGGCCTGTATTTTATGGCAATTTTTTATTACATAGAAAGTCTTGCTTTTCAGTTCTCACTCAAAATACAAAAAGGCTTTTCCATCTTTATGACAGGTCAGTTATCATAAAACCAAAGCACGGACCGCACATCAAGTGATTTGATTACTGTTTTACGCGTTGGAGCTGTATGGCGTCGACCACAGTCAGTGCTGATGGTAAACAGCAGGTGCCACTTCATTCTTAGGTTTGGCGTAATTTGTCACCTATCAAAGATTTTGAAATCAAGAGTCATGGCAAGTTTGCACGACACAAGTTGTTGCCACATATCAAATACGATTTGCATGCCTTCCAGATTTGCAAGCACCATGTGAAAATAGCCTATAGTAACTTGCAGTGTCATGCAAAAGTCACTGTATGCTTGCATGAAGCACTCAACATTGCTGTGATCGAGGTGTAGGAATGAAAAGCTACAGTCAAACCCCACCATAACGAAATGTTGGGGCTTGTAAAGAAATGTCATCACGGAACATCGTAGACGAGAACTCTACCAATAATTGAAACATATGGTTGAGTGATACAGAAAAGAACGTCTAATTCCGAAAGTGTAATATTGGGTTGCTTGAACTTATTGGCAAGCAGCATTGTGATGCTGCTTTTGCATTCCATCAGCTGAGCCACTGTGATACTGACATGAACTCTGACGAAACTTTCGATTTTATCAAAGGCACTCATATTCTGTGGCGGCACCTTCACCATCTGTTGAAGCAAAACTATTGTGAACTCTCCAGGTGACGCCATCAATGCTCACTTCTTCATGATCAATAACGTCAGAGTTGGCCTCAATGGTCCCAGGGTTGCAAGTACAGTGATCGCATGACAACAAATTTAGTTACTTTCTGAAGTACGAATGTCTCCAGAACACAGATAAAAAGTGATACGCTGTTGCCGCTAGCTTAACAAGTAAAATCATTTATATTTTGAATTAAATTTGTTGTCATTGCAAATGACAGAGAGTACGTGAAAAACTGTTCTGTCACCATCTTGTGATGACATGAAAATAGCTATGACACTGGCTCTGCCACTCAGCTGTAACAGTTCTTTATTAAAATTATAGCTAAATTTGATTTTCCTACACTTTCTGAGCTAGTTCCCGAAGTGCTGCACTTTGCTATTTGTTTCACTAGTTCATCATAACCGCATCTGCATATCGCAATTTGTTTCACTGAATGCAGGCTTAATGCAGTAAGAGTTCAAAGCATTCCCTGCACTCTTGAGAAATGTAGCGCAAGGTTTGTGCAGAAAAAGTGTCATGCCAGTTCTGCACGTGCAAAAACTGAAACTGAACCGGCAGAACTAGTTGCTGAAGGGCAGCGCCAGTCGAATGAACCTTACATGCGAGAACTCTGGCACTGCAATTGTTCAGCTATTACGAAAATGACAGGTAGTGTACTAGAGTTTGTCTAATGACATTTTTCACTGGTCGATCTAGAGTGGCCGCCGAAATCCTCGAGTGAGCGCTCGGGTTTCACAAATCCGAATCGGCTAGCAGAGCGCAAGAACGCTCGGCGGGGGATCACACAGAAAGTCTGCGTACATGGGACACAAACCGGTTACAGAAACCATGCGCAACATCCACTCTGCACGTTTCCACGACAACCAAAGTCGCCGGCCCCCATGTGTAATTTCACCGCAGCAGTCTACATCAAGGGTCTGAATAACCAGGGTGTCTATCAAGTTGACATTTCCAAATTCCCTGAGGTTTCCAAGTTTTCCCTGAGTGCCTTTCCAAAATTCTCTGAGTGACCCAGAAATTTGTTTTATGTAAAGATGGGCTGACACCATTTCACCCAATGCTGTCACTCTCTTAGTCCAGTTTTGAATAGAAAAATGACTTAGTCCAGTTTTGAATAGTAAGGAGCAGCATTTATTTTGCTGCAAAAGAAAACAGAAGGCAGGTGTTAGCAAAATGCACAGCGAATAAAATATCTTCGAAAAATGGTAAAACCCACTGCAAATTGAGTTGAGCATTCTCAAATACGAATAAAAAGGAGATGCATACAGTAGCAAATATTTTCAAATATGAGCTATTTCTATCAAGTTATAGCAAGCTCATTGGTATGAGGCCCAAACTTCGTAACTAATGAGATTCTCTCTCAATAGCTGGAAAGTCAACCTCAACTGCCTTGACATACTCTCAGCCTGCATACAACGCCTCAGTGTTGCCTTTCACTGCTTTTTAAATGTTTATTTGATTTGGATGACGGTCACCTGCATCTCGGCGTCAGCCACCACTTTGATTTTTGAGCTCAAGCTCCTTGAAAGAAGCGATGGCATGCTTACTTTCTTGTTCATTCCTCAATGCGTAGATCCTTTGTGTTCTCATCCTACTTGTTGTACAGTCAACGTCCGATTTTTCGAACTCCCTAGGTGTTGCAAAAACGTCCGAAAAATTAGGCAGTTTGAAAAAAAGAATGCATGTATTTTATTGCCCTTATGTGTTTAAATTGCCACGAGCACATCTGGAAAAGCTCTGAAGGCCTGCCAGTACACTTATTTGGCATATCGGTGCTCCTACTGTGACAGGAGATGACGGGTGCATGCGTGTATAATTAAGAAATACATCATGTGTTCAAGAGAACAGACTCATGGGCTAGTTGGTACTACATAACTAGCGCTGCGTCTTCATTTCCTTCTCTTGTCCTTGTGTTGCTGTTTTTTTTGCACTTTGTCTCAACATAATGTGTCCCATAAGAATTGCCCCTTCCCAAACTTGTTATGCTTCACCACAATACATCTGCGAATGCTTCACCGCATGGCACAATTGTACTAAGGCAAAACTAACTTTCAGAAACTGGCTTTATGCGACGCATTGTGCTTTCCGAACACTGAAGCCATGGAATTGCGATGGCCACAAAGGCAGAATCAGTGCCATTGCTGACTGCAGTAATTCTTTCAATAAAAAACATGGCATCGAACGGCAAGAAGCTTAATAGTGAACGTCAAAGCAGCTGGGCCTAGTGTTGCGGCAGTGGTGGCTACGGCTGCCATTGGATCTGCGTGCGACAGCGCCGGTTCGAGGCGGCGAGGCAATCGAAACGGCAACGATGGTGGCTTTAATTAGTGTTGTTTCGAACTTTCGGTCATGGCAAAAAGTCCAGAAAATCGGACGGCGAAGGGTTCTTGCATCCGAAATTTCAGATACATTTTCAGTAACATTCTATAGGGTACATATTGGTGCTGCGAATCCATCGGAATTATCGGGCATCCGGAAAGTCGGCAGTTTGACTGTAAACTGGCAACTCATCCAGCCGATAACACAGCGTCAAAGACAATTCATTGCGATTCCCTCTTACTCAAGCCAGCATTACAGAGACTTTCATTCCCTTTCAATAAAGTTACAGCTAATTTTCCCTGACAGAAGCACTAATTCCCCGAGTTTTCCCTGAGTATTTCCAAACTACTCAAAATCCCTGAGAATTCCCAGTTTTCCCGGTTTTCTTGGTTGGTAGACACCCTGATAAGTCTTATGATGAAAAACGAAGGGCATGGCAGCAACTGAAGTTAAGTCAGTTATAAATGGCTGCAGTGCCATAAATGTATGCTGCCATTCTTGTGCCTATTCTAACGCACTGTGTTAATTTTTGAATTAATGTACAAATAAGAAACTGTTTTTGAATATTGTGAATGTTTCCATAATAAAATTTCCACGTCTGATGACCACAAGCTGGGAGAAATGGGAAACAATATGTGTACAGTAAAGTTGTATTTCTTCAATGCCACCCGTAAATCGAAGGTAGAGTGAGCTCCCAAACATTCAAATAGTGTACTAGCAAAAGCAATTATGTATTCAAAACTAGTCTATCTTGTCGCATCTGCGACAAGTTGTCATACCAGGGCAGCAGTGACTGCAAAGTAGCAGCGGCTAAAAGCTGGAAGAGAAAGAGTAATCACGTAATAGCTGCCTACTAAGTATACATGGAAGTGAGCTACAGTTTTTAACATGTGAACATGTAAATTTAAAGCGATGCTAAGATATTTTTTTATCGAATAGTGTATTACACGCCAGCCCGGACAGTTGCATGCACAGAACTGCTGAAATAAAGGGATGGTACAGTGTGCACGTAGTCAGTCATTTTGCACAAACAGAAAACTTGAGAAAAAGAATGGGTGCGAGGAAATATGTTAGAATGTCTGGTGGTTGCATGGCAATGACCACCCGGCCATTCATACGTGAATGGCTGTGAATGGTGTTGGTTACTGTAACAGCCCCATTTGCGTATAGCATTGAAGTAATCAGCCAAGCTGCTTTAAATATACTTCAGGCACCTCGCATTAACGAGCGCATCCGTGCAGATGCACTTTCCTTACGAACAGCTGAACAACTATAGCTGAAGTACAGTGAACTCGCTAAACCAACGCACCCCGTTTTTGTTCCTAGCTTAGAACTGATACACGGGACACGGAAACATTTCATCGTTTCGTGTGTGTATATGAACGTTTTCTTTTGTTGTTGCCTTCCGAAGTACCGGTTAGCAAGTTTCTCGCAAGAAACCCCCTTCAGTATAATGCTGTACCACTGCAGGCTGCAGTGCAGCCGGCGGCATTTGTCAAGAGAGGTCGACTCCAGCGCCGCCACATCATTCCACACTGAATGGCCCGTTCCCGGGAAGCTGCTCGGGCCACTAGAAAGACTTAGAGTTTACTGTAACAGAATGCAGCCATTTTGCGAAGCAACACAATGTTGTGCGTACGAACCGGGTACCGATTTTGCTTGAAGATGGAAGTGACGCAAGCTATTTCTGCCCGAATCTGTGCCTCGGTGGCAGAGCAAGTGCGAGCAATCCGGCGCAGAGCGAGTTGATGCAAAACAACCAGCAGAAAGTGCGAACCCGGTCCAGATCGACCAGTGAAAAACGCCATAATCCCCGTGCTTATTTTTCAAAAGTGGGAGTGAGAGAAAAGCAGCCTTACCTGTGGGTCACAGCGGAAGTGGTGCTCATAACGGTGCAAGTCAGTCACGAGGTCACTAGGACAGTTGCATTTAACTTTGCGCTCAACAAAGCGCAGGTTGAGGAAGATGTCCCGAAACTTCTGATCCATTCCGGCTTCATCCAGATGGTAGCCCAGGTACCAGTAGAAGTAGCCACGGCCACACGGCATTGTCCAAGGCTCCCAGCGCTTGAGCAGCTTTTCTACAAACTGCCGGTGGAGATCCTGATGGCACAAGACCAGACCCAGCAAGGGACAAATCACTAAACTTGCAACTTTCCTCTTTCAGTGAGAAGAATCTGTTCTACTGGCTTTGAAAACTACTACATTCTAAAACACTGGGAAAGGCAGATAAAACATTTTTTAAGATAGTGCTAGCTTAGAATATCTTATAATGGTGAAATTTCACTGATGGATCTAGACATAGTCATGGCTAAACAAAGTTGTAGAAGACATACACTCAGTCATCATAGAAACTGCTCTATTGTATAACCACTTGGGGGTTGCAATGGCTGCTTGCTAATGTGTACTACACAGTTAAACCTGGATATAACGAAATTGACAAATGCTCGAAAAGTTTCATTACAAAGAGGTTTTCGTTATATGCAGTTTCGGCATGAAAATCTGAAAAAGAAATGCACAAACTGAACAAAGTGGGAAGTGGAGGTACTTACCCAAAACACATTTATTTAGCGGCAAAAAAATTGTTATTTTGCTCTGTTGCTTGTTTGTGAGAGATAACACTGAATGCTTGTAAGACATCAAGGAACACCACGCTGCACCATCATGGTCTAGCAAGCGTGTGACGCAGCGCAATATGTCAATGGCATCCAGTGCTTCCTTTGGAGAAGGCAAAGCACATGATGAATCGACTTCTGAAGATTCATTGTTGTCACTGTGATATCGGACAATTCCCACCAGCACCTCCGATCTCTTCAGAATGCACAGTCGTCCGCATACAAAAAAATTACAAAGCTGCATGTCATCCAAGGCTGCTTCATTCGTACGCAGTGAAACCCAAGCTTCGGCGAGATAAGGTGGACCTGAAAGCTCCTTCTCTCCGCTGTCGGTTTCCACACCCTGAACCGGTTCCCGAGCCTGAACTAGCTGGGATGCCAAATTTGGGAGCTACATCCTTTTTTTTCGCCTTCAGAAACAGCGTCCAAGATGACCATTTTGTCTTCAAGAGTGAATATTTTATGTTTCTTCATAGAGCACTCATCCTTGGAGTGATACACCGAAGTGACTGGAAGCATGGACACAGGAGCCAACTCGAGCGCACGCACGGCGCCAAAAATGAAGGAAGAGACAAAGAGAGACCACAAGTCCACAAGACACAAAAAGCTACAGTCCTTTTCTTCTTAGTAGTGTCACTTGGTGTCAGGTTAACGAAGTGAAGTGCTGAGACTTCTGCAGCTATAAAAGAATGGCACTGCTGAAGCACAGCTGGAAATAATCAAGGGGCTTTAGCTGCCGGCGACCCACAAGTGGCAGCTTGTTCGGAGTAACATTGCTGCCACTTGTGGGTCGCCGGCAGCTAAAGCCCCTTCATTATTTTCAGCGGCGCTTCAGCAAGCGGAGGGAAGTTTGAAGGGAGGAGGAAATAAGGACACGGCCGCGGCAGCAAGAATTGTGTTGCAGGCCGGCGCAAGGGCCACAGGGGGTACCTCAATGTGCACACGCAGACATGCGCGGACAAGCATCATCGCTCCTTACTCTCTACGCCGGCGGCACTCTGCAGAAGCCTCGCTGTCGTGCATTCTAAGTGTGATGACACCGCTTTATACTATGTCGGCAGCAGGGCAACCGCAGGAGCTGCATGCAGCTGCTGCTCGCACTAAAATAACAAAATTTAGGGTAAAATCACTAGGTGGTCAGCAGGGGGAATTCGTTATTTCCAGGGTGTCTCCCACCGCCGCTTTGTTACATAGAGGTCACAAATATATGTACTTTTATGGAGTGACGGCAGGGAATAGAAAAACTTCGGAATATTGAGGAATTCAGAAGAACTTCATTTTGGCCTAGTTGGTATTTACTGCATATCATATTGAGGAATTCATTGTATGGAGGCTCGTTATAGGCAGGTTTAATTGTGTTCACTTTTTATTGTGTACAGGTTAAATACACTACCTTGACTAACAATGCGGTTGATGCAGCAGTGTGAAAGAACACCTACTTCTGCCTTTTCGTAATGTGCACTCGAAGCAGACACCAGTGATTAAGGTAAATTATTCCGACTATGTGAGGGTGGCAACACCTATATCAATGAAAGAAACAAAATATGTGTATTTTTTACATGCATAAATATTCCTTGGATACTGTGGATGTTTACTCGCATATTGAGCGCACTTCATTTTTTCTTCAAAACAACCAATCCAAAGTTAGGGGCGCATTAATTATGTGGGTTAATTTTTATGGGAACTTTTTTTGAGAAAGCAAATATTGAAGAGCAAGAGAAACAGTCAAGCCTGAGGAGAGACAGGAGAAGCAGGGTGCAAGGCAGCCTTCTCCAGACAGCCTGCACCCAATCAGCTATTAAATCAGCAGGCATCCAACTTTTCCTGTTGGGCTCATACATGTGTGCCTGTTGGGAAGTTGGCCTTAAGTATAATCTTCCTCAAGAAAAGAAAAGAAAAGAAAATGTAGATTCCATGCACTGAGGGTACCAGTTTAGGTGAAGCTTTTATTGCTGTTTGCGAGGATGCTTCTATTCTACAGCGACCATTGAGAAGTAAAAAGCGCACAAGTAAGATGAATGCATTTCCAGCGGGAAACAGCTGCCTCAATGTGAACTTGTGGCACTCCAACCTGAAGATTCCGCACGTGAAGATGAAGGAATGACGATGATGATAAAATGATGACACAATGACAATTGAAAATAGCAAATGCATGACAACAATGGAATGATGACTTAACCCTTTCAGGGTTGATGTTTTTCACCATATGCGACTGCCCAGGGTCAATTTTTTTTTATTGCGGATTCCAATTCTTCTGAGGGACCTATTTAGAAAAAAAATTACCGTAATTCTTCTAGGGTGACTGCAAAGTGAGAAAAAAACATTTTGCATTGGTAAATATGTACTGTTTATTCATGAATAAAAACAATAAAAGAAGGAAATAAACTTATAAGAATTACAAATTTGATGCGTTGTTATACACATAGTTTTAGGTTTAGAAAATACACACGAGAATATTTCACAAGTCTCAAATGTTCCTGCTCTTACACTAATATTTACGTCCATAGTGTAATCGAATTGTGTAGGTGAGCGCACGGCACTCAAGATAACTGTGGTTGTGTGCCCATCAAGAAAGCAAAACATGGGACTAACTTCCGCTAATCTTCATCTTAGCACCAACCAGAGGCAATTAGTTTTCGCGCGTCAACAAAAAAGAAAAAAGAAAAGGAAACACATGCACAACGGCATCCTCCCTATCCGCACCCCTGTGAGCGATTAGTAACGAGATAGCCATCAGTTTTGCGAGCGAGCGCAAGAAACTAAAACCTGAACCGCCAACCGCCCGCGTGCCAACGTGCGAGCAGTAGTATATAGGCGTGCCGGAGCAAAGTAGCTCTAAAACAAACCATGCAACGAAAAACGAGAGAGGGAGGCGCCAGAAAGAAATTCCCTGTATTCCCACATAGTGCAGCACATGCCAGAAAAGAAAAGGTTAGGAAATACGCGCGCTTTTTAAACGTGCAGACGGCGCCGAAAATATATGGCATCGACCATTTTGGGATTGTTCGTTGCACCGTATATTTACGACATTGGCCCTAAAAGGGTTAATGCAAACGAAGGAATGGTAATGATGCAATAAAGAGAGTGACGACTGCATAATGACAACAGCAAGGCAATCAAGAAATAACTATGACGCAATGACGATGACAGCAAAACGGCAAAGGCATGACAAATATGAAAATGTAGGCAATGAAAACATGACCATGGCGCCACAATGAAGCAGTATGTAGAATGACATATATCTTGTACTGCTCTAAGCTGTCCCATTTTGCACTGTATCTGGCATCAGTATGCACTACATCAGTGAGCAGTAAATCATGCAATACAGCAGCAGCCAGTACCCACAAAACAAAGGAAAGAAGCAAAGAAAGTAAGACACCAGCAGCTTACAGCCATCTGCCGTTATTGCCAGCATCACAGTGCAGTGCTTCTTTTCAGCACCTGTTGTTTTGACAAACACGCTGCCAGCACCTCTTCCCTCAACTGTCCTGCTTATACAGTAAACCCTTGTTAACTCTAACACTAATGGTCAAAATATAGCTCAAGTTGAAATTTTTTTTCCTGGCTCAGTGTCAAATCCATATGTATTTTTCATCTCTTATCTTGAAATGCTTTTGCGCTGTACTCTGGGTATCTCGAAATCTCAACTACGAAAGTCACTACCCAGAAATTTCCATACTTGGTGTACAGCAGCGACATTGGCAAAAAGTGACAATACCGCAAGTTTCTAGCAAATTCCACTTCATTCTTTGCCACTCTGTGCATCTACTGTTCACAGCCAGCTGTGATCTCATTGATTAATGAGGGTGGAGTGTCGCTCCAACCCTCCACGAAGTGCGATGAGCTTGAGAAGGTGAACGTGACCTTCACGACATGAATGCTCACATGTGCGCACAGAGTGTCATCAGTCTGCCTATTCGCTGTGCTCTGCAATTTCTATGTTTGTGGATCCATGCACTATGGCATGTAAGTTGTGACATTTGACTATAAATTTAGTGTATACAGTGGAATCTCGATGATACGAATCTCACGAGGTCACGAAAAATATTTGTATTAGCTGGAATTCGAGGAGAGTCAGAGGTGAACTCACTCAGGCACACCTACGTAAAAAGCATTTATTTCTTGAAGAAAAAGTATCTAATGTCCTTCTGCTTCTTTTTCTTTGTCAGGTCACTTAGCAGACTTTGTTCAACTCCATAAAAACGCATGCATGTGTCATCGCTGACTTCATCTGCGGCCATACAGAACACCAGCTGCGTTTACTTCTTTAAACCAAGTCAGGAGAGTCTCCTCAAGCTTCACGTCCTGAGCGATCTTCACTTGCTTCATGTTGACGCTGAACGTAAGCACATTTTTTATGATAGAGCCTCGCTGTGCAACAATTGTGCTCAGTGTTGATGTTGCGAGGCCTAGCTCTTAACTCCATCCGCTACCTCTTAGGATATTCATCAGCCTTTCGAAGAATGTCTAATTTCTCTTTAAAGGAGAGCGCTTTCTGCTTGTGAGACATAGCTCGTTGCGACTAGGCAAAATGGTGCAAACACAAAGAACGCGCCCCGAAGCACGGCGGCCACTCCGTCCAATGCCACGCGGAAAAGAAGGAAAGGCACAAAAGCAACAGAAGTGGCACCGCTTCAAGCTCTTCGCACCCAGTCGCGACCTCCGCACTGTCCGGCGCCGCGTCCGCGCCTCCGCACCGAAAGAGAAAGGGAGAGATTGCGTGACTGAGCGCTGTTCTCTTTCGCGGTCGTCAGTGGGGCGGCGTTTATTAAGGCGAAAGCCTTTAATAGACAGTTGTAGTTTCACGTACATAAAGGATTTCCGTACGTAGAACTCTTACGTGTGAGTAGTGCGCCTGCGCAGAACACCAAGGGTTTGCTTGAGTCTCACGGACGTACATGAGACTCAAAATTTTGCGTGCGTTCCTTGCGCACGTAGAGAGCTCTGCACAGCAGTCTCGCGAGATCTCGAACAAGCAAGAGCATCACTGCAAGATGGCAGCCAAACACGCCGACAAGGCAGCCCTGCGCCTTCATTTTTCTAAAAAAGGACTTGGATTTGTTGCGAGATGTAAGGGAGTGCAACCCTTTGGAAAACAACAAGGGAGTGCAACCCTTTGGAAAACAACATGTGGTATAGCACTTCTAGGCATTGCGAAGCTCTGATCGGCACAAGTACACACTTTTACGTGTTTTGTGTGCCAATCCAACTCGACTGGCTGGGCTTTGATTTGTCTTGGGTGTCAATGGCTGCAGCAGAATAAAAGTGAGGCGTGCAGACAGGACACAAGAGTAGAGAAGTGGACAACACTTCTCTACTCTTGTGTCCTGTCTGCACGCCTCACTTATATTTTGCATAATGAATCCTTACCAACTAGCTCAGCTTTCTGTCGTTCTAGGCTACAGCAGTGTTTATACCTGGCGATAGATGGCAATACATGGTCGCTTTTAGCATGCGTCGTGTACGTGCAGCTAAAAGCGTTTCAGGTGCAGTGCGCGTATGGTACGCAGAGCTTTCATGTTTGCATGCGTGAAGTCTTTGCGTATGTGCAACTAAAACTGTCTAATAGCTCATACTCGCGACGGCGTCTGTACGTGCACTGGAATCGTACCAACTGTGGCCTCTCCTCTGCACCAATGGGGGGCGCAGCTGTGCATAGCAACCGTGACGTCACACAGTAGCAGTAGAACGAGCGTGCGCGTCGGCGATGGCAGCTACATTGCTGCTCTTTTGCCAGATGTCTCGTTGCAGTCGAGTGAGTGAGACGCACGACTCTGAAGCGGCCCAGTGATTCTGTGCCAAGCGGTTCGGGGAAGTGGCAGCGGACATCGGATTCCCCCAACACCAAACACCAGAAGAACAAGGAGCGAATGCAAGGGAGGCAGAACAGAAATGCCAACAGTGACCGATTAGATCGCTGGGTACCAAAGGCAGGGAAGCAGAACAAAAGCGGCAGCAGTGACAGGCGATATCCCCGAACACCAAAGCGAATGAACTGGAGCACAGACGGCAGCAGTGACTGGCCATGTCACCGAACAGCAAAGCCAGGGAAGCGGAGCGCAGGCGGCAGCAGCGTCTGGCTTTCGCCAAGAGCACTTTAGAATTTCCAAAGTGTCTTTAGTAATTTTCGTATCAACCGACACAGGTCGAAAATCTATTCGTAACAACCGTTCTCTAGCACATTGCAAAGTAACGGGGCTCGGCCGGGACCACAAAAAATTCGTATCATCCACAAATTCGTGTTAGCTGTGATAGCAACATTGAGATTCCACTGTACTGCAAGAATTGCGCGAGAATGGTGGTGTCTCAGTAGTGCAAATCACTGCCGTTGGAGCGTAAGGCTGCCCTCATAAAAGAGTTAGAGAAAGCAAGGAATTCGGTATTTTTTCGTCCAGCGATTTCTCTTCCGATGCCGTTTATTGTCGCGCTTCATCAATGGTCATAGCGACGCTCTGCCCACATTATCAATGGAATAAGGCAGCCGAGAACAATGGATGAAAGAGTGGCATATAATCAAGCTGAAGGCAAGGTTACAAAATCACAGCCCTGGGGCAGTATTCCCAGTCGATTACTTTTTGCGATATGAGCACTTTCACAATACTATTTTATGTGACTACAATTTGGACACATCAGTGCCTACATGCAAGAGCGTTTGCTTGGCTCTTTGCCAGGATCACTGTTGTCCATAGATGCCAGACTTGTCAGGTGCCGAGTTGCGCAATATCTCACAAAAATCAAATACCACTCCCGGTATTATTGACCTTTTGCGAGAAATTTAGCAGCTACTGGCACCTATTTCAAAGGCTCTATTGTAGTTCATGCACAACCAGGGGCTTATATTTTCGTGGATTCACTTGCCGTATTTACTCAATTCTAACACGCCCTTGATTGTAACGCACATCCGTTTTCCGTGACCAAAAGAAAGGAAAAAAAAAAATGCCCTCGATTGTAACACGTGACCTAAAGAAAAGTTCTTTACAGTACCACGCAACTCATTCTTTCCTAAAGAAATGCAACTTTCATTTGGGAAAACAAATATTTACTCGAAATGCACTAAAGTTACGATAAATAAAAGCGTTGCAGTCTCACCTGAAAGGTGAAGCATCAATTTTGACAGCAAATTACAGTGCAGCCCACTTATAACGGCACCACACATAACGATATATTGGTAATAATGATGAACAGACTTCAGGTTATCAACATATGCGGGCTAAGAGAAAAAAAAAACACACATAGAACGATATGTTATTCACCACTTATCGGATATCACAATCGAAATTCTGCCTTTAGGGTGGCATTTTCCATGCAGAATAATCGCAACATTTGCATTGCTAAATTCTCCTTAACCTAGACAGGCCGAAAAGTTTGCCTATGCGAGTTCGTATCTGCCGCCATTACCGCGCAGTGCATCCCGCCAGCGTACCGATAGTGAAAGCCATGGAAAGCATCGGAAGTTAGCACAGCATGCTACAAGGTGGCACCAGCTGTTTCGCATCAGTGTCGCCAGCGAGCGTCTAGAAAGAAGAAAATAAAAGCAAAAAGCAAACCACGCCGGCGCTCCCTTTCTACAATCTCCCTCTCTTCCCTTCAGTGAGTGCGGAAATGTGCCGCGGAAGCAGTGGTAGGTGCGTCGACAGAGCACAAAGCTGTTTCGCCTAAGACGAAGCTGCAAATTTTGCAAGACTCAAAGTACGAGCTCGCACAGTCGATAACGATGATTCTGAAAACCATGAGCGCCACAATCATGAAGGCTAGAACCAGCGACCATGCTGATCAATGGAAACGGCGTACTTTGTGCACCAGGGTGAAACCCCACATGTGTGAAACCAACATGGTAGCAGCCGCTGACATTACCGAACTCTGGGAGCATGTCAATACTGGCAATAGATGGTACTTCAATGGAGGAGTTTCTGAGTACAGATAGCGCCGCCTCGTTCTGCAAAGAATCTCCAACGGGGTGATCATTGTCGTGACACAGACCGTGGCGTGGCGCGGCGGAGGCGACGACAGCAGCGGCAGTGACAACGAGATTGACAGTGGCCCGTCTTTGACACCAACCCCAACGTTCACGCAAAGTACACTGTTGCCGAGAGAGTCGCTCACTGATTTCATGCACGTTATATTATGTGTCCCTGTGTGTCTTCTTCTGTCCCATCTTTTAATTGCGCTACCGTACACCCCTTAAAGCTATACTATAGCCACCAGTGTTCACGCCGCCGCTGGACGCGATGCACACCCCGGCTGTGGACCAGAAACTGCAGCGAGAGCAAGTGCAGACTTCTGACTATTTCAGCGCACCTAACACTTTACAAGCTGTTTAAAGGTGTAAATAAATGTTTCATTTTTCACACGCAACTTTTTACAATGCCAATTTTCCATTGTAAGTGGCAAATTTGTTATCGGAGCTACGCAGGTAAGTTCAGCAGCTTTTTTTCTTTTTTTACGGCAGTCTAGATATAGTGATGATCGGTTATAACGATCAAATTTTTTGTTCTTCTTGATGTCGTTATAAGTGGATTGTACTGTAGTAGACAGCTATATGACAAGTAAAGTTAGTAGATTTATCGGTCATATAAGCTTTTAAACGTTCACTTACTAACTAAATTAACAAGCATGGTGTCATGCGCGCACAAGCAAACAAACACGTCTGACTCAATGACCACAGAAACATTTAATCAAAACGCTGGAGTGATGAAATGCAGCAGCAGGAGTGAGTGAATTGATCTTTGTGCGGCCTGTCACTTCAGCGTGAACTAAGTGACGAGAATACAGCCTGGTGCACCTAAATCTGTCTCCATCACAGATTGCTTTCAAGATATGGGCCGCGCAGCCACAGGAGTGGAACGCCTCTCCTGTTTACGCCAGTCCGGCGCACAAGTTTCGGGAACTCCGAACGCCCGTGATGTGGCCTGATTTCTGTCTGTCTCCGAAAACATGATCACTTTACTTTTAATTGTAGCATCGTGACGAACTCTGAGTGTATTCGCAGTCGGCACTTCCATGCTGATAGAGCAAGTGCAGAAAACGGGAAGACGGACGGTGCACTAACCTAAGCCAAAGGAAGCATTGCCTAAGCACACGTACTGCAGCACATGAAGGAAGCTACAGCAGCTAGGCTCGAAGCCCGTACGAGGTGACCATTTCGAAATGCCGATGGCAATATGGTAACGCAGATTTAGGGTCATACTCGATTCTAATGCGCACACAATTTTCTGACCTTATCTATCGAGAAAAAAAGTGCACATTAGATTTGAGTAAATACGGTAAGTGCGTATTAGATTCGAGTAAACGCGGTATCTCAAAACTCCGCTTATCTCAATTTTTTTTTCACCCTTTTACAATTTCGTGTAACAGGGTTTTACTGTTTGTGTACAGTGAAAGCTCGATATACCGAACTTCAAGGGACTGTGGTAAATTGTTCGTTATTCTGAAAGATCGTTTAGTGAATGTCCCTAAATTAACCATTCTGCCCATCAACCGATCAGTTCATAAGCTGTCACCATATGAGCTATCCACGAAAACATCGCTGTTGGCTCTCGGCACTCACCGTTGCTATTTTCCATAGATTCCGCCACTACGCACCACCGAAGCACCGTATAGTAGACAGCTTTAATTTAGTGTACGCTATAATATAGCGGGTTGTTACTGCGCATGCCCAGAACGCTAAAGGACCCACAGCATATAGCGTACGCATGCTATTTCTCAGATTTAGTGTTAGCGTCTATGCGTGGTTCGCATAGTTTGCGGGAAATATGACGGCAGTCCTGGCTGCCCGCTTTGAAATGAATTTGCAGTTGCTTTTGTAAAGTGCACTTCGTTCGTAGCAAATGACTGTGTAAACAGCTTTCGCTTACTATCAGGCCACTTCGACAACAGAGTTTTATCGATAAGCTTGTAGAGTTTTCAAGATCTCTTCTCGTTTCAAACAAGGCGAAGCCTAATGAAAGAAACCTTCAAGGTGTCAGCACCACCTATTGGTAAAGCCGGGAGATAGCCGCAACCGCAACATATGGCCTCCGAGATCGGAAGATCTCGCTGGCCAACTACAACAAACATGCGCCGCTTAGCGTACACTGCACTACAGCGCATAGCATACACAAATATAGCGTACACTACGCTAACTGTCTATTAAGAGTGACACACACAAAACAGACGCCGACACCGAGAAAACTACCGACAAAAAGGTAGCTCCATGTCGCCTCCAAAGTGCAATGTTTGTTTTTCACATTTCTTGCCCATGGACACCGCAACTGTCTCGCTCGAGGAGGACACGTGAACTATGCCAAAGCGCAAGCGCACATAAAACAACACCATCTGCAAAGTGCAAAGTGCAATTGTGTGGCATCCGCGCAAGTATGGAGGTTACATTTCACAGCACACGTACCTAGTACAACCACAGAAAGAAGTGCGAGAGAAAGAGGCGTGAGCAGAAAGAAGAGTGAAAGAAGGAAGAGATGCACCTCTCTTGTTAGGAGACACTTTTCTGGGCGGAGCATGCGCTCACAAAGCTTGATGCATTGTTGCCTCTCCTCACCCGCATTCTATTTTTCTCGGGAGCCGTCTCAGGTTATCCAAACCCATGTGCCACAACATCCGCTCTCTGTGCCTTGCCTGCTAGCCTACTGTTTCGGCTGCCCTGAAGGAGACACGGAAATCTACGAAACCCCAAATTTCGTAATATTAGTTCATAGTACTGAGGCATTGTTAACATCACAGGGAAATTACGATGGTTATTGTGAAAAGTTCATTATACTGAAGTTCGTAGTACGTAAATATTTTTAGATTGAGACTATAAGCCAGCAGGGTATTTCTGAAAGTATGTTAATCTAAAAAGTTTGTTAGTTCCTAGTAACAAAGTTTCACTGTATAGCAGTTTACTGGCACTTGCTCACTGTTACCAATTTGTGACAGGATGAACTCTTTGCCCTACCACAAACATATCATAAATCAGTGACACCTTCTCAAAGCAAAACGGCAGCTGTTGGCAAGGTGACGTGCACCTTCTCAAACACAGTTTGCTGCACTGCATAAGCCGTGTGAACCACCCACTGCTAGCTTTGAAATCTGTGGACGTGATGCTGTGCTTTCTAGCTGTGGCTTTCACGTTTCCTGATCTTGTGAAATGACCCAGCCTTCCTTTTGCAAATTCTCAACACAGAAAACTTTTCAGCCTTCAGTCCCTGGAACGCAACGCACCTGATTCATATTTAGCAGCTTGTTGTGCTGCTTCTACCAGTAGTGCACACTAACTTCTTCAACATCGAAATGCTCTCCAACTGTAAGATTCCCATGCTGCACCACGTACTCTGTGCCTTTTGACTTAAAACTGGTCATGTAACTGGAATCAAGGCCCATAGCACACAGCATAATGCAAGTCAGGCAGAAAAGTAGCAACAGACAACATTTATAGCATGGTCGCCTTCAAACAAAACATATGTAGAGCTAATGTATGGCTCACAGGTTCATTTGCTTCTAGCTGTGCAATTGTCTAGGCTTCGTTTTGGTTGGCTGTAGCACTGGAATTACAGCAAAGAGAGTTCATTTTTCCGTAGAGAGAAGGCTCTAAACAAGGGTGCTATCCCGGACATTGTATAATCACACCATATTGTCAGTCGGCTGTTGTGGCGTTCTGAACCAATCATAGATACCGTAGCAGCACTCCAGGCCAATCAGAGCTGACAATATGACAAATTCAGCAATATGGCAGAATTTAGCAATGTTCAGAAATAGCACACCCTGGTAAACTACAGCATGGCCGTTCGTTCATGTGACTGCACGGGACCAAAGATGGGGCCGAGATTATAATGAGGAGGGAAAAGATCCTAATATTGATGAGTGAAGACAGGGATGCATCTATTATGTGAGTGTGTTCATTGTGCAGTAAATGCGAAATAAAAATTTTTTTCAATCAAACAATAAAGTATATACATTTAACATAAGAACCACCAGAGAAGATTCAACAAGCACAACAGACCTTCAGGGAGGTGGCTTTCCTCTTGAGGAAGTTGAGGTAGAGGTCGTGTATCCCATAGGCGTAAGAATTGTGCACAGGCTCCATGCGCACAAGTGACTTCTGCACCAAGCCAGCCATGGCATGCTCCACATCGCCAGCATTCATATCCCACAACACCTCAAACACCTGCAAGACGGTTCAACTGTATTTCAAGCAAAACTTCAGAATGACAAAGGAAAAGGAAGCAAAAGTGGAACAACAGACTAGTTTGCCGGTGGTTAGAACCAAGAGTGCAATGAAGAAGGTTTTACCCCAGAAGCACAGGAGCAGCACCTCACAGCCTCAGCCTTCATCAACAGGACTGTGGTAAAGCCCCTCCATTCACACTCCACTGTCACTTTTGCTAAGTAAAGCCAACCTTTGATATGCGCCGCTGTTCCCCAATTCATACCTCGCACCAGTGCTGCTTTCGATTTTCACTTCAAAGGCTCCCATTTCTAGTAGTTCCACTTCCAAAATTTCCGATTCCTGAATTTTTGCTTGTTGCAGGCTCACACTTCTACGAAGGAGTACTTAACTGACAGCAGTGACATTATTTCGCTCAGAACCATAAGCTCACTCTTAAAGCAGTTGCACCCTTTGTGATCTGCCTTGATTGCATTTCCATTCTTGAAAAATGCTGCGCTCGCTACTTTCCTGTAGAGAATACAATAAAAACATGCCGTTCATGACTTGGAAGTACCGGGCTTGCAGCGTTAAAGAAATGAAATGAGTGCAAGACAGATGACAATTATTTGTCTGGGACAAGATATGCCCCAAAGGGCCAAAACTTTTTTTTAAGATTGTTGGGGCTATGTAAGGTTCCCCTTGAAGCCTGAAGCTGAGGGGATGAGTGAGACAGAAGCACGGAGGAGGAAGGTACGTTGGTGGTACTTAACCTGATCAGCGGAAGCGTGTATGAAGGAGCTTTAGGCTGCGGCACAATAGAGCAAGCACAGGAATCACTCACTGAGCTTGGGATGTCGACGTCTTCGAGAAAGAGAGCGAAGCTTTGCAAGTATCCGAGCTGTTCAGAGTCCAGGCTACTGATGATGAGCTCCAAAGGTACATCGTAGGTGCTGCCGGAACCATGCCTCACTCGACCCTTGACGCGGGCATCTTCGATGTATGGCCTCCACTTGTCAGGCCGCTTGGCATTGGGGATCAGCACTGCCGCTATGTTGGCCATCAAGAGGGGCAACCCTGTGCACACAAGATGATACAAAAGGCAAGTGTACTATAATCTAGACCTTGAAAGCTTCAATCAAGCTACAGCCTTTTTTTTGTTTTAGATGAGCTTAGCTTGTCAACACAATTTAACCAATACAGAAAAATCTCACTAATTTGGATTTCATGTGACCAGATAGAATGCCAGAATTACAGAATGTCAAATGTACCAAGAAAGCAAGAAACAAATGCTTACTACATCAATACACCTTTATTTGCCAAAGAAACCCACTACCCTCCTTCATATTTTGCACAAGATCAGCACAGAAGCCACAATTTATATGTTTCTTGACTGACTGATAAGCAATCGCAGCGACACGAAATGCATGTCTTCAACTCAATAGATGCGATTTTCACTACCGCATGGCCATGCCCATACCAATCATTTTTCACCAGCGAGCTGGCTAGCAGTCAGTCGTTGATCGTGATGTAGCCAGCAAGTTGGAGATTAGCATGTGGGTCACAGTAAAACACTTTTTATCCTCAATGGCGCCCTTGCCGTTTGTGACATTGCATTCCCTAGCACCAAACCAAAACAAAACTCGCTGCAACCATTGCTGATAAATCCGCGGCTGCTATTCTTACGAACGCAGATAGCGACGACGCAGACCCAATGAAACGTGACCAATGTGGTGTCACGTGTGGCAATAAGCAAAATGCAGTAGAATCTCGGGGATAAAATCATGCTTGATACAAATACTCAAAAGTCCTGGCTCAAGTCCATTAGCTTACAACACGCTAAATTTCAAATGTTGCTAAGTGCTTTTTGCACCGTGGCGGATCATATCAGCAACCAAGCCGACGCGCCAGCAGCACCATGTCAGGCTGTTGTCAGGCTGATGAAGACGCTGAATTTCTCAAGACGCTGTGGATGATCACAAGGCGCAATTACCACTTCTGTTGAGAAGTAGTGCTACCTACTTTCTTGAGTCAAGGTGGAGGGTTGAGTGGAGAGACGGTCTAGAATGCAGGGGTTAGAGCACCTAAAACCTGCCTGGACAGTAGTCCTTTGCCAGTGAGGTCATGCTCTTTTATATTTCTATGCAATCCTTGGTTTTCTTCAGCAGGATCACAACGCTCTGCAACTTCATCAGGAGCTGGCAATCACACGCAACCTAGACTTGCCACATCAGCAAGATCGGCGGCACTCACTTACATGGGTAGCCTTATCTCTGTATTCCACACCTTCCGTTGTCTTCAGCCACCGCAAAGGAAAGTAAATGGATTCCAGTACCTTATGCAAATCATGTCCTTATCACCACTAAGTAGCAACTAGGATGCAGCAACAAAAGAAACTCCAGATAACCAGGCAGATCTTAAAATGATGGCCTTAGAACACGAACAGTGCATAGCTCACTGCTACCACAATGTGCACAAAACAAGCGCGCAAATTAATCAAAGGGGCGTCAGCCAACAAATGCGCTCCCTGCATGCAATGTGACTGCAGTAATGAATCAACATTAGTTTTCCGTTCTTGAGCTAACTTTTTTCCACAGAAGAAACATAGCACTGCAGCTAACTGAAGCTTTAATCTCTTGTGTTTATGGCAATGTCAAGATGGTGATGCTGTATCAACAGAAAGTCGCACTTTCACAGTGCAATATGCCCTCCTGAAGCCCAATTTCTTTTCCAATTTCAAGGCCAACACACTAAAAATGTGCAATTTACTCAAATTATGCAACATATCTTTTCATAATATTTCACCATGAGATTAAAAAATCTTGGGATTGCAGAAAAAATACGAAATAAAACATATTGTTGCGAGCACGGGGAAAAGGGGTTTATTTAGGCGTGCGAGAACAGGAACGGCAGGCTACGAAGAACAGGAATGGCCGCTGCACAGTCTTCGTTCTCCTCTTCCCCTCTCTTCTTGATCCCCGCGTCCCTTTGACACGCTTGTACGTAACATACCTCCCCTCGCAGACAAAGCCCCCTGGGCGAGTCAACTAGCTTGCCGTGGTGTGCATGATTTCAACCGTGCGACATGCGCGACTTGTGTCCTAGCAGAACGTCTACCAGTGTTCGTGAGGCGCGCGAGAGTATAGTTCACTTCGCTGACTTTGTCGATGACAACATACGGTCCATCGTAGTTTGCCAGCAGCTTTTGACACAAACCGCGCTTCCTTGTGGGTGTCCAAAGCCAAACGAGATCACCAGGGTTATATGTAACTGGCCGATGTCGTGCGTCGTAGCGGGCTTTGGAGTTTTCTTGTGATGCCAAAGTCCGAAGACGCGCAAGTCTCCGAGCCTCTTCAGCGAGGCACAGCGTATCGGCGACCGTAGGATTGTCGTGGTGGTAAAAAGGGAGGACAGTGTCGAGCGTATACCGGGGTGGCCGAGCATATAGAAGGAAGAAGGGGCTGTAGCCGGTTGTTTCGTGCTTGGCTGTGTTGTATGCGTAAGTAATAAACGGTAGAACTTCATCCCAATTCTTGTGATCGGACGCAACATACATGGAAAGCATATTTGTGATAGTTCGATTAGTGCGCTCAGTGAGGCCGTTCGTTTGCGGATGATATGGCGTCGAGTGCCTGAGGTGCGAGTTACACAAACGCAGAAGCTCTTCCACTATATCTGCCGTGAATTGACGTCCCCGGTCGCTTATAATAACACCAGGCGGTCCATGTCGCAGAACAATAGCGTGAAGTAAGAAGAGCGATACTTCGGTGGCGGTGGCTGATGGTATAGCCGCCGTCTCGCAATAGCGCGTGAAATAGTCGGCGCAGACAATTATCCAGCGGTTCCCCTTAGATGACTTTGGAAAAGGTCCTAACAGATCAATTCCAACTTGCCGAAAGGGTGAGCTGGGAGGCGGCACAGGTTGAAGGAGACCAGATGGGGCAGTGGTTGGGCGTTTCCGACGTTGGCACTGTATGCAGCTGCCGACATACAACTCAACCGAATGTCGCATCCGGGGCCAGTAAAAGCGTTCTTGAATGCGATAAAGGGTGCGCACAGTGCCTAAGTGACCGGAGGTAGGGTCATCGTGCATAGCCTGAAGGATTGCTGGCCGGAGACACTCCGGCACCACTAGAAGGAAGCGTGCACCCGTGCTTGAGTAGTTCCTTTTGTACAGGAGCCCGTCACGTACACAGTAGCTGCTTGTTGCACTTGAATGGGCAGAAGTGAAGAGTGGCTCCAATTTGGTGTCTGTCCGTTGTTCTGCTTTGAACGCATCGATTTCTGGAAAAGCGGATGTCACAGAAGCGACGAGATGATCAAAATCGTCTGCGTCGCAGTCCGTCGTAGTAAGCGGCATACGGGAAAGGCAGTCTGCGTCAGCATGTTTTCGGCCACTCTTGTAGGCAACGGTGAAGTTATATTCCTGCAACCTCAAAGCCCAGCGCGCAAGGCGACCACAAGGGTCGCGAAGGTTCACGAGCCAGCACAGGGAATGGTGGTCTGTGACGACTTGGAATGGGCGTCCGTACAAGTACGAGCGAAATCGCTGAACCGCAAAGATTACAGCGAGGCATTCTTGCTCTGTCACCGTGTAATTCCGTTCAGGTTTGCTTAATGAGCGGCTTGCATAAGCAATCACGTGCTGACGGTCATCATAGCGTTGGACCAATACGGCACCCAGACCAACGCCACTAGCATCTGTGTGGATTTCTGTCGGCACAGTAGGATTGAAGTGGCGAAGGATAGGTCGAGAGGTTAACAGGAACTTCAGCTGACGAAATGCAGAATCGCACTCGGGTGTCCACTCAAACCGTGCGTCTTTATGTAGCAGGTTTGTCAGAGGATAAGCGACGTCAGCAAAACCAGGAATAAATCGGCGAAAGTAAGAACAAAGACCCAGAAAACTACAAAGTTGCTTCACTGACTGCGGTGCACTGAATGCTTCGACAGCTGCCGTCTTGAGGGGATCAGGCCGGATACCGTCTTTGTCAACAAGATGACCCAGCACAAGGGTTTGACGGTCACCAAATTTACATTTCTTGGAGTTCAGAACCAGGCCGGCGTTTTTGATGCAGTCGAGGACAATATTCAGGCGCGTATTGTGCTCATTGAATGTGCGCCCGAATATAACAACGTCGTCAAGATAGCACATACAGATGTTCCATTTTAACCCACGCAGAATGGTGTCCGTGAACCTTTCAAAGGTTGCTGGAGCGTTGCACAACCCAAATGGCATCACATTGAATTCGAATAATCCATCCGGGGTTATGAAGGCTGTTTTCTCTCTGTCTGTCGGGTGTATCGGGATTTGCCAATATCCTGAGCGCAGGTCCACTGAAGAAAAATAAGAGGCCGAATGAAGGCAATCAATTGCATCATCAATCTGGGGCAGCGGGTAGACATCCTTCTTAGTCACGGCGTTTAATCTTCGATAATCGACGCAAAATCTCCAGTTACCGTCTTTCTTTCTGACGAGTATGACCGGAGCTGCCCAAGGACTCGAGGACTCTTGTATTATCCCATTTTTCATCATGTCACTCACTTGTTCCCCGATTATCTTGCGCTCGTTAGGCGACACGCGATAGGGCTTTTGCCTGATCGGGCGCGCAGATCCCGTATCTATGGTATGGCGCGTTCGTGACTCGGGAATCGAGAACGCTTTGTCCGGCTGCGCAAAGTCAAACACTGACAGATGCTTAGAAAGCGTATCCACCAAGGTATGGCGCTCCCTTGTGCTGAGCGACTTGTTTATCATAGACAGAAGCCTTTTGTCTGAGCCTTGGCGAAGGTCAGCAGGTTCACACGGCGAGTCTGTTAGTACGGCTACGGACGAAGACGTGTATTCTGTAAAGTAGGCGAGTTTCAAGCCGTCTGGAAGCAGGACGGGTTCTGCCGAGCAGTTGGCCGTCCACAAGCCTGCACGCCCGTTGCCGATGGATACCACACAATGAGGGACAAAAACGTTCTTCTTCACACAATTTAGATGCATTGGCTCTACGGAGGCATCGAAACTGTCTCGAACTTCACCGCGACATACAACCGGCACGCACACCGAGCTGGACGCAGGCACAACAGTATCTGCACACACACAAAGTTCACCTTGACTGCAAGTCTCCTCTAAGAGCCCGGACGAAACATGACCATCGACGCAAACTTCCCCCGTGCGACAATCAACGGTCGCACCGCACTGCCGCAAAAAGTCGATGCCCAAAATCACTTCGTGCGTCGATCGGGGAATAACTACAAACTCCGTCGCGAAAACTCCACCAGCTAGGGACACTTCAGCAGTGCACACACAAACAGGGCGCAACGACTCGCCGCTCACTCCACAAAACGTTGCAGCCTGGTCCCACGGAAATACAACCTTGCGCCCCAACCGACCTTTAAAACCGAGACTCATTACGGATACAGTTGCCCCGGTATCCACTAAAGCCATTGTAGCAACACCATCAACTAGTACATGCACTTTGTTCTTAATCATAGCAACTGCAGGGGGCATTTCTGTCGATAGCACGTGTCGAGCGACCTCACCCCCATCAGCCGCGCTAGCTAGTTTTCCGGTTGTGAAGGCGAGGCGGAGCGGCGCACTGGCGATGGAGATTGACGTAAACGCGGTGCACGAGAAGTTGGCGGTGGCGTCAAACTCCTGTCAGATGCCGGCGAGCGGCTCTGGAAGCTTCTCTGCCAGTTGTCGTTGCCAGGAGAGACGCCAGCTGACCAAGGGGTGGTGCATGACTGTTGAGTTGTCCTCGTAGGAGGTGTGGTCCTTGTTGAAGGCCCCGATCGACGATTCCACGTTGTTGGGTGACGATTGCAAAATCTCGCTATGTGGCCCACGACACCGCATTGGAAACACACCGGCAGATGCCGGAAATTTCGATGTTCCTGCACGTAGTCACGCATGTTGCTGTCGACTGCATAGCCAGCAGGTGGGTCCCATTCATCGTGGCTAGGCATCTGCCGCCCGGAGGCGTGCGTGCGGCGAGGGCGTTGGTCGTAGTCAGGATCTTGATAGCTTAGGGTCCCTCTCGTTTGTGGGGTAGACCTATACTCGACGGTCGCTGAGTGAACCGTGGGTTGCCATGTGGTCGAAACGGCCGTGTTTCGCATCTCGTGTGGTAAGTACGCACCAGCGATGCCGGGTGTGCAACGGTACATCTCTTCCCGATGGAGCAACTCTTCGCGAACAATCTGCCGTATTGTTGATGGAAGGTCAACACACGAACTCGGGTCTACACTTGCCACCGTTGTGACATTAGCCAGGCGACCAAACTTCGGTATTATCCGTCGCATCTTCAGCGTCTCAAAGGTCCTGCAGTGGCGAATGACGTCAGACACGGAATCCAAGCTTTCTTTGCCGATCAAAAAATTGTAGACGTCTTCGGCTATCCCTTTCAACAAATGTCCAACTTTGTCCTCTTCAGACATTTGAGAGTTCACTATTTTGCACAGTTTCAGCACTTCTTCGATATACGTCGTACAGGTCTCGCCGGGAATCTGAGCTCTTTGCGAAAGCGTCTGTTCGGTGCGTTTCTTTTTTGCGCTGGAGTCTCCAAAACACGCTCTGAGCTCCTCTACGAAAAGCTCCCATGAAGTGAGCGTGTCTTCGTGATTCTCATACCAGACGAGTGCTGTGTCGGTAAGAGAAAACACAACATTTGACAACTGTGCGGTCGAGTTCCAACCGTTAGATCGGCTCACCCTTCGGTAGTTTGTGAGCCACTCGTCGACATCTTCTCCGGCTTTTCCTCCGAAAGTGAGTGGCACCCGGTAGTATTGCCACGGAACGCCAGGTGCTGGCCTTGAAGCCGCGTCAGAACCTTCGGGAATCTGGCAGGCGTATTCAGTCATGTCGGGCGATGGTGGCGGAAGTCCGGCAAGTCGACGGCTTCGGCGAAGTTGTAGCAGTGTAGGCTCCGTGGTTACGAGGTGTACCCCGCACCGTCCACCAATTTGTTGCGAGCACGGGGAAAAGGGGTTTATTTAGGCGTGCGAGAACAGGAACGGCAGGCTACGAAGAACAGGAATGGCCGCTGCACAGTCTTTGTTCTCCTCTTCTTCTCTCTTCTTGATCCCCGCGTCCCTTTGACGCGCTTGTACGTAACAATATTGATCAAGTTGGCCATTTCATTGCCGTGTACACCTTATAGGGGCCTTGAACGACCTTTTTTTTAAATTTTGTTTAAAGCTTCAAAGATGCCATGATCCACATATTATGCTTCCCAGGAACACCTATATTACCGAAATAATTTTTCAGGAAGACCTAGTTCAAGGGGACATACTACGAGTGCAATATTTACTTTTCCCATTCCTAATCGTAAGAAGCAAGGCAGAGCCTTGCTTCTTACGACACTGGTCAAATGACTGGGGCTGGGTGGTCATGCAAAAGGTGCAAAGCGATGTAGCTGCTTAGTACAGTCAACGACCAAACCCGGGCCGTACAGAGTGCCCGCGATCGGGCCGTCAAGCTCGGCTTGGCGGTCCCTACTTGGGACTAGCCGGGTGACGCGGGGTCTCCCTTGCGTCTTCTCTGGACCTAATAAAGTTATTTCATTCACTCACTCACAGTCATTGACTGGGTGCCGTGGAACACACAATTTTTTTTAATGACTTTCCCAATCAGAGTCTACTAAAGGAGATATTCTTGAGCGGACACCACAGACAACTACAGAAGGGATTCTGAACCAACCCTCAGGCATGGTGAAAAAACACAGGACTCGGATTGCATACGCTGCTGTGAACACCTCAGCCAAATTTTGCAGCCTTGCACAACATGTTTTTTCCCCAAATGCTCTCTTTTAACAGAAGCCTGCTCCTTACTCTTTCTGTGCTGCCATATTTTGTCATATAGCATTTTCCCAGCTGCTACTGGTCAATAGCCAACATCAAGAAGGGTGTTTGGATCAGTGAGCTTCTTCCTACTGTTACTGTGCCTATTTATTGAAGCAGTTAAATAAACAGGCTGAACTTAGCAAAAATCTGCGTGTAGAATTTCGATAGGAATTACCTACTTCCGGAAGTATGACTATCGTTGGCTAGCACTTGGCCACACACACCTGCGTACGAATGAAACTTTCGTCACATTGCTTATCAGTGCTGCCATGTCTTGCTAATTTCTGTTAGTTTTGAACACTCAACTAGCTTCGAACCACACCATACTTAAGGTCAGACCAGACATACAGTTGAAAGTGCATACTCACTCCTCATCACTCCTGGCTAGATGCCTAGGCCAGACTTCATTTTGTATCGAGCTGTGCATGGCACTTGAAAATGCACAATTTATATGTAGCTACTATCCATTGGTCAAACTAGTGCAGGACAAAGCTGGTTTGCACCACATAGCATGGACAGACTAGAGCACATAAATGCCAGCACGCACTCCTGCTGTGTCGTGCACATACATAGTTGGTCACTACAGTTGCACATAGCTGCATCTGCAGTGCAGCAGATGCCGCTGCGACCGCCGTGAGGTGCCGCGACAAGTCCGCTTGCCAAGCTCCTGTGGCTTGCTGAGGACAGCATTAATTGGTATCTGTGGGTGGCTCTGATTGGTATCTGTGGGTGACGCTGTGGTATCCTGTGTTGGCTTCCAGTTTCGGTTTCAAATCGTTTACGTCAGGGTGCCACTCAGCGCCAAACTCTGCAAGTTGCCTGCTGCGTTTCTTCACGTTGAAATAAAATCATTCTTGGTCTGGTCCCTGACTCGAACAGTCCGGCTCTTTCTTGCTGTGCTGTGCGCCACGGCCGTTTAGGCCTCATGCCGTAGGTACTCCGTCCGGCTGCCCGTCGACGAGGACAAACTGGCGACGAGGTAAACCGTTTACTCTTTTCCTACGTGCCCTGGCCGCTCTACTCCTGCTCTTATCCTGCTTCGGGCATGCCAGACACTACATCTACTTCTGCTCCGTCCACCTCAACTCCCCGCCTTTGTCCTCGGTGCCAAGCATGGTGTTCACATCCCCCATGCTGCCTTTCCTTGCATTACCCGGTACTCCTTCAGTACCGTGGCTCACGTGGAAGCGTTCTTTTTGCACGTTTCTCCAGGCAACTGGATGCGAAGCACTACAAGACGACAGGAAGAAAGCCATTTTACTCAGTAACTTCGGCTTCGAGGAGCAGCATCTTTACTACGATTTCGCGTCGCAAACGGACCTGACAACTACTACATTTGAAGACATTCTTCGCATCTTCGCCCAGCACTACAAAGAAAGCACCAATCCCCTGCTGCACCGCATTATCTTCCAGGACGGGAAGCAACTACCCAAGGGAAACCTTTCAGGACTTCGTCACCGCGCTACAAAGGCTGACGCCTGCTTGTGCGTTTGGCGTTTGGCACGAGTCCCTTTGCGACCAAATCCTGCAAAGCGTCGCATCAGCACGAATACGAGAAAGGCTACTATACAAAGGATCGTCCCTCACACTCAAGAAAGCCGAGGAAATCGGACAAAGCATGGAGCAAGTTGACAAGGAACTTCAAGTCTTCAACAGCTTGTCTGTTCAGCGAGTCTCGACGCAATGCCAAGATGACGTCGACAGCCATCAGATTCCTCGCCCGGGCGCACAAGATGATGGTCCCCCACCACCGTTCTCCCTCGACTCGGCGGCTTCAAGATGGCGCTCAACGGCATGGCGGACAGTCGCATCCTCGGGAGGCCAGCCCGAACTCCGCGAAGCCAGTCGAGACATCGCAGTCCATTGCTACCGATATGATTCACCTGGCCACATCGCACCTGATCCAGCCTGTCCGGCAAAGCATGTTACTTTCTGTGCTTGCGGAAAATTGGGACATTATACTTCGGTTTATCGTTCGAGGAACCAAAGGCAGCGACAGTCTCTTGCTCGAGTGCAGCTTGTTTCTGCTACCACTTATACAGAATCAGCCACTACAGTCCCGTTTGTGCTTACAATTTAAGCACCGAATTTTCATGCGGCAACAATTCACATCGAAGTGCTCAGTGCGAATACTACTCAAGTTGCTCGTGGATACAGGAGCTACGGTGTCGCTGATGAACAGCTCCATGTGCGAAGCACATTTCAAGGTTTTTTTCTTTATCTCCTTCGAGTCATAGACTCCAGAAATATTCGCAGCAAGAAATTCTGCATTCAGGACATTTCTCCGTGCTTGTCGATTATCGCAACAAGGCTGCAGTAGTGACATTTCACGTCATGAACCAAGGCACTTCTCTTCTGGGCTTGGATGCCCTTCAAGCTTTGGGCATTGACATTCAAGGGTCTTTGCTCGCATGTCAACAAGTGTCAGGAGTTCCAGCTGACCCAAGCGTTCAGCTTCCGTCTCTCCCACACAATGCTCCAACAGAGTTCGCCAATCTGTTCTCAGGACAATTGGGACTTGTAAAGGGCTTCATTTACAACGTTCGTCTTCGAGCTTCAGTGCAACCAGTCTCGGCGAAACTGCGTCCTCTACCTCTGGTTCTCTGTGAGCAAGTCTCCGCCGAGCTGCAATGGCTGGAATCAGCTGATATCATCGAACGAGTCTCAACGTCCGAGTGGATTTCTCCACTCGTCGTCGTTCGGAAGAAGGACAATTCCATTAGACTTTGCGTCGATCTTCGAGACCCCAGCAAGGCCGTCATCGACACCTTTCCGCTACCGAGAGCTGACGAACTGTGGCATCGACTCGCTGGTGCTACTGTCTTTAGTAAGTTGGACTTGCAGTCCGCTTATCATCAGGTTTTATTGTCTGAGAGAAGCCGTGAGCTTACTACTTTTACCACTCATGACGGTCGCTTTCGCGTCAAGCGTGTGTGTTTCGGTTTGACATCTGCACCATCCGCTTTCCAGCAGATCATGTCGTCTGTTTTAAAAGACTGTCCAGGCACCTTGTGCTACCTCGATGATGTTCTTGTATGGGGTCGCACTCAACGTGACCACGACAGAAATTTGCAAACTGTCCTGTCTAGAATAAGTAATGCAGGCATGCAGCTTAATCACAAGTGTGTATTCAGTGTCCCAGAATTAACTTTCCTAGGTCATAAAATTTCCGCAAATGGCATTTTGCCGATGGAAAATTCAGGTAATCGTGGAGGCACCACAGCCTAAGGACAAAAAGGCTCTACATTCATTTGTGGGCCTCACAGGATATTATGTTAAACTTATCCCGCAGTATGCCGACGTTGTGGAACCGCTAAGGAAACTCCTAAGGCAAGGACAAGTCTTTGTCTGGGATCAGGATACTGAATACAGCTTTCAGACAATTAAGGACGTACTTGCATCACACCCGGTGGTACGCATGTTTCAACCGCATCTGCCGATTGTTGTGACGGTTGATGCTTCTGACATTGGTATAGGAGCCATCCTACAGCAAAAATGCGGAAATGAGCTCTTTAAAGTAGCTTTTGCTTCTCGTACATTATCTTCCGCAGAACGACGGTATTCCATAGGCGAACAGGAAGCACTGGCATGTCTGTTTGCGTGTGAACACTGGCATGTTTACTTGTGGGGTTGACAGTTCACTCTACGAACTGATCACCAAGCTTTAGTCGCATAGCTACTTCAAAGGGTCCTGCACAGCGACCATTAAGAATTTCAAGGTGGAGTGCAAGATTGCTATTGGGGGCGAGCTCCACCACTGGAAAAGCTGGCACCACTGTCAGCATGACGTGGCATGAGGGATTGCGTGGACACAGCGACCGTGTCAGCTGCTTCAGAAGCGCCGAACCGAGCTGAAAACGAAAATTTACAGTCCCACCTGCGCCGTGGTTCAGATTAAGTGGTGAGGCTTTATAGCCTTGGGTGTATGCTTGACAATATTTGAAAGTACTATGATAGGTAGTGGCTGTCTTTGGAGACGTGCAGCATGGTAGGCTACTGCTCGGTGCCGCAGTGCCAGACGTATGCAACGGAGCCTTGTGTCAGCCTTATTCACACATAGTTGCAGGGCAAGGAACTGCGTGAAGCTTGGCTGGCGGAACTTAGAACCGGCAGACAGCCATCGGCTACGACTCGTGTATGCAGCGAGCACAGACGTGAGGAAGATTTCTGCTACAGCGCCGGGAGTGCGATGATCGGTGAGTAGCAGAAAACGCGCACTGAGACGCTCGCCTGCGCCTGGCTGCCCGGCTAATGTCACAACGGTTTGGTTTATGAACTTGTTGATGCTAGATACTGGCAAGTTCACTGGAATAGAAAGGGAACGGTAAGACGCACATCAAAAAAAGGCATGACAAATGGTCATGTTTGTGTTATGAATTAATGCACTGGATTACGACAAAGATAATAATAATATTTGGGGTTTTACGTGCCAAAACCACTTTCTGATTATGAGGCACGCCGTAGTGGAGGACTCCGGAAATTTTTGACCGCCTGGGGTTCTTTAACGTGCACCTAAATCTAAGCACACGGGTGTTTTCGCATTTCGCCCCCATCGAAATGCGGCCGCCGTGGCCGGGATTCGATCCCGCGACCTCGTGCTCAGCAGCCCAACACCATAGCCACTGAGCAACCACGGCGGGTATACGAAAAAGAAGCGGAGGGAAATCGCACGCTGAGAAGACCGATAAACATACAGTGCGACGCAACTTGAGAAATAATATTTATATGTCCAAGATTTAGAAGACAGATCCAGTGTGCCAAGCATTAAAAGACAAAATAGTAAAAGGGTGGAGAACTGCGGCAGACCTTCTGCCAGAGTTACAGGCATATGCTGCTGTAAAGTCCAAATTATCCTATGCGGATGATATGATTCTCAGAGGTGAACGTATCATTCTTCTTGCTTCCTTGCATCAGACAATCCTGTCTATTGCTCATGAAGGTCACTTAGGTATCACAAAAACTGAGCTCATATTGAGAGGCATCTACTGGTGGCCTCACACGAATAGGCAAGTTGAGGAAGTTGTGGTAAACTGCTTTGTGTGTCAACAAGCAGATAAATCTGCCAAACCATCATTTGCTCCATTACAACCTGTGAAATGGGCATTAAGGCCATGGGAAAAGTTAGCCATAGACATAATAGGCTCTCCTGATCATGCTCCGTAGTATGCACATTTTGCTTTCGTCATGGCTGACTATCATTCCAAGTGGCCCGAATTTGCATTTATCCCTTCCGTCACATCCTACGCCATCATGCGCAGTCTCATGTCCATATTCAGTAGAGAAGGATTTCCTGATGCTATAGTGTCCGACAATGGACTAACAGTTTGTTTCTGCACAGTTCAAAAACTTCCTGAAGGAAAGAGGCATTAAGCATTTCTTGTCTTCTCTTAACTACCCACAGGCCAATGGCCAGGTAGAAAGATTTAACCGTGTCCTTAAAGAGCTCATACAGATTGCTATTTTGGAACAGCGAGACCTCAGGCTTACAGTCTTAGAATACTTAGCAATTTACAGGTTTACTCCACATTTGACTACCGGTGTCTCCAGCTATGCTGCTCCATAGTCGACAACCACGAATTCGTCTGGACGTAGCAAACATGCCTCCAATTCATCCTGAATTTGCTTCTCCAAAGTTGCGCCATGAAGTGCAGAGTAGAGTACATCAAAAACAGGAAAATAGTAAAAAGTACGTGTATCATCGGCATGCAACCAAATGTCCTCAGTTTCAGCCAGGTGATCTCGTTAGGGTACGTACTTCGCGGAAGTCTGGTCCTAAATACCCCGGTTCGATCAAGATTTATCGCAAAGTAGGTCGAAGTACTTTCCAGCTTGAAAACGGCAATCGTTCAAATGCTTCTAAACTGGTGAAGTACTCGGTACATCAGGGTGAAACAACAAATGAAAGGAGTCATTTCAGTGACAACACATCGTTTTACAATAGTTTTCCAACTTCCAGTTCCTACTGGTACCCATTTTCCTGCAGCAGCCACTCCTTTGCAACCGCCCGTTTCACCACCAGCACCGGGTTCATCTCGTGCAGAAGTCTCCTGATCATCCGTACGACACTCCTCCCCAAAACACTGCTCCTGAAAACACCCAGGACACTAACACACCTTCCAGTCCCTGTACGAGTAACACTTCCGTTGTTCCTCCTTTACAACCTGAACCAGTCTGTAGGTCTACACGTCATAGACATCCTCCGCTACGGTTTAAGGATTATGTTTCCAAGTAGCTTTCTGCTTTGGTTTACTGTCTACAGAGGTTTCAACCCTCCCACACGAATTCGGCTCTTAACGCCAAAGTCCTTCCTTACATGTTTGTTAGGTAAATAGTGCATGAGTAGTTTACTTCAAATGGGGGGATTTCTGGCAGCATAAAGGGTGCAATGCGCACACTGTACTTACTGCTGTACTGCAGATTTATCACTAGGTCCTAGTGGTTGGAACACTTTTCTTGATTTCCTAGCATCCCCGTAGAAGGGATGCCGTACATTTCTTGCACATTACATTTCTTGCAGCATAAGCATATACATGTAGTATGAACATTTTCACTACGGTAATAGCCGCCATACGAATTTGTCTTTCATGCCAAAAAGTAGTATTGTTATATAGGTCCTAGCATCCTCACGGGGGGGACTATCCCAACTTCTTGGTAGTGTAAAGTGCTTTATAAGCACAATCTCCAATCCACAACAGCCACAAAGCTGTCTCGAGTCAGGCTCAGGGCGAATGAGCCACATATCAGTGCTGTCCCAGGGGGCACATGGATGTTCGCACTGTCTACTTCTTGTACTCTTTCTTTTTCATGTGTGAACTGTGCATGCAAGTGTGCATCTCTTCGTCTTCCCAAGACGGATACTGAAACTCTTCAGAACTGTAGTGCAATCATGTTTATTTTCAGTCTTGATGTTGTGTATTTCTCTTAAAATGCGGAAGCCAAAGAACATGTACCTGAATGTTCTATTGTATAAAGATGTCATCACCAAACACGCGTGTTAGTGCTAACATGTGCTCGTTAATCAATTCAGTTCAAGTCAATAACATGGCATGTAGTAAGCAGCATTTCCACTGCGATTAGTTTTCCATTTGGCCAACGCCAACTAAAATGTGTAGATACATGTCAGTAACTAATACTAGCAGAAATCCTATTCATTGTATAAGGATAAATGAAAACATCCAAAACTTGCATTGGGAAATCTTCAATGTGTAACGCTGAGACTTCTGTGTTTCTTCTGTAACTCATGACTTACTTTTGTTGCGAGGAGAGCGAGTAGCGCATTTTCCTCTCAAGGGAGAGGTGATGTGGTATCTTGTGTTGGCTTCCAGTTTCGGTTTCAAATCGTTTACGTCAGGGTGCCACTCAGCGCCAAACGCTTTAAGTTGCCTGCTGCGTTCCCCTCGCTAAAATAAAACTATTCTTGGTCTGGTCCCCGACTTGGACAGTCCGGCTCTTTCTTGCGGCACTGCACGCCCCGGCCATTTAGGCCTCGTGTCGTAGGTCCTCCGTCCAGCCGCCCTGCTGAAGCTACAACAGATGCGACTCAAGGCCCAAGCACCAGCATCAGACAAACAGGTCATCTGCTTCCAGAGTTGCACACTGTCGAGTTGTGCCACCATCATGGTCGTAGCTTGTTACATTAGGAATCCTTTCAACATGAGCCCATAGTGTGGCATCCATCACTTAGCCAATGTGCGCTCAGCTGACATACTTGCATAAGCAAAGATGAAGATGAAGTTTGTTTGACCCTTGTAAATTATGTGATTGTCGTAGACATAAATGCAAAAGGAAATGTGCTACTCATGCAACTCGGTACGAGAATAGCCGCGCATAGCTATCTAGTAGCATAACAAAGGGATGAGACATTATGAACTCTATCGTAAGTTGAGGAATAGCCTCAGAGTTCAGTGTGTTGTAGGCGTCAAAATCAGAAGTAGTGGCATCTACGTGAACATCCAAAACAAAATTTTAATTGCACGCCATTGTGCATTCAGTAGGCAGATTGTTGTGGGCCCCACCCCCTCCGCCACAGCCTTTGCAGCGCAAGGCATTCAAGAAGGACCGGGAGCACAGCGAAGGGGAAGATAAGCTATCTTTGATCTCTGCTTCGGCTGAATGCATTGAAGTAGTTATTGAAGCAAAGTATTTCTGAAATCATCACTTAATTTAGCGTCAAACACACTTATTGACTTTGATAAAAGTGGTTCAGGACCTCTTTAACTCTGTTACCACACCTATTCAAATCGATCACCGGTGAACAATGCTTTATATCGCCAATTTTGACTTATTGGAGCCATTTCTTAGCCATATAAGTAAGGCCATCCAGTAGTTAGTACAGGCATAGCACTTTCAGAATCAGTTTAAATTATTGCACTCCAGCGATGTCGTGATTTTTGACGAACCTTACTGCGAACTAATGTATGCATGTTGTAGCGAAAAGAGGCGTGGCTGTCACCTTCAGCCGCATTCGAGGAAAAAGCATGCCGCTCACGATTACGCCACACTAGTATCAAACTTTTGTAATCAAATGACTCCCAGCATGTCAAAAATTAAATTATATCACCGCCTTTGCCATTTAACAGTGCTGAGCAGTGATAATTAACCAAAAATGACGCCACCTGTTCATTAGTGAGCTTTGGTTTGGAGTCCGAGTCGTTTTAAACCACTAAAGTTTATTTCTGAAGGTCTGCTGCACGTCCCGCATATCAACCCGGCTCTTGCAGCCAGTTTCCAAGAGTTTCAGTAACACTTCTCTTATAAACTACTGGCAAGGGGTGCTGCCAGTGTTACTGTGCAGTTATCAAAAGTCACTCCCATGGGGTCATCCCACGCGGCTGTGTCAAGAGGAATGCGTCCTGCTCGAAACTATGCTGCAGCTGCACTTGAATTTAGTGATGAGCACTCGAGTTATGATCCCAAAGATGACAGTAAAGCAGATTCAAGCTCTGACAGCGACAGTGTTTTGAGTCTGCATCTAACATCTGCAACCATTCATTGGCAAGTTTGCTTTACGGCCTTGAGCAGACTCATTCCTTGTGCGCGATCTGGCGATGTTTTTTAACGACCGGAGAGCTCTACCAATTATTTTCAAGGTGAATACTTCACTTGGTCATGATGCGCTGCCATCAGCAGCAAAGAATCTTCCGTTCAAGCCAAGCAGGCCACCCGTAGTACATCTCGACCCAGCAATACGGATCAGCACAAGACAGTTTACAACGGCGTGGGATTTCCTTTCACTCTTCTTCTATGCAGAGGTGATAAAGACAATGTGCAAAAATGCAAGCAGATATGCTTGGGTGCATAATCTTGTGGATGCCCAGCTACGCCAAAAGCAATCAGTCCTGGGCCGCTATCTTGTACACATTCGAAAAGCCGATGTTCCGATGTCGCCTCGCGCAATTGTCCAGGCTTCGCCGATATCGTGGCCTAGGCCAATCTAGTCCAATCACGTGAGGCAAAATCGAACGTCAGCTTTTCAAACAAGTACAAGATAGCGGCCCTGGAAGAAGTTCATCACTCTTGACGAACTGGTCAAGTACGCTCTTTGGGCTTCTCATCAGACCATCCTCAGAAGATGACGAAAAAGCGGAACAGCAAAATGTGTTACGAGGCCCACAAAGTTGAACAAAAGCAAGACGTCTTGTGAGAAAATTGTGGAGTGCACCTATGCTCCACAAAATCCAGGAACTGCTTCACCGCATAGCATGAACAATGAACTGGCCTTAGAATGGCGGTATACTGAGCATTTATTTTTTCAGACACTATTCCTGGGTTATTTATTTTTAAAATGTACATTCTGAATTTTCTTTGATACTAATATTTTTGTAGATACGTATATTTATTGAGAAGAAAGGGGGTCCACCAAGGGGCCCCGATTTTTATTAGTCATATCATGAGAAGCCAACAAAGATGCCAAGGAAAACATAGGGGAAATTAATTGTACTTATTAATTGAATTTAAAATATGATAAATTAACGGCAGTGAAAGTGGATGAAAAAACAACTTGCCGCAGGTGGGGAACAATGCCACGTCATTGCATTATGCGTACGATGCTCTACCAATTGGGCTACTGTAGTGCAATTACCCCATCCACTTTCTTGGGTATTTATGTGTTACTACTAGAACTACACTTGGGAGTGTTAGCCAGTGCCACCACTCACAAACCTTGACAGCGAATGTGGAACATCCTTTCTGCCACAGGCGTCAGGAGTATGTGATCTTTCTGGGTGAAGGCAAGTGATCAATAAACCCACACATGCTACCTGAAGGCATCAATGTTGCTGGATTTGAGACCCTCATTATGTAAGAATGAGAAGAAAGAGGATTAAACGAGGGGCCCAATTTTTATTAATAATTTCATGAGAAGCCAACAAAGACACCAAGGAAAAGAGGGGAAATTACTTGTATTTACTTTTTGAATTAAACAAATGATCAATTAATGGCAATGCTCTTCTAGTAGTAACACATAAATACCCAAGAAAGTGGATGGAGAAACCGTGCCGCGGTAGCCTAATTGGTAGAGCATCGCACGCATAATGTGAAGACATGGGATAATTCCCCACCTGCAGCAAATTGTTTATTCATTCACTTTCATTTTCATTAATTTATCATTTCTTTAATTCAATTAGTAAGTACCAGTAATTTCCCCTACATTGTCATTGGTGTCTTTGTAGGGTTCTTATGATATGATTAATAAAAATCGGGCCCCTCGGTTAACCCCCTTCTCGTTCATTACATAACAAGGGTCTCAAATCGGGCAATATTGATACCTTCAGGTAGCATGTGCAGGTTTATTGACCAGTTGCCTTCACCCAGAAAAACCACGTACTCGTGACGCCTGCAGCAGAAAGGATGTTCCACATCCGCCGCCAAGGTTTGCTAGTGGTGGCGCTGGCTAACACTCCCAATGTTAGTTCTAGTAGTAACACATAAATACCCAAGAAAGTGGATGGGGAAACTGCGCCACGGTAGCCCAATTGGTAGAGCACCGCACGTGTATTGCAAAGACGTGGGATCGTTACCCACCAGCGGCATATTGTTTTTTCATCCACTTTCATTGCCATTAATTTACCATTTCTTTAATTCAATTAGTAAGTACAAGTACTTTCCCCTATGTTTTTCTTGGCATCTTTGTTAATTGGCTTCTCATGATATGTTTTTAATTGTTTTTATCTGGTGCTTTCTAGTATTTGTATGTTTTACCTAATTTTTTTGTATGGCAATATGTTTTTGGAAAGAGCATGTCATTAGGCACAATATGCTATGCTGCAATGTGTGCTGCAATATTATTTGTAGTGGCGAATAATTTTTTTGTGAGGCATATAAAAAACGACCATTTTCTCGCAGTAATGAAAGAGTTAAGGAACACATTTTACATTCTGTGACAGTGCCTACTTTGCACTCTTGGTATGCTTCACCACAATACTTGCACATGCTTGATCGTGTAACAAAGTTGTATTGTGGCAGAGCTGACTTTCGGAAACTGGCATTACGCAATGTTTTATAGGGGCCCTGAAACACATTTAGAACTATGGTAATCATAGAATGGCCTCACTATTGTAAAGTACGTCCTCCCACAAATCTCATGCTGCAAAATTTTTTGTGTCATTTAACTGAGTTATCACACCGATACCCGGCTTTCTCTCTCTTTATCTCCACTAGCGCGGTGAAAGCTACACAGCAGAGAAGCCAAGAGGGTAAAGCTCCGGCCAGAAGTTTAGTGTCGCAGCGGCAAAAGGGTTCTTCGTGTCACCTTGGTGGCCGCATTAAACTATGCTACAAAGCACACCACTGCCATCTTCGAGGCCAAGTGCAGCAGACACAGCTATGCACAGTGCAAAGCTGAAATTATTTTTCTGTCTTTCTGAGATTGCAGATATATAAATTTATAACTTACTAAACTCAAAATTATCAATAATGTATTACTGAAAATGTCCTCGCAATCACGTAATCAGCAGATAGTGTTGGTGGGCCAACTGCTTTCAATTACATTTTCGATGCAAGACCAAGCGACTGTTCCCTGCTTTTGACACAAGATTGTAAATTCTCTGCTGCATGCATTGCAATCATATATGGCTCGCCTGTTCACAGAGTCTCGTTAACAGATTAGCAAAGTTTTTCAATATGTTCAAGAAGCGCTTCAGGGCCTCTTTAAGGCACCTCAGTGCTCATACTGCGACAGGAGATTGTAAACGCACACATGTATAATTAAGGAAAAAATGTATGTTCGATGACAGTGGCCCCTTTGCACTCTTGGTAAGCTTCAACGCAATACACTGCGTATGCTTGACCACACAGCACCACTGTATTGTGGTGAATCTGGCTTTCAGTAGCCAGCATTATGCAACACTTTAGACCCTTGTGGTGACTTTTGCACTTCGACACCATCGGTAGCGACAACAAAGGCGGAGTCAGCACCATTGCCAACTGCAGGGAATCCTTTACATGAAAAATACGGCACCGAACAGCAGGAGGCTTGACAGCAAACACCGAAGCAGCTGGGCCTATTGACAGCACAAAATGACTACCATAGCTGCCAGCGAATCAGCATGATAGAGTGCAGGTTTGAGGTTTCAAGATAATCAAAATAGTGGCAGCTTCAATTACGCTGTTTCGGACCTGCGGTCACACCAAAAAATCACATAAATTGAATGACAAAGGGTTTCAGCATGTGAAATTTCAAACGTCCTTATACATTGGCTTTGTGGGGCATGTAGCGGTGCTGCAAAGGCATCCGAAAAAAATCCGTCATTGATGGTAATTGTTATCAAAATTCTAAACAAATTTTTGCTTCAGCTTGTTTCGTTCAATACATTAACTATTATACACAATAACTGAAGGAAGAAGTGCACAGATGAGTGCACCCTTCTTGATTGATGTCAACTATTGGCCAATGGCAGCACTTTATTAACAAGGATTGAATTAACTAAGGTTGAATCGATGAGATTTTATTGTGTAACTAACTGTTTAGACTAAGTACACCTCTTCCGTTACAACTAGGTTCATTTCAGTGCTTCAGGCATGTAGGGTTGCCTTATCAATTAGAACACATGACGTTTCATGCAAACCACCTTGTTCTCTCTTGAGGATCCCCGAGGATCTGTAGGCCAGTTTTAACCCCCCTATAGAAAAACAAGCGCTGGGCCCTTTAACACCTGAGGTCAACTGAGACACAATGCTTTCACAGCAGCTGCTGCAGGTGCCAAGGAAGAAAATCACACTTGCTGTAATGGAAAAGTAAGCACAGCAGCTGACAAGGTAATGCGCCATACCTCGATGAGTCGTCCATATCTCTTCAACCGCTGGAGGCAGTTCTTGCTCAGGTATTTTCAGGACGCTGGCAAAAAGTTCCCGAGTTTCGTTGAGAGTGAGCCCTTCATCGATGTGAATGGATTTCTTGTACATGTGCATGTCATTCACAACAGAGTCGTCCCGAGTGGTCACTAGCAGAGGACAGCCCACAGTAAATGCCTCCACAACTCGAGCGGACCAGACATCGTCAAGCACCAGCAAAGCCTACAAAAACCATGAAGAAATCTAAACTTTCACAAGAATTGACACAACTAATGCTGTGGTAAGACAGACATAAAAACTAACAAGTGTTCATAAATTGTACATTAGTTGAGGTTTTAAAGAAAAAGATATTAACTAGGAGACTGCGATAATGAATAGCAGATTTCAAATCAAATATCTAATCGAATCAAGAAACAAAAAAAATACACATGGAACCTCCTGTGGGAGTTACTTAAATGATGCATAAGCATTTGCTACTAATCACCTTATGTTTTGTCGTCGTAGGCTGCTGTGTTTGGTATGATTGCGAGAAACACTGCGAAAGAATCGTGAAATGGAGAAGCATCGCTGCAACAGCAAATGTGAACTGAAACCAACATGAGACGACGAAGAGGCTAGTAGTAGCAATGTTCACTCATGTTATATGATGGTGCATTTGGATGATACCACTGCTTCATGTAAGATGAGCACTGGCCAATGCGTGCTTTAGTATGTGATGTAATTGAACAGTGTCACGTTTGGTAGACCTTGTACGCAGGCATGATCGATGGCGCTGCCTCCTCTCGATGCGAATTATTATCAACTGTGATCAACCATACACCGGCGACGGCCGTGACGGCCTTATCTTGAAAGCGATTTGCGATGAGGACAAAGTTTGCCGAGTGCTGATAGCTTCGTGTGCACTCTGTTCTCGCCACTTTCTGTATTTACTCGAATATAACGCACCCCTTCTTGTCCGATGAAACGGGTCCAAATATTGCAGGCGCTTTAGAATCGAGTTCGACCCTAAATCCGCATTACCATATCGCCATAGGTATTCGAAAAATGGCCGCCTCGTACGCACTTCTAGCCTAGCTGTCGTAGCTTCCTCCATGTGCATACCTCCATGTTGTACGTGTAACCAGGTGCTGGTGTAACCTAGTCTACCGCCTGTCTTCCCATTTTCTGCGTTTATTCAATCAGCATGGAAGCACCGACTGCGAAGACACGCCGAGTCCAACATGATGCCACATTTAAAAGGAAAATTATTGCGTGCGCGGAGACAAACAGAAATCGGGCCGCATCACGGGCATTCGCAGTTCCCGAAACTTGCATGCGGGACTGGCGCAAACAGAAGGAGAATATTTTCGCCAGCAATGCAACAAGGAAGTGTTTCAGTGGACTGAAGCTGGGCCGCTTTGCCGAAATAAAAGAGCCGCTCGCAGAATATGTGCAACAGCAGCAAGCGGCACAGCGGCATGTGAAGCTCAAAGCATGTTCATTCTGCTCAAAGTACGGGAGATAAGAGCTTCTCGCGGAATACGTGCAAGAGCAGCGGGCGGCACAGCGGCGTGTGAAGCTCAAAGTACGCTCATTCTGCTTAAAGTACGGGCGATGGCAGTTAGCCCTACAGAAAGGGCTAATGCGGAGTGATTTCAAAGCGAGCAGGTGCTGGCTATCAAATCTTATGAAAAGAAAAGGTTTTTACTTTGAAGGCAGACAGGGATATGCCAAAAATTGCCCAAAGAATATGAAGAGAAATTGCACAGTTTTCAGTGGTACGTCTTGAAGTTGCGCCATAGAAACAGCTACCACTTCGGACAGATTGGAAATGCCAATCAGACGCCACTCTACTTTGACATGTCTGCCACCAAAACCTGTTGAAAAGAAGGGGGCGAAGCAAGTGCATATTTTGTCTTCCGGACACGAAAAATACTTGTCGCCACAATTCTATGCTGCACTGCGGATGGGCACAAGCTGCCCCCTTATCGTATCTTAAAACGGAAGACGCTCCCGAAAGGAATCTTATTTCCAAGTTGCGTGATTGTGCGCGCAAATGAAAAAGGTTGGATGACCACGGACTTGGTCGCTGACTGGATTGATAACGTTTGGCGGAAGAGACCCGGCGGCAGTTTGGGTCTGCGTGGGATGCTTGTGCTCGACTCGTTCAGGTGCCACCTCGACCAGCGCATCAAGGACTAACTGCATGCAACACTGACCTTGTTGCGATACCCGGCGGCATGACATCGCAGCTCGAGCCGCTCAATGTTTGTTTTAACAAGCCAGTGAAAGATAGAATTCGGGCGCTCTACACCGAATGGCTTGTCAGTGGCTGCCACGAATTCACATCCACCAATAAAATGAAATGTGCCTCACTGCGGGACTTTGCTAGATGGATGAAAGATGCATGGTGCACAACCTCGTCTGCCATGGTCAACAACGTCTTTCGAAAGTGTGGGATTTTGAATGCCATGGACGGCACCGAGGATGAAATGCTTTGGTCTGTTGATAGCGAGAAGGAGTTGTCTGATAGCGACGACGATATCTATTGCCCCACGCAGCTCATACCGGTGTGGTGAAAATCTTGGCGGCAAGGTACGCCGCTTCCATTTGTGTTTTTATTCATCACAACTTTAGTGTATTGGGAAAATCTGTTTTTTCCAAATGAGAGAAAATAGTATTTCTATATGAAAGCACGAGGTGCGCAGTATTGTACTCTTTCTTTTTTTTTTTTTGTCACAGAAAACGGGCGCGCATTACAATCGAGGGCGCGTAGGAATACAGTCCCCGACCAATTTTTCGGACTAAAAAAATTCGGACGTGCCAGATTATTTGGTCTGCTTCGCGGCACCACCATTCTCCCCATAGACCACAATGTATAACAACTTCCAAAAGTTCGGACACCTTGCAACCTCTTGTCCGATTTTTTGGACACTCCTTGAGCCAACTCGATCGAGAGCACCATGCACCGACTCTGACCAGCGCATGGTTCGACTTGCTGAACGCCATTTTTGTTTCGAACGGAGCCTCCTTGCTGCCCCACGAAGTGGCGCTACTGCAAATCCTCGCTCATCATCATCGTTTCTGCCTGGTTCGTGGCCATAGCAGTTCCGGCCTCAGCTTAGTAAACCGTGTCAAGACAATCTAGCAGCTGATTTGTTTCTTCGCGCACGACGCTGCGAGTAGGCCACATTTTTCATTTGTGTGACTGGTGTCAGCGTGACGGCATGGTGGTGTTTGCTTTGTGAGATGTGTCGAGGTTGCAGTGATCCAACGCAGCATACAGAAACATCACGTCAAGTGTCTAATGGCGCCGACAGTGCCCACGCAGACTGCACCCAGGAATGTCGGCAAGCGGGTGTCGGGAGGCCTAGAATTTGTCGCCTTCCGAAGTGCTCCTTATTGACGCCGAAATTGCACTTGCGCAGTGGTTGCATTGCGATTCCAGACACCGTCCCATTTGACAGTTTCACAGGTGCTGACATTCCTGTACCGACATGTGCAGAACTCGACAACAGCAAGATCATTCGTCAGGTTTCTGTTGCACCGCCGGACGATGACTCCAGAGTCGGGAAATGGCGGACCATGTGCTACGCTGCCATCGCATGCGGAGCGTGTACAAGCAGTGACTGTGCTTCCAGCCACCTATAGTGACATTACGACTCTCTCCGAGATTCAGGCTTATTTGATTGCGCATAAACAGAACAGCGTGCAACGGAGCATTCACAATTTCTTCAAGCCTACTGCCGAGCCCAAATAAGTGCGTGGAAATAACGGATTTCTTTTTTTTGTCTTGACCTGCTTCTTAGGACACCTGTTTATTCGGACATTTCCGCAGTCCCCGTGAGGTGCGAATAAACAGTCGGCAACAGTATAGTAAATACGGTAGTTTGCATTGAAGTGAGAGGCAGCAAGAAAGTCAATTTGCTCGCTGCTGTGGGCCCTATCTTGGAAGCGATTGTCTTACATGATGGACGGACGGATTTTCTCGTTGGGTAGGCACCGAAATGATTAAGCATTTAAATAAAGCAGAATATCAAATCGAATACTGAATATCAACATATTTCTCACAAAATTTAAAGCTTGCAAATTTTGGCCCAAAAGATACGATGCTGCACATGCTCGGGAGTCTCCTTGCATTGCATAACAAAAATGTATCAAGCTGTCAACAACATAGGTACATAAAAATCAAGATATAGTGTATGGTCTACTATTATAAAAGGAAACACCAAATTAATATGCCAGCACTGATTACAGCTCGTTTCTAGTATGTGTGTGAAGGTCTGGAAAATATTTTTTATCAATAAAATTTCTGTTGAATAGAATCAAGTGCTTTCTTTCCTAGAAACTAATGAACTAGTGGCATTCTGTTGTACTCACTACCAATGAGGTTCTCAGTTTAATAGTGGAGCTGTATTTTGTGGCCATGTTTTATTTACTGCAAAAAAGTTTTGCTTTCCAGTTTTTCTCCGAAATACAGAAGGGTTATCCCAACTTTACGACAGATGGGTTGTCTTCACTGAGGTTTGGGCCTGTTGGTATGCCATAAGTATGTACAGAGTTGTGCATAAAGGACACGGACACAAGAAAGAACGAAGGGACACACAAGGTGCATTCCATCATTGTTTCTTGTGTACTATGTGTACTTTATGCGCAACTCTGTACATATACTTAGGTCGGTTCTCGTAAGGCCAATCTGCACGAAAGACGAAGGCACCATGCATCACATGACTCAATCACAGCTCCCTTTATAGCGTTCGCCGACAGTAAAAAGCAGGCGTTCACACGGTTTCATTGTTAGGTTCGGCCTGATTTGCCACCTGTCAAAGATGCTGAAAACTGCAGGGTCACAGAAAGATCGTTCCACGCTCACACTATCTTCACCAAATGCAGACATCCCAAATACAGAAATTACAAACACAGCCATGGCTAAATATACATGAAGCCAGAATAAGAAAACCAACACAACGCAATCTTTCAAGATTAACTATACCAATTTCACTCTACAAAATTTTTGTTTCGTCATACCCAAGTACTTGATAGTGACAATCCCTGCATGCTCTTGAGTGTGATTTCAAAAGGAGAAAAAAAAATCCCGAGGGTTAAAAAATAAGCATATGCCCATACAACCATTATTTTTTCAGCCATGAACAACGGTTTGATTCTAAGCATGTACTTAGTTATTTAAGGGGAGACACGGGTCTTCTGGCCCAAAAAATCTTTTAAAAAATCAACTTTTCGTAAAAAAATTTTTCACAAAACGTCCCAGAGAAGCTATTACTGCAATAATAACGCATTCTGATGAGTACTTATTTTGTTATTCCGTTCTATAGTCAGCTTCATCACCACTTTTGCTCGCAAATGCCCCTCGAAAAGAGGTGAATTCAATGCCTTCGCCTATGCAAACCGTTACCCGCAGCGTGGCCATTTTGGAATCATCCGAAAGCTGGATTCTTCTACATTCCATTTTTAGTGGGAAAAGGGCATCAAGTCTGGCTGCCATGAAGGTACACGCTTTCGAAAAATGGCGAATACTCAAATGGCTTTGGCACCTTTGTACCACGTGGGGTACAAAGGCGCGATCAGGATCAGGATTTCCCGATTTCTGATTGGACGACCGGGAGTTTCGTTTCTCCAACAATGCGATACGCCATGTTACACGTGGTTTGGACGCAGTCTGGTGCGCCGTAGCAACGCGACGATAGTCGGCGGTAGACGAAAGTTCGCGACGGCTCATGCTTTCTAGGAAAAAATGCAAGCGACATTCTCGAATACCCCAAGTGGCGTCAGATGCATCGGCAGTGACGGTGACCAGCACAGCGACATGCGCTAGCGAGCGAATGGCAGCCGCCGAAGCTACGGCCGCGTATGCGATGCCTGTGGCCATGGCCAGTCGAGGGTGTGGGGATGCGCGACTCTCGCGCGTCCCCTGATATCTTGTTTTCCCCATCTCCTGCAATCCCGCTTCGCTGCGTGGCCTGCGTGACGGCCGCGGCAGTCGATGTGGTTGAAGCGCAGTGCGAGAGATGGCGCGAGTGTTGCACTGCTACCGGCGGGGTTACTTGGGTGCGGGAGCGGAAGGCGCTCTCTTTGGTTCGGGACAGCAAGCAGTGCAGACCTGCCGTGCCGCACGTGCGCCGATCAATGCTTCTGCGAGACCGTCTCGTGTGGCCGCCTTGGAACGCGCCACCGTTTGCAACCGTACACGTGAACGACCAGGCGTTGGGATCCAGCATAGAGCGAACATATTCGCTCGCTATCCGGTCGCGGTGAGTCGGACTTCCTAGATTTGTCGTGTGCCCACTGGCATGTTTTGTGGATAGCAACTCGGCTAGCAGGCATTGATCTATGAAAGGTGCAATAAATGCCCTTGTGATAGTTTGCACTACTGTGTTGTCGTTCCTTTATCCCAAGAGCATGGGTGTGAGAACCCCACAAGGGCAACGCGTGTGGACACGCTTTTCATCACAGAAGCCGAACAAGTGGCAATTGAACGTCGCACGGAGGAGGAACGACAGAAGCCGTCTTCGTTATCAGCACCCACTGAAAGCAGTCACTTATTGGAGATTCCCCGGAAGCGGCGGCGAGCGGGACCGCGTTTATGATTCTCTAAATCACCTGCTTCGGCGCGCGAAATGCGATTCTGCCATGGCCCTTTGAACGTGTTAAAGGGCGACTGGGAATATGGAGTGGCCGTGAAACTAGTGGTGGACTGTGGCATATGCGGCGACATAAGCACCTGATGGAGCTCGCCAAGAACAGGTGGGAATACAGGCTGAAAAAGACCAGCACCGGCTAGTGGCGTCTGACAACAAGCACGCCAGAGCAGCAAATTTCATGCCTGCCATGAAGAAGAGGTGCATGAAAGAGAGCGACGATGATTATGTGCCTGGTGGCTTCTAATGCAAGGTGGACTTGAATTTATTGCCTTAATTGCTAAGAATAAATCTAGATCATGTCCTGGAACTTCGTTTTGCATTTTCTCAAAAGCTCCATTTCTCCTATGACACTTGCTGTTGCCTACAGTATCGTTTGATCTAATAGTACTATTTCAATTATTCTTGTTGCATTTAAAAGCTCACGAGTTTCTACACACAATAAAACTAATAAAATATATCTCATGTGCTCGAATTTTTTATGTGGCAATACAACAGATAAGAATTTTGAGCTTCATAACCACCACATTAGATATGGCAATAACTTTTATATCAATAGAGCTAAAATTACAGTGACGATCTAATTGTGATTTCTGATTGTTCTAGAATGTGTACATATAAATTTTTCTCTGATATTCAGTGGTAAACTGGTTGAAAAGTTGGGCAAATTGATTTTCTGAAGGTACTAATTATCTCAAAAACGACTTAAAATAAGAAAAAAATAGATTGCATATATGCTTCTAGCAGGCTAAAGTATACCTTGCCTGAAAATTTCATTTGTATATGACAATAATTTTTTTAAAATATCAAACACCAGTGTCTCCCCTTAAAGGAGTACCGAGAGAAACCCTTGCAACAGAAGATTTTTGCCTTATTTTTATAGCTCTATTATATAGCCATCGACTCGGTACTAATTGCACTATGAAACCTTGGTTCCCCAAGAGTGCAACAAATAATTCATTACGTTACCTTTCAATGCAACCAGTTTAAAACGTGTCCCAACAGCAGTGTGGCTTTGGCAGTGAAAAAGAAGACTCATGACATCATTGAAGCATGTTGCAGCGGTTTCGTGGTACCAGATACCACTGACACGTAAACACACACACTACGGCGGCCATGCTGCCAAAAGCCGAGTTCATTCTACACTCAAGGGGACAAGAAAGAAGAGCACGTCCCCCTGTGTTTCCAAGAGAAGTGCACAAATGGGAGGGCCAATTCGGCAGCTCTTGGCCACACAGTCACTGTATGGCCTCCAATCACCACACCAGGCCGACTAGTGAGCTCTGTTAATAAGTTGTTTGTGATACCACGCGACTGGACAACCTCTGCTTTCAGTGGCATGATGAGACTCCTTTTCCACATTCAAAGCAATGCTGTGCTCAGTTTTCAAACCATGTCTGATTTTCAAACTGATTTTCTGATTTTCAAACCACTGATTTCACTCATGGCTGAGCGACATGGTGCTGGCTGTGGCACATTATTGTTCAGAAGGTCATCTTTGTGTTGCCAAGGATCCACGTGAGGGACCCAGGTACACCTCTCATATTTAACTAAAGCCTCACGCAATGACATGCCTGCAACAAGCTGTAGACGGGGCCATTACAGGCAAGAAGGAGCAGGGATGAAAGACAGAGAGAGTGGGTGGGCTTAGCCCCACCCACTCCGTCTTCAGGCCCCTCACCAGGCCTGAACATTTTGAGCTGACAAGCGCAGTGCGTACAATGTGCACTAACGATCGTTGCTCGTAGTGACACATGACCTCGAGAATTATTGAGGGCAACATTTATTTGTGTGATCTGTTGCTTCAACAGACGAATTAAAGTTTAGCAAAATAATAAAACATACAAGCCTAATGTCTGCATGCTTTTGTTTTACTCCATACCGTTGCAAGAGTGATGTACTTCCATTTTCTCTGCTTGTTCATTGTACAGTCACGCGCGCAGATAACGAAACTGTCATTTTCTACCGGGTTCCAGCACACACTCATGCGCTGTGATCCGCTTATGTCTGCCTTATTGTTCATATAGCACTGACTTATACCACTAGTCGGATAAAAGCAAATGCAGAACGCAGCGGGAGATGAAAGAAGCCGATAGCGAAGAGAGCACAAGTAGGAAAGCAGAGGAGGAGGGTTCAGCAGAACCATGAAGTGGAAAGCGGAGGAGGAGGGTATGGCAAAAGTGAGAGAAAAGCATGGTGCTGCACAAGAAAGCCTTTCTAGCGACGATGGCTACAAGATGGCACAAGAGTAGCATGGATTGTCTGTATGGAAACAAAGTGCTGCATGAGCGGAGGGCTCTCTGCGGCGGCTGCCGTGAATCGCGCCCATACGTCACCTAAGCGCCACCTCTAGAATCTCCTTATTAGCGAGGCAGTCATGCCACACATTGCTCTGTTTGCAAGATGCTGCACAATCAAGATTAAATTAAATTATGGGGTTTTACGAGCCAAAACCACTTTGATTATGAGGCACACTGTAATGGAGGACTCCGGAAATTTCGACCACGTGGGGTTCTTTAATGTGCACCTAAATCTAAGTACACAGGCGTTTTCGCATTTCGCCCCCATCGAAATGTGGCCGCCGTGGCCGGGATTCAATCCCATGACCTCGTGCTCAGCAGCCCAACACCATAGCCACTTAGCAACCACGGCAGGTACAATCAAGATTGTCCACACCAGCCAATATACTGGGAAATGAAAACATGTATACAGCTGTGCTCAAATTTCACATTACGGAGTACCGTGATCGTTAATGAATTTTTTTCTGCATGTGCAGATTCATGTTTGACACTCACTTTGATGTTGTTCAGACTCCATCGCTTCAACCGACAGGTCGCCATTTCAATGGTGCTGACATCCTTGTGTGAGCCAAGATTCAAGCGGTCGAGCTGAAGATGCATCTTCAGCAGCACATCACTTTGCTCACGCAGTTTGCCAATCGGCAGCCAGTAGACCCCATCTGGGAAGCAGTCGACTAGCAGGCTATAGTCCCTCAGGGCCTCTGCAGCCAGGATCGACTTGCCGCAACCTATCATGCCATGCAGAACCACAGCTCCATTGCAACAGTGACTACTAGAGCAGAGAGACCGCAATGCATCTCTTATCTCTTTCACAGCTCTTCTTCGTTTCACCAGGTGCACGAGGCGAAATGGCACTCCCCCATTTTGAAGTACCTGCAAAGTAAAGTAAATAAGCGTATCCATATTGATACACATACTTGTATATATTTTTTCGGTGACCACGTTTCATTTGCTAACAAATGTTTAACATTAATAGCTCACAACAAAATGCACCTGCATATATCACAACATTCCCAATCACTCTTGTTGATTCTACCTGTTGTAGCAAAACCTTTTGTAATCGAATTGCATACACAATGCGAATAGTGTTGCACAATTTGGAAGGCATGCGAGGACCAGCAATTACACTGGAATCTTCTACTAGACATGTATAAGCAGCTGTCACGCTTGACCAGCAGATAAGATTTCGACGATTGACGCATGTGCTCTTTACTCTCGTTATGTCTAAGTGTAACTTGTCTTTGTGGGCATAGGTTCACTCAAAGAGTGTTTCGCGACTCGTCATTCTGCCCCATTTGAATTATTCACGGTCACAACAATGAGACAATATTGTAGAAAAGTGACACTTGAATCACAGTCTGGGCCCTTTGGTTTCAGAATGACATTTGTCCACTTACAAAACCACCACTCTTAATGTAGTTTTGCCGAGTGCTTTTGAGTGCTCTGGAGCACAATGAATGCCAGCTGCACGTTGAGATGGTTGAAACCTCCCAGCATACTTTCATTTTTGGGGTTAAGATGGAAGGCCACACTAAAAAAAAAAAAAAATTAATTCAGCAGCCAGGATTATAAATTATTGGTCGATTAAGCATGTTTTAGGTAACGTATTTCATTATTTAAAGTGTAAAATAAGAGTTCAAATTTTTTTCAGGGAGATAGCTATAGTAATGAAATCTAAAATCGGTAGTCGTAGTCACGATATTCAGGTAATTAAGGTAACTCTAAGCATGAGGAAGACAACGTTTGAAGTGGAAGCATGCCAATTTTGGTTACAGTCACAATGCGATTACCACCAAGAAAAAAAAAATCAGCTAGCAGACGACGAGCCAGTGATCTGATGACGTCATGCGCGCAGAGGGAAGCTACTCATGCCGCTCATGCACACAGATATTGTGAGGGGCCACTTAACTGCACTGGTAGTGCAGAAAGCCACGCGTTCCTGTGTTCACACTCAATAAGATAGCAACTGTACCATAACACTCAGCTGGGTGCTTTGCTTATAGCTTCAACCAGAACTGGCTCCAAATCTCAGTGCTAGGATGCAAAGTATTAAAGCAGCCGAATGGTTCACAAGGCCAGGTGGGGCCATGTGTGGTCAACATATACGCAGGAGACTTCCATTATGCAACTGCGATTAGCTCAATCCAGACCAGAGAAATTGTTTGAATTACCGTATTTACTCGCATAATGATTGCACTTACATAATGATCGCACCCCTGAATTTTTTCATAAAAATTCAATTTTTTTTTAATTTCCCGTGTAATGATCGCACCATGAACTTGCCGCAGCGATATGTCGTTTGCCAAGTCTAGCTGATAACGACTGTGCTTACCATCTGTCGAATGCTACGCAAACGACTCTCCAAGACAAACCAAGCGGTCTGCATGCACCAAACATTCTTAAGCACATGCCCCATTTCATTCCTTTCATCACTTTCTGCACTTCCATGAGAAAAAAAAACTACAACCACACTTGCCTTTATTATGTGTAGGCTTTATAATGGTTGCGGTCAACAACAACAACAAAAAAGGCACCTTTCGATTCTTCTCGTCTGCACTCGTGGGCACGCAACAAACCGCGAGCGGCAACGATAGCAGTTACGTTTACAGTGATACGTTAGAAGTGTACCCTATTCATACGCCGACGCTTGTAACACAGCTAAGATATTCGCCCACCCTTAGCGGAAACATGCCGTATTAGTATAGTAGTGAAGACAAATGCCACAGTTTGTGCAGCATGCCTGCCATGTGTTTCTATGTCACTGGCAGCTAAGCGCACCCATCTGTTTCTATCCCGTCAAAGTGGACATGGCTATGTTATTGCCGCAAACTTGCCAATATTAATGATATTATTCATTACTGATACAAAAGAAACTGTTTCAATGCACATAATGTACTCGCGAGAAGAAAAAAAATCCCATTCAGTGCGTTCGGCTTGCTCCGCCGGCCGCCATTTTTTGTTTTGGTGTTCCACACTACATACAGCGGCAGCCGCCTATTTGTTGACCTGTTGTCATCCCGCAGCAAACGCAAAATGAAAAACAATTTTTTTTTGGCAGGAAATTTAACTCGCGTAATGATCGCACCCCTGAATTAGTGTCAATTTTTTTTTACAAGAAAGTGTGATCATTATGCGAGTAAATACGGTAACTATGTCGTATTACTAACACCCCCCCTTAAATAAAAAAAAATGCTCACTGTATTTCTTTGTTTACTGGAATCCACAACATTAGTTTTTATTTAGCACAATATCAGCTCAGAAGCTACCATCCCCTCGCATCTAACAATCACTCGCAGCGAGCAAGGGCCTCAACTACCTTTGCAATGCAACAGCGGTGCAAGAGGAGAGTCTTCATCCGGGCACACATGCTTTTCATTACTGCATGCACATACTGATTAATATGTCACCAATGAGCCGGCCAGCTACTACGTAATTGTCCACCACAACGTAGCTGGGCATGTTTGGTACCAGCACTAGGGCCACAGTAAAATCTCTTCTTTATCCTTGATCACTTCCGTAATGTTTGTGACATCACAAACATAGCACATTTTCAGAGTGAAACCACTCCTCGCCGCAACTACTGCAGAATCAGAACTGTGTAGACCTTCAGGTCTGTGTTGTCGCCATCTGTTGGTGTTGCAAAAGGAGCTCTTGGGTGCAACAAGTAGCACTGGCCCAGTGGCCTGGAGCTTGACCAGGTCAATCAGTGGGAGAAGACCCAGGCAGAAATGAGGCAACATACCGAAAAAATTAAATTATTAATTTCACTGTTACGTAAAAAGGGACAAGCTACTCTTATTGAAGAGGAAAGGTGGAAGCTGTCACTGGTGGTGGTAGTTGTCTTTTTATAGCTTTCTGGCAATACTCTCATCCAGGAGAGGGGGGTATCGTCACTGTCTACACTTGTGGCTTGGCACATTCAACTTGTCCAGGCACGTTGGCTACCTCCCGCCCCACAGCATAAGTCAAGAGGGAAGGGAAGAAGGCTTCGCATGGCATCGGAGCAAAACATACACACTGATGCTAATGTGTGTGGGCATGCCCGTTCATGTTTCACATTTGCTGCAAGCTTTGGCTTTCAGTGTTTTTGACTGTCCCAATTGTCACCTTTGTTCAAGCAATAACTTGAAGACCTTGGCATCGGTTTTGACCATGTCACATGAGTGTTCATCATAAAGCAAGTTATAACAACAGTCACAATGACAGCAACCACGAATGGCAACTATAGAGTCCTAAAGAAAGAAAACACGATGTCATGTCTGAAGCTAAATGAAAGAATAAAAAGGTCTGAAGCATTCCTACAGCTCCTTTATGGTTTCCATTAATGGCTATGGCAATGTGGACTCTACAGTAAAAGCTCATTAATTCAACACTTGTTAATTCGGAAATTCGGTTAATTCGGACAGCTCTATTGGTCCCGGCCAAAGTGCATGTTAGTCTATGGCACCAAACCTTCGGTAATTCATCAGAATTCGGCCCCGCACCGCTTAATTCAGACAAATGCTAACAGCTGCCACCACACGAAAGTGTGGTAAAGCAGTGCTGGCACCACTGGAGTGAAACCAAAACCCAAGAGGCATCACCATCGTCATCAATTATTTGGGGCGATCGCAGCGTCACCGAACGTCGGTATCTTCTTTCTTCACTCCACTGCGCCATACTGCGCCTTCGACACCATTTTCCCTTCTGTTGTCAAGTCGGTATCATCCCTTCTTGGGGGGTTTTCTTTTTTCGTTGTGACTGTGTTTTGCACGCCACAACCATCGTGCGCTACAGTGATGGCAACACCGGCAAAGCGGCAGAAGTACGAAGCCAAGAACTTGGCGACTAAGATGAAAATTTTGCAGGCTTTGAAGAAAGGTGAATCGCAACAGCATGTTATGACCAAGTACAACGTGAAGCAGAGCACGTTGGGAACTTATGCGAAAAATGAACAACACATTCTTCAAGCCTTCGAAAGCGAGAAGTTTCATGCATAAAGAAAACAGTTGCGAACCGCAGCGAATCCCCAGCTCGAAGAAGCTTTGCTCCAGTGCGTTACTGACTGCTGCAACGCGCATCTGCCTTTGAGCGGGCCTCTCATCATGGAACAAGCTGAGAAGTACGCTGCAATCCTGAACATTGAATCGTTCAGAGCTTCAGAAGGGTGGTTCACAAGGTTTCAGGAGAGACACGAACTCGTCTTCAGAAGTGTGTGTGGCAAAAAGGCCAGCGTTGACGAAAGCATGATTACCCAGTGGAAAAATGTGAAGCTGCTTGAGCACATCGCCACATATGAACCAAGTGAGGTGTTCAATGCAGACAAAACTGCTCTATTTTTCAGAGCTCTGGCCGACAAGACGATGACCTTCAAAGGGGACCCGTGCATTGGTGGCAAGAAGTGCAAGCAAAGGATAACTGTGCTTCTTGCCACCAATATAACTGGCACGAAGCGCTTGCCACTTGTCATCAGGAAGGCGCATAAGCCACGTTGTTTTAAAAGCATCGAAAGCCTTGCTGTCGAGTACAGAGCAAACAGGAAGGCTTGAATGAGCCCGGACATTTTTCAAGTCTGGCTGCAGCTGCTAGAATGGCACTTCACGTCTAAGGAGCGCAAGTATGGTTGTTGACAACTGCAGTGCACATAACTGTACAGTGGAACTGAAGAGCGTCAAGGTAGTTTTTTTGCCGCCCAACACTACATGTGCCCTTCAGCCAATGGACCAGGGTATCATTCGCTAGGTGAAGTCGAAGTACTGAAAGCACCTGCTACAGCGAATGATTTGATACTCAGAAGTTGGAAAGCTGTATGAAGTGGACTTACTCGGCGCAGTCCACATCATCACCCACGTGTGGAAAAATACACCTCCGCAAGTCATCGGCAACTGTTTTCGGCACAGCGGTTTTGTAAGGCCCGAGCATGCGGCAGTAGCCGATGAGGTGTTAGCCGAGTCCACCCATGATGAGTGCCCGACTTTCGATGCTGTTCTTCCCACAGATGTGATCCTTCAGAACTACATCACGGTTGATGATTGTGTCACCACAACTGGTCTCCTGACCGATGAAGAAATTATTAATGAAGGCACGGGCGCCCAGGACGACCATGATTGAGACGAAGAGTCATGCGAGGAGGTGCAGCCACGGCCTCATCGCACCTCCAGGAAGTCACAGAGGCGCTTTTTATATTGGAAGGCGTTTGCCTGAACACTTCCCGACAGTTTGCGGGCTGTTGGCCACTTGGAAGAGCTAAGAAAAATTGTGATGTCAGCCGGAATGTGCGCGAAAAAGCAGATGACTACTGCAAAATACTTCAGTAAATAAAGGTATACTTCTCCATCTTGATTTTAATGTTGTTTTTCCTGGTCATTCGTTAAGTCAGCATTCGGATAAACTGGACATTTGTCCCAGTCCCGTGAGATCCGAATTAACGAGCCTTTACTGCACCATTATATTTCATTTGGATGCTATATATTCGGGGCAACTTTCTGTGGCAAAAAAAGGAAAGCTATGGGGGCAAAGCTTCTGCACATGTCTCACTGCACCATGTAGTCCGACAGCATTTGACAGCGCTTTTCACTTTTTGGAACACATAATGAATCAGTGTAGCTTCCACATGCAACTGTTTCACATTTGCCCGAATGCAGAAGACGAAAGCAGACAAATAAGTCAAACTTAACACTGATTGGTGCATTTCATCTTCTTTTGCTGTTGTTTATGTTTCACGCTTATGTTGTTTATGTGTTCTCTTCCACTAGTCTAAACTAACACACGTGAGTGTGAGACATTTTTCAGGAGCACTCTTGCATGAGAGGGCTTTGCCTCTGTAGGTTTCCCTTCATTGACAAAGAAAGTGGTTTGTGGCTACAGCACCGCTTTTCTCTTTTGTGGTGCTCCACACACTTTGGGAGTTGTCTAAACAACCAGTGCACGGCACAATATAGCCAAATTAACAAGTCTGAAGCCTTTAATTTAATAATTATGTTTTCCAGAACTAGAGCAAGAGTTCAAATGATTTAATTTACTAAAATAACAAGGGCCAAACTAATGAGATTACTGCAGTTGCTCAAATGCAAAATACTGCTAGACTCAGCAACAGTGGTTACAGTACACTGGTTACAATAAAAATGACAACATACTGGTAGGCACAGTGACAATGAAGCAGCAAGTTCGTTGGCTTTCAGTGGCTTCGCCTTCATGACCACTGCAGTTACAACTGTGCCTTGTAAAAAATCTCATGCAAACATACTTCCTTCCACTTCTCCACAAGGTCAGTAACCATATCAACTCAAGTAAGCTCCTACTCAAAGGGTCATTGAAACATCAGTAAGATCTATGAATTTCATCCAGTGCACACAAAAACGGCACAACTATCAATTTGAGCTTCCTGCAGGGTTCTTTGCCTTTCACCCATCGACACCAGGGGCAGTGTTCCCAGTCAATAATTTTTAGAGGAATGACTACTTTCATGAGATTTGTTCAGTGTTCAGACAGTGTTCCACATACAGTGCTGAAAGTGGTATCGGCACTATGTGAGGAATCCTGTCGGCCATATAAATCGACATCTCTGGTAACAAGTCCTGTCAAATTTTGCAAAAGTGATTGCATCTCTGAAAGTGGTCGACCAAGGGTATTAGTAGCCCCAGGCATGACAAGTGCTTACATCCTGCCAAGCTACAAGCACCACGTATCATCCCTGAAGTGATGGCAGCCTTACCTTGTGCACATAAACATTCTCTTCCTTGATGTTATTATGCTCCATGCGAAGCTTCTGTACAATCCACCCATAGGCATTGTCATGTTCTAGAGCCTTGATGAACACATTATAGCCAGCTTCACCTTTGCAACACAAGACATCCAGAAGGCGTCTGACCTTGTTTTCGACAGAATCCTGCAGTACATGTAAATGCAAACATAATGAGTTATGCAATGCACTACGCTTACTTCAGACGTCCATCATGGGAGGATTCATAAGACAGTCAAACAATTGCTGGAAGCCTAATTACACGTGCTATGCCAATTTGACAAAAGGGTGTATAAAGCAAACATTACTTATCTAAACCAGTGCATATGAGCACAAATGCAGACAGCTTACTGTGAGTACGTACCTATCTCATTCCTATTGCAGTACTATATGCTTTTCATATGGCTTTTCAATAAATTTCCATTTTGATAGTACAGCATATTTGTGCAATTTTGATTCTACTATCCTTTACTGTATTTCATTTTTACCATTAAAGCATATCTTTTTTTTCTTTATTACTACTTTCCCTCTTAATCCTGTAGGTCTCCTATTCAGGGTTGCAGGGGTATCCAGGTGTCCACTGAAACATGAGACAGTTACGATGCTTGCGGCCTTTTTTTTTTATCCTTCTATTTCCATTTGAAATAACTATACCCTCAACTTAGCCCTACAACGGAGCTCAGATGGGCTCAATGCATTAAAACTGCATTTGAAATCTACTTGGATCAACCAAATATTGTTGCAAATCTACTAAAAACTTTTTTAAAGAAACTTCTTAAATCGAAATTTACAAACAAGATAAAATCTGTAATTCAGTAAAACACATTTTCACCCCTGCAAACTTGAAGTTATACTAAAATGGCAACAGTGAAGCTGACATGGTCATTTTTCTCACCTGTTTCAGGATATCTTCACACTCTTCCTTTGAGAAGATGTCTGCTTTTTCAATGTAGGGTAGCACAAACTTGACCTCCACATCTGCAACTATGGCGTCCCGAAGCTTTGTGAGGCATATCTTCTCTACTGTGTCCAATTCATGCATAATGCTTCCAAGTTCTAGACCTAGTGCAACATAAAAATGCAAACACAGTCACACTCTAAAACACTCTGACGCACACAGTGATGCTGAAAATGCTTGCAGTGAACAAAGTTGGTAAGCTGGATCAATACAGTGTGTTAATGTGCATTCATTTGTAATATCGTTGATAGAAACAAGTCATGAAGCCAATGCAAATACAGACTTGCATAGCCATTTTTTATACCTTTCCGAGTCCCACCATATGTTTACCTATGTTCAGTCTTTGTTCTGTAATAAAGGGACAAACAACAAACGTCTGAAGCTGGGTTCCTCACAATTTAACTTGAAGTTTATACTAAAGGGCACAGAACAGCTCAACTAATTTTAACAACAAAAGAAAAAAAGCATTTTTTCCCGCCTATCAAAACACCACTCTCAGCCTGTGGAAGCCACAGTTTGTTTTGGGAGGATATAATGAGTCACAGCCACAATGATAAGAAGGAATGCACAAACACCACGAACACAGATCACCAACTATTTGTCATCACAATGGAGCCCATCACAACTCAAAGATGCATTAAAGTAAAAGCACACACACTTTGCTTTTTATCTATGATGCAATACAATGAAGTCAAGGTGTAACAATACAGTGCACACAGTGTAAATTCAATGCCCAACACTAACGTCTGATAATACCCACCCACACACACACACACACACGCACGCACGCACACATTCAAAACAAAAGTAACACTACTGTCATGCTAACAAGCCTCACATACATCTTTCTTTAGAGGGCTCATTCAGAGGCACCATAAATATTCGGAGATCTGTACGGCATCATGTTAGCTCATGTCTAAATCAACTGACTAGTATTTTTAAAAGCCTTGCTTCTTGGCAACGAAAGTGGTCACCATATGACCCAGCCAGCACAAGCATCATAGGTGGCTGGCTCTTTGCCTCCAATGCACTTGCAGATGACGGCCAGAAAAAAAAGATAAAGTCACAGAGCAGCTTTTGGAGGCATAATGCACTTAAAAAAAGTAAAAAGTTAAGGCAAACACTTGGTGCAAGACATGACATGTTGGTCATGACATGTTGGTCATGATAGTGGGGCATGGTGTCATGGGGCATGGTGTCATAGGGCCGCCTATGACACCACTTCCCAACACCGTAGACGGGAACATGAAACAATGTTTCCACCCTGCACTGATTTCATCAACTGAGGTCCATGTAAAGGAACCTTTCATATAAGGTTGAATTTTTCCAAGTTTAATATTGCCAGAAAGTTCCTTTTTAACCTTTTGTTCACTCATGTAAGGAATCACGGCAATAACAATACTGAGTGTTGTCCATAATTAATGACGTGAAATTTAATGTGACACTAAAAGAAGGTGTGATCTGCATACTGGCACTGAATTTATCTGCAGAAGCATGGCTAAGGCAGCCAACTACAGGAGATAAACTCTGGTGCTGCCACGCTACCTTCTTTGTGATGCAGCTACAACAGGGAGTGCCAAAAGGACAGCCAGTTATGCGCTACAAATTCAGTAGCAGAGTTCCCTCAGGAGAGAATTTGTATGAACACACTTGGCAACCCTCGTGATTTGGGCGATTTGCGGGGGGCGAAGGATTCGCTTTTCTTTTTCTGGGGCACAGTAACGTCACCAGTAGAGTTTGATTGATTGATTTGTAGAGTTTATTGGCGCATGGGCCAGATGTGGCCAAAGAGCACCAAGTCGATGATCTGTGCTTCTTAATGATATACGAGTGTTAATTGCCGAGAGTAATGAAACACAGCTGTATAGTGGCCTAAAAATATTGCTAAAAAGTGCAAAATATACATGTGGTGCAATGTGGCTGTAAAAGGACTTAAAATTTACTCGCTCTAAAGTGCATAAAATACAAGTACAGTGAAAGCTCGTTAATTCGAACTTCAATAATTCGAATTTATGGATAATTCGAACTGTACGATTTGGTCCGGCCAAGCTCCATAGAAGTCTATGTATAAAAAAGTCCGTTAATTCGAACGCGAGAAGGTTTCCTCACGGATAATTCGAACTACGCTCGCCTGGCACACGGCCAGAGAAACGCGCCTACTGCCTACACACAAGGCTGCACTGCCTCCGAAACGGAGAGAACGGTGAGAGAAGGCAAAATCGGACAAAAATCTAACCGTCGTGGGGTCAGCCAGAAGGCAGCGGCGGCTGCCGCCTCTCCGTTCTACGTAACCTCGGAGACTTCTTGCCCGTTGCGAATCTCGGAGGCTTTGCAAATCTTGTACAGCTGCTAATGTTGTGCGGAGATGGCACGGAAAGCTCCAAAACACAGCGAATCAAGTACGTCGCAGCTGCGCTTGCAATCAAGAACCAACGAATCAGGGCCTTCGCCACCTTCACATGTTCAGCGTCTTTGTCTCGGCAGTCTTCATCGGTTGTGCACCTCTGTTTTCAGCTTAGGAGGTATCGGCCGTCGCGATTCATTGGGATGGTGTTAAGCCTCGGCTAACGTTCGTTTCGGTGGACATCGGTGGTGTGGCACAGTCGGACCCAGAGCTTCGACTTGATGATGGCGTGTGCCCGCGGCACACGCCATCACTTTCTGACATGCCCTACTGCTTCCAAATCGCAGTGTACTGTTGCCCTCCTTCACTTTCGTTAGTTCTAACTTTCGTTAATTCGAACTGAAGCGGCTTCCCCTTGCGATTCAAATTAACGAGCTTTTACTGTATATACATATTAAAAATGACAGTGATTGATCGTTTCTGCGATGACAATAGACGTTTCACGAGATAGTGATGGTCAGTAAAATATGGGGTATCTGTAGCACTAGTGCCTCAGCAAGACCTTGAAAGCAAGGGCTGGGAGGCAGGTGCTCTAGAAAATGGTTTCATTGCAGCTACGACCTACAGGTGGAGGCTGCGCTACAAGTAGCCTGGCCAAATCACATTTAGGGTGTCAGTTTCAAAAGAAAAGTTTAATGCTGATTGAAAACTAAAAAGGGGTTCATTGCTCAGAAAGAATGCTGGATGTAATGGTATGTGTTGGAGATAAGCGGGGGGGAAGTATTTTTTTCTTTCTGCCTCTATTTCAGTGCATTGGATAAGGACATGAATAACTGCAAGCCTGTTGCCACATTTGGTACATGTCGGAGGTTCATTTCCCGTCAAAAGGTAGGAGTGAGTGGAATATGTCCTATTCTTAATCTACAAAGAAGCACTTCCTTATGTCTTGCTGTTCTTTCAGATATCCAGTTCCCCAATTTTGGTTTGATAACGTGTAGCTTATTCACTACTGCATTATCCCATTGGTCCTGCCAGTAATTCCTCAGTTTGTGGCGTAAGAAGGGCTTAGGTTCTGTTGCTGGTATGGGTCTATTTATATCCGTTTCATTAAAGGCGACTGATGTTGACTTTCTTCAGCAGCAACATTACCTTTTATGCCCCTATGGCCAGGTACCCAACATGGGACGATGTTTTGTTTGTACATTAAGGCTAAGCATAGTTTTGTGTATAGTTCATTAAAAACAGGGTTCTTATGTTTTCGACAACTCATTAAGGCCCTTATTACGCTTAATGAATCTGTGAAAATGATGGACTTATTGAGATTTCTTTGTCGGATGTGTTTTACAGCTGAGAGTATCACGTATGCTTCAGCCGTGAGAATACTTGGGTTGGGATTTAGAGCACCAGACGTGGAAAAAATGGCCCAAGAGCTGCATACGCGACACCAGCAGATTATTTGGAAGCATCTGTATAAAACTCGGCACAGCAGTACTTCGCTTGGAGTTCGAGGAAGTGTGATTGTATGTGTATCTCAGGTGCAAGTTTCATTATTTCGACAAAAGAGGTATGTGTATATATATATATATATATATATATATATATATATATATATATATATATATATATATATATATATATATATATATATATATACACACACACACACTACACCGCAGGAAACAAAAACCTTCGGTTCACTGTTCGCTTGTACCCTAAGTGCCAAGTTTGCCCTTGCAACTATCATTATCCTTCGCAGCAACATACAAAACAAGTCACAAGAGGCAAGCTCTGCTTATAAACAACTGTACCGCTCTAGAAGATTGCTCTATTTTGCAAGTGCATGCACGGGCTCAGTGTGCGCTCACATAGAGCCAGAGGATACTGCTACATACAAGTCAATTCCTTCATTATGGTGACAAAAAATAAAGTTATGGTGAAGGAAAGGTTACACGCAGTACTGCAAGGAGCCTAGAAACTTTGTGGGGAATTAACCTACATGAATTTGAAACTTAAGCAGTTTAACTGGTCCTTTTCCATGACTTTACCGAGTAAAATTAAAAGTTCCCAGACAATTCTCAAATTTTTCCTGGTGCTCAAAACTTCTCTGACTTTTCCAGGTTGCTAGACACCCTGGTCAATTGTCTGAAAAATGGATGCTGCACTGTTAGTAATTGCATTCGATCTACAATGTCCTCCTCTTTCCCCCCCCACCACCCCCCCCTTTATAAAGTGCCTTTAACTCTTTTAGTGCCAGGTTTATTCAGAGGTAACGCACCTCCAGTGTCGGGGTGCTTTCTCCATATTATAAAACAAAAGCAATAGCTTATTTCTGGTCATTCAGAAGGGCAAAAAATAACGCAGATAACTGAAAATGCACTCTTATTATGGTCCTCACCATTTCCATCTTCATTTTCTATCTCTTGCCTAGTTTCGTTTTGATGTATGCGCTTCTGCAATAGCACTGCAGTGTCAGGGTAAAAAGAAATTTTTACAAATGTGCAACAGATGGCAGAAACACACTAAAGTGGTGGCCTTGCACTACGGCACATATATTTGAATTTAGAATTGCCACAGCAGCGGTCAACAAAGTCTGGAAGCCAGTTACCCTCCCATGTGGGGATTAGCAAGCAGCCATGGCTAAACCATGCGCTAAAGACTCAGTTTGAGTAAACCCAGAGGAATGAGAAAATATGCTTCTAGAATTATAGAACAGATGGCGGAAATACCTCGAAGTTCACGAACTTCGTGTTACTCTGTGCATCCAACTGGAGAGAGTAGAGAACATACATGTACATCAGTGATGCTAAAAGCTTTAAGGGTAAAATAATGACTTGTGTTTGTACAAGCACTATTGGAGCTATAGTTTTTAGCGAGAAGGAATGAAGGGCAAGCACAGCCCTTTTTTATGACAAGGGCTTTTTCTTAATTCTTAGGTTGTAATTGACTGTAGTATAGTTAGCCAAATCAAGTGCTGCAGCAAAGGTGGTATCACCGCGTGATCAAACTGATAAGCTGGCAACAGAATTAGTTTAAATGGTATAAACAGTGTGACAACATGAACACATAAATTTAATTAAATTCTGAGGTCTAGCAAACCAAAACCTCAATCTCATTATGAGGCACGTCACAACGGACGACTCCGGATTAATTTTGACCATCTGGGGTTCTTTAAGGTTCACCTACATCTAAATACACAAGCATTTTTGCATTTAGCCCCCACCAACCCAACATAAAAAGAAAATGAAAGGTAGGTACAACAGCAGCACAATCTGTTTTTAATTTTATAGCAGATATCCATTTTCCCTTCCCCAAAATGCTAATTCAGTGTGTCCACCTTGGGACTACCAATATTGAAGGCAAAGGTCTCCAAGTTCAAGAGGCGGCAGTGAAAACTCCATAACAGTATGTCATCCTACCGTTTCACTTTTCCCTCTAAGCATTTGTCTTACACCCTGGAAGCGTTTTAGCTAAACATAACGTTTAGAACACTTAGAAAGACCTGTTCGATATAAAATAGACATCACATATGGTGATTGACGTTCTGGTATGTTCTGTGTACAACACGAGCCCCATCCATCTTTCATTTTCAAACAACGTTTAGGTTTCTTTTCTTCTTGCCATCTGTTCTCCCCACCTTCTAAAAAAAGATTAAAAGCTAACGTTGCACAAAACTATAACATGCATTAAGACGGTCCACATAGCATAATCTTCCTATCTGAACACGCATTTATTAGACACAGAGAAGAACAAAACAAATGCATTAAATGAACTGCAACAACAAAATGCGAGACTACTTGCAGTGCAGTGCCTCCCCACTTTTCACCACCAGACAAATATAATAATGAAAACGAAATCATAGGGTGACACCAACACAAGATCAAACCAAATAAAGAAAAGTACTAAAATCGCTATTATAGCCAAAGCAAAATTTAGGCCGGGCATGTTATCATAGTGCTACAGGTCAGCAAAAAAAAAAAAAAGAACAGCAGATTTCCGCAATTTCTCCAACACTGAACTCATTTACTGTGATGGAGACAGGTTCTCAGTGTGGTCACTGTTCGTAACAACTTTGTAATGCATAGGGTGTCCTTGCCCACTACAGTATAGTGTCTGCTGTGACCTCCGAGTTGTGTTCACAGAGGCCACCACTCTTGGAATGGAGTGTATATGCAGCACTAACTCTGGACAAATTACCAAGCGCAAGTTTTGCCCAATATTACCATCCGGCTCCCGTAATTGCTGTAGGGACACAAGTTTGGATTTTCAGTGGCAGTAGCGGGCTTTATTTTAAGCACTTCTTTTTTTATCCTCCACATGGTTTGCCAACAAAGTGTAGGGCTCCTCATCTGTTACAGCAACACAACTATGACGCAAGCACTAAATGCTGAGCACTATTTCATTAGCAGGTCTGTGTTCCCAAGAGATACCTATGGGTCAAGTAATGCGTGTACTGGAATTATGTCGCAATTTATCATTTGATTATGAACAGAGATACACTCACAGGCCCAACCTTAAATCAATTCTGGGGTTTTGCGAGCCAGAACCACAAAATGATTGAGGCAAAAAATTAAATTTTACATTAAGTTTTAATTAAGTTTTAAATTAAGTTTTACATGCCAAAACCACGATATGATTATGAGGCACGCCGTAGAGGGGGACTTCGGCAATTTGGACCACCTGGGGTTCTTTATGGTGCAACTAAATGTAAGTAAGAACACGGGTGTTTTCGCATTTCGCCCCCATCGAAATGCAGCCGCCGTGGCCGGGATTCGATCCCGCGACCTCGTACTTAGCAGCCCAACACCATAGCCACTAAAGCAACCACACGGCAAACACAATAGCAGACACAATGTATAACATATCTAAACAGCTCGAACACCAAATGCGCGCGCGCACACACACACACGCGCGCGCAATGTAGCACGAACACACAGTTGAAGTAGGGACACACACACACACACACATACATATATATATATATATATATATATATATATATATATATATATATATATATATATATATATATATATATATATATATATATAAGGCCTTGACAATACACTTGTACCGGAAAACACTGGTGAGCGACCGCGTTCCCGATCCCAGACGAAGTAGCGCTGCTCTCCAAGTACGCATGTTTTTTCCCTTACGGGTGTTACGGTGACTATCTGTGCCTGATAATGCGATAATTATAGCATTATCTTTATTGAGACCAACGAATGTTAAATGTCATATGAGGGCGAGCGTGTTTTCCAGCTTGGCAACTTCGAAAAATTTTGAACAAGCCAGAAAACCAAGTAGAAACGGTCATTACAAAAACCTTTCGACGTCATGGCAATCTGTTCGAATAATCAGTTATATGGCTCGCAATATTTGAAGTTGTGATATGAACACGTCAATGCCACAACGATGACTAAACCTCGCACTCGCGCTGTATTTAGTTCCACTATTTACACTGTGACTACGTCGCGACCATTGGTATCAGGTGGTTGGCGAAGCCTTCGAATGAGAAGATCAAGGGCAGCTCGAAATAATCGTGACAAAACGGAATGCGCGCAAGTGAAAGCAAGATCTTTCTCTTAACAAAATGCGCAACCTGTTGCGAGAGCGAATTACGCGCCTTTAATTAAGCCTTTCGAGACAGCGCAGAGGTGTTCTGCGGCAGCGCTTTGTAAGAACAGCGGTGGACAAAGATGTGTTTTTGCCCATTTCACAATACAGCGCAATGACCACCGTTATACGAGTGGGGAAACGGAATACACTCGTTCACTTACCTGTTGTCATAGGTGAACCACGGCAATGATGCAAACCATAGCAGTTCCTAGGATTCTCGAACTCCCATTTGCAAGTTTCAACATGCACACGCACTGGTGAACTTGTCACGCGCACGGACAACTGCACAGAACACACACTATGGCACGCTATGGCACACAACCGCACACTACATACCACGGTGGAAACATACTACAGCTACAGTGGCTGGAATAGTACTACAGCAGCACGGTGCGATCAAGGTTGATGCGATTGGTACGAATTGTAGCGGAGTCAGCAGAGTGTGGCACTGGTAGCACTGGTAGTGCGCGCAGTATCGAAAAGATAGCAACAGGCATAGAGTTTCTAAGTAAATAGTAATATGAAACTCTATGGCAACAGGTGTCGCTTACATCGGGTTCGATTTAAAGGCATTAACGGTACATTTTTTACCATTGGTTATATTGACTATGTTTTTTTACTCATCATGAAGGTTTACCTGGTCGTTATCGCAAATGAAACTTGTTCGCGGCTGGCTTTGTGCAGAAATATACAAGTATATGATCATAAGTTACTCTAGCCAGTCATATATGGCTCGTGTCCGAGTTTTATCGTTTAATTTCACACGTTCATGATGTGGCTTTCACAAGATTCTTAACGCGCAAAAGGCTCTTCAAAACTACAGTAATGGTTTTCACATTGCCCATAATCGACTATTAAATATATGCAGAAACATTTTTAAGCTTTGAATTAAATTTTTTTATAACTGAAAACTATGCGTTCATGTTTTTGTTTTCTGTTATCTTTAGCAGAGTTTGAGCGAACATATTACAGAAACGACGATCACTCGAACAGCTCAAGGTGCGCCGGTCCACATAAAGCCACGGCCGCTCAATGAAACTTTTTTTTTTTTTCAGAGCTTCCCACACACTAAGCTCTCAGAAAAATTTACACCATTTGGGGCTTATCTTGTCCCACAACACACTCTACACTCTTAAAAAATTTACACCCTTTGGGGCTTATCCTTGGCTTATCTTGTCCCACAACGATAATCGTCATCTGTCTTGCCCGCGTTTCCTTTTTTTAACGCTGCGAGCCCGGTACTTCCCAGTCACGAACGGCATGCGCGTTATCAGTGTGACGTCCTCGACAGGAAAGCAGCGAGCGCCGAGTTTTCAGGAAAGGAAACGCGAATTTCCTACCTGGAAATTCCCACTGGTTACAGCCACCCACTTGATGAATCTTGTTGACTGTAACCCTTGTATATATTGTATATATGTTTGCTTATCTTTGTATCTGCTCACGTAGCCCCCTCCTGCTTGGACAGATGTCCGCAGTATTGTGAAAATAAAAAATAAAAAAAAGCAAGGCAGATGACGATTATTGTTGCACTCTTAAAACGGTTGCACCCTTTGGGGTGTATATTTGTCCCACAACAATAATCGTCATCTGCTATAGCTTGCGTTTCCTTTCTTGAAAACTCGGCGCTCGCTACTTTCCTGTCGAGAATGCTGCGTCACACTGATAACGTGCGTGCCGTTCGTGATACGGGATGTACCGGGCTCGCAGCGTTAAAGAAAGGAAACGCGGTCAAGACAGATGACGATTATTGTTGTGGGACAAGATAAGCCCCAAAGGGTGTAAATTTTTCTAAGAGTGTGTGGGACAAATTTACAACCCAAAGGGTGCAACAGTTTTAAGAGTGTTTAACGCTGCTTACCCGGTACTTCCAAGTCGCGAACGGCATGCGCGTTATCAGCATGATAGAGCGTTCTCGACAGGAAAGCACACTCTTAAAATGGTTGCACGCTTTGGGGTGGATATTTGTCCCACAACGATAATCGTCATCTGCCCTGCTTGCGTTTCCTTTCTTGAAAACGCCGCGCCCGTTACTTTCCTGTCGAGAATTGCTGCGTCACAATGATAACGCGCATGCCGTTCGTGACTGGGAAGTACCGGGCTCGCAGCGTTGAAGGAAACGCGGATAAGACAGATGACGATTACTGTTGTGGGACAAGATAAGCCCCAAAGGGTGTAAAATTTTCTATAACACTTAGGAAATTTTACACCCTTTGGGGCTTATCTTGTCCAACAACGATAATCGTCATCCATCTTGCCCGCGTTTCCTTTCTCTAACGCAGCGAGCCCGGTACTTCCCAGTCACGAACGGCATGCGCGTTATCAGTGTGACGCAGCATTCTCGACAGGAAAGTAGTGAGCGCCGAGTTTTCAGGAAAGGAAACGCAAGCAAGGCAGATGACGATTATCGTTGTGGGACAAATTTACACCCCAAAGGGTGCAAGTTTTAAGGGTGAAGAGTGCACTGTAAAAACAGTTGCACCCTTTGGGGTGTATATTTGCCACACAACAATAATCTGCCTTGTCTGCATTTCCTTTCTTTAACGCGGCGAGACCGGTACTTCCCAGTAACGAACGGCATGCGCGTTATCAGCATGATAGCATTCCCGACAGGAAAGTAACGAGTGCGCGTTTTCAAAAAAGGAAATGCGGGCAGGACCGATGGCGATTATCGTTGTGTGGCAAATATACACTCCAAAGGGTGTAAACTGTTCTTATAAGAAAAGTTTACACTATAGTGTGTAACGAGCGCAGCGTTTTTAAGAAAGGAAAGGCGGGCAACACTCTTAGAGAGAGAGAAACAACTTCATTTAGTCGCCTGCAGAACGACACCATGATAAGATGGCCCGACGACGCCTCGATGACGGTAGCTACGAACGCCGTGCAGTCTCCCTGGTATTCTGCCGCATCTACGAACCTTGCGTGTTCGTCCTTAGCGTGAAAGTCGATGAGGGCCCTAGAAAAATGTGCACCCTTTGGGGCTTATCTTGTCCCATAACAATAATCGTCATCTGCCTTGCCCGCGTTTCCTTTCTTTAACGCTGCGAGCCCGGTACTTCCCAGTCACGATCAGCACGCGCGTTATCAGTGTGATGCAGCATTCTCGACAGGAAAGTAGCGAGCCTAGAGTTTTCAGGAAAGGAAATGCAAGCAAGGCAGATGACAATTATCATTGTGGGAAAAATATACACCCCAACGGGTGCAACCATTTTAAGAGTGATGACATGACTATTATCGTTGTGTGGCAGATATACACCCCAAAGAGTGCAACCATTTTAAGAGTGTAACATGCAGGCTGTCATGGAGGAAGGAAAAAGGAGGGAGCATCGTGCAACGCAATTGAAGGCAAATGTGTCATTTCAACACGTGACCATGAGATACAGGCAGAGCAACTGCTGGCCGAGCGCACATTGATTAAAAACTACCCATAGAATAAAGAACCAACTACCAAAACGAAACATCTATGTAAATCTCTATTCTTGCACCGTGATTTTGATGCAAGAGGTCAGGTGTTGGGCTGACACTGCGCAAAGGAACTGACATCGTGGAGCGTTCATTTCCCAAGGCTGGCTGCATGATGAAATACTTTCTCCCACCTTTTCCTTCCTCCATGCAAGCAAGCCGTTCTCAACTTGGAAGTATGTGGCTTGCAATCTTAAAGGAAGGAAATGCGGGTAAGAAAGATGACGATTATCGCTGCGGACAAGAGCCCCAGAGGGCTTTTGCCCTGTATTATCTTGTCTCGTACTGTATTAAGAGTGAATAATCGTTACATATCTTGCCCTAGCGCTGCGCACCTGTTATTTCCAGGCATGGAGGAAGGAATCTTCCAGGTCACAAATGGCATGTGAATTAACAGAAAACTAGAGCGCACGGGGTTTTCAAGAAAGGAAACACAAGCATAGCAGATGACTATTATTGTTGTGGGACATTAGTTAAGCCCCAAAGGATGCAAGCATTTTGAAGAGGTTAAATACATGCACATTTTAAAAAAAATTGTTACGATGCCTGCACTCTGCAAGTTTGAATATTTTTAAAGGAAGCCCCCAACAACTTATATACACAGCACTTCACGAATCATGTGCGATCTACAATCATATGTTGCCGTGCTGCCATGTCCTCACTGCCTTCCACTCGATCGTTGTTGTTTGCACTCAGACAGCCAAGGGCTCTGTAACCACCTCGACATTCCTCCTTTTCATATTCCCCAAGGCACCGAGTTGTGCTCCTTAAAGAGTTGCAGAAAATAGTCTCTTCCTCTCCACTCTCTCTCTCAAAGCTGCAGCAGCATCATTTTGCCCAATCGGATGGCGCCACTAGCACCACCCTACCAGTAGTAGCAGGAAAAAAATTATGGCATTTTGAAGTCTAAGGCAGGTAGCCTTTCAATCAAATTGTGAGCATTACCATTTATTGAAGACGTTAAATAACATCTGAACCAAATATTCCTGCATTTACATTGCTTCACAGCCCTTGCTTCAGAAGTTACAGAACACTAGTGGCTGTGCCAAGATACAACTGGATGTAATTATCACATTTGAATTCATCAGATGTCACTTCATTTTCGTCAGACTTTTGCAACCATAAAATTAGTGTGCTGAGGCCAACTGACATGAAGCAAATAATGCTTTTAAGTGTACTACTAAATACTAAATATCATGGGCTTGGTTATCACACAATAGCAAACTAATGAAAAAAAGAAAAGAAACCCCACCCTGGAAAAGAGAAAGGGTTTATTTTATTTTGCAGCGGCACATAATTTGATTCCACCAGCCATTCTGCATTCGATGACAAAACAGCACACCACATAAACACAAAAGTTCACATGACAACTGCCTTTTCCTTCACCCTGTGTGATTGCTCTGAAGATTGCTGGCCATGAAAAGAGTTGTTTAAAAAAAGTTTTACGCAGGACATAGAGAGCACACAATTCATCACCGAAAAGACAGGCTTTTGCTGTAAAGGAGTAAACATAGCTTTACGAGTCCAAGGTTGGCATAGCATGCATGCTGACTGACAGACTGCACAAGTTTTTACTTGGCTGATAGACTTACACACTTCTGTCTAGAGTGCTCAAGCAGGACAATACAAGAAAACATTGAGATAGCAGCTGCTGAATTTGAGGTAAAAGGCGTGAGATACATGGCTTGTGCGTCTGTCTTGTTGCCCACGCATACAGCTGCACTCAAATATCACTCCTTTTGTCCAGATGTGCATCACTCGGCTGCCCTAGATAGAAGTGTGGATGTCTGTACAACATAATACTTATGAAGTAGCACCTGATGTGCAAGAAAATTGAAAATTGATCAGGCTTTTCTTTTTTTCGAGTTGATGCCAGGTGTGAGCACAGGGGGCAGCACTCAAGGTACATGTGGGCATCAATATGAAAGGGAACACCCCATTTACATTTGAGGCTGTAAGTTGTTCTTATTTTTGTACTGAAGTGAAAGTAAGAACAAGGGAGCAAATTCTTTGGGAAAGGAGCTGCTTACCTAGTACAAGTGAGCAAGGTCTGACGTGACAGTTGAGTAATTATCTTAGCTAGATAACCAACTATGTGTTCCCATCCATTCTGGAGAACCTTATACAGCGTTTGAAGTGACGACCACATGAAACCCATTTTGGCTGCTCTTTCAGGCATGGACACTGTTTCACATATCTTGTGCCATGAAACTCCCACACTAAAATTAAGGGCGAACTGAGTTTCATGTTGTAGGTGCTTAATTAACACGAGTAAATAATTTCTGGTGATTATCAATACCTAGAACAAGGACAACATAAATGTTGATACCTGATCTCAGCTGTGTTACGATGGTGAACTGTTCAAGCAACAAAACACAGAAGTGGTGGTCTGGGGCAAGAGTGCCTGTGGCCTCAATATTTACTGATAAGGTGCTGGCCCCAGTACTTAATTACTGCCCTAGAAAGTTATCGCTGAAAGCTTGTACACAACAGAATCTGTGCAGGTGTTCATGATTAAGAATGTTACAAGCCAACAATCACCCAGCAACAAAGTAAAAGCAGAAATGCAAATTAGCATATCTTGCACACACCCTACTGCAAGACTTACGCTAACCAGATCTTGTAGTAGCCTGTAAAAATTGTAGCACTTGTCTACCAATGTTTAAATGCCAATGTCGAATAAATGCAAAAATAAACAAAACTGTGCTCTGACCAAGTATTACTCTCCTAATACTGTCCTTGCAGCTTGAAGCACCTAAAAAAAGCTGCAGGACTCCCTTAAGCATAAATGAAATGCAATTGCAGTCAGGTGACAAGCAAAACAACGAGTATACAGTACTCCTAAAAAGCCCTCGGCTTCTTTGAAGTAACGTGCGTAATAGTATATACTATGTATTGTTCTCTCTGAAGAGTCGCAACGGTGGTTCAGATCCACACATGCATGATAATCCACGAAGTTGCAACATGTGCACCGTATTGCGTACATCGCGAAGCCCCTAGCAAGAGATCCCTCAGCCGATATCACAGTTCGTGAAGCAGTGCGTCAAGCACCACACACCAGGTGCAGCAAAGCTCATCCCCAACTTCTAAAGCACAGTGTCCATTTGACGAGCTTGAAGCAAAGGACAGGGTGGGTGTGCCACATGGCCAACTCACATAACAGGTCACATACATGCACACACAAGATTACAAGGTCTGGCCCAAGTGGCCAACATCCAAAATAGAAAAAAAAACTCTCCAAAAAACTTTACATGATGGAACTGTTACCAAGGACACACATAGAATACAGAATACACTGGTTACTGATAGTTGACATTTACGACAAAACCTTTCAGAAGTTGGGCGACAGTTATACACATTGGTCTTTCACTCCCCTTTTATATCAAGCACTGGTTAGCCATATGCTTGAATGGCTGGCCTGTCACATGGTTAAACTTGGCAAGCTTTCTGTGAAAGATGGAAGAAATAATTTCGGACCTGGATAGACGGGTTACAAGGCTACACATTTCCCAGCTTTAGATAAAAAAGCTACTATAGGGATTACCCAAGCCCACTGTAGCTATAGTCAACTGGCAACACGACTAAATTTTGAAAACGGTTAAACTTAACAACTCCGAACGGTACATCTATGAGCTAGTAAAGCGGGACTTCATTAAAAAGAAGATTACAATTCTCAATGACAAATACTGATTCAACAATCGCCACGAGCCCCTTGCAGATGTAGAGTCAGTGCTCGCATCTAACCATGCCTACAGAATCCCGACTGCTGTTATCACAGCAAAATTTCAACTTGAATACTTATTCATCAAGGGCAGTGATGTACCTAACCCAGTTGTTAATCTCTAGAAGCTCAGCTTAAAATAAACACCCAATAAGAAAGGTTACTACTGCCTAGTGACAATTATCATTAAGAAAAATCAAAGTAAAAGATTTCATTGCAATTAGACACAAGCAAAGAAGCTTTGTAAAGACAAAACAGTTTAAGGAAAAATGCCAGCAGCACTCAGATATGCTTGCAAACCATAACAATAAACAAAGTGCTCTGTTAGAGCATTTATTCTGTTTTAGTTATGGAGCAAAAGCCCATCAAAACTGCTTACAAATGACAATACCGAAGGACAGCCAATCCTCTTGACATCCAAAAGGACGGTAGCAGGAGTCACCAACAAGAGCACAGAAAATGAATGGACATGCAAAGTGAATCACTAAATATGCCTGTCGACACATTCCTGGGTGATGGCTTCTGGCAGAAAGAATAGTCCATGTGCCTTACCAAAAATATAAGTTAGAAAAATACAGTTCTTGACGTACCACACGCTTCTCCTCCTGCTCAACAAGTAGCCATTACCAAAAAAGAAAGAAAAAAGAACCTGTGCCATCAGAAATTGCAGACACACGTATATGGTAACAGAGGAGACCATCTCTCAAAAACAAGTCCAAAAAGAAGATTCAAGACAGGTGAAAGCCACTTGGACGTGCACAACTGCAAGGTAACGAACAATGACAGCTCATAAAACAAAGAAAGAAAGAAGAACACGTTCATTCACTCTCAGTGTGCCTTAACAGCTTACGTTGCTTTAAAATATGAATAAAAAAATAAAAAAAGAAGAAAAGGAAGAAAAAGAAAGAACCAGTAATGAAGTACATTACAATGCAGTCATTTTTTCCCAACTACAGGGAGATTGCTCATGTTGCTTCAAACTGCCTGCCTATTAACGAAAAATTAGGCTAAAATGTCGACAGAGCCCTGTTGGCCTGCTAACAAAATGCAGGGAGAGGCGAAAATTGTCAAGCCCATCAGATATCCTGTCGAGCACTTCGTGCTCAGTGGTGTACCAGAAAACGAGAGATAAACAAACAAAAGAAAGGACCACTGCGGATGCTAGCTGACTGCAAGATTAGTCTCTGGATGTGGCACCAAGGCAGGAATACAAGAAAACAAAGCGGGGCTTCGCTCACACAGAGTCACAATGCTTTCGGTTTCTTCTTCTTGAGTGGCTGGAAGATGGACAACGCCTTGGCCTTTTTCTTTTCTTTCAAACTGTCATCGTCTGCTGTTGAGTTAGAGTCTGTTGAGTTTTCTTCATCGACGACTGCGCCGGAAAAGTTTCCCTTCCGAGCAGCCACCAGAATGTTGCCCGCTTTCTTGCGTCGTTCTATCGAAGACATTGATGTCAGCGGTGGCCGCGGAAGAAGCAGCGGTTCGGAGGTGGTGGTGGGGCCTGCACTCTCTGGCGTCATTGGTGAAGACGGCTCAGTCTGCACCATGAGCTCCGTGGATGTCAGGATTCTGCGAGGCGGTGCATCATCTGCACTCGCTGCTTTATTGAGCAGCTGGCTGCTCTTGGGTCGAACAAGCTGTGGAGGTTCTGGTGGGCTGCCAATGAGAAGAGAGATGCGGCAGTTTGGTCTGAAACACTAGTGTAGAGCTTTGCACTCTAAGAGAACAGAACTCTCACACAACACGAAATAAAAAACAGCGAGTCAGACTAGTTTGGCTGGTTGCACTTTTGGTATAATCAATGGATCACCCAAGTCAACGACAAACACTTGACCAGAAAATGGATGCAAATTTATGTAAAAGCCAAAGGCAAGTGATGACACCAGTTCGGAATCGTCACATTGGCTCACTGCTGTTATACGTCACAGGTTGTAGCAGTGGCTGGCTGATGGTAGTGAATTGTTGATCCCGAAATGAGGAATTAAGAATGACCCACAAGCAGCACTGCATACACGTCTGGCTGTACTTTTCAAAGCCCCTACCACTGGTCGGCATACCCGCTCACAAGTAAACTGACTCTTACTCACTCCACACCCAAAAAATAGCCTATCCCAATTCTGACAATAAGAAAAAGACGAAACCAGTAAACTTTAACATAACAGAACGGAAATCTAGTTACCTAATGTTCACTTTCATGACTCTTGAACCGCAATTTATCGCTGTGTGTTAGAAGCCACAACATGCCCTTTGTACAGTCTGTAGCGCGTTTGACAAAGTCTGCATTTATCAAACAACTCTGCAACAATTGCAAACGAGATTGTGGCCCACGCCTCGGCTAACCACTTCAATAATTAGTACTGCAACGCCTACAATTACAATTCTCCGGAATGCCAAGAAAAGGCGATGCAACTTGGCACTATCTTCTTAACATTTAAAATAACTTATTGTTTGAATATGCTGTAGCAACCAGACTGAAAGTGGCGTGTCTACATTGCTATACTATGTGAGGAAACTAGTTTTGTCACCATCCATGGTCGCCATGTTATGATGGCAATGGCAATGATGGTGGCTAGGCTGGCTGTGACGGCAGAACGCTGCAAATGCAGCTTTAGTTTTGCATTGGATTGCACCGCCCAATCAATTTGGCACACATTGGAATCAGGTAAACACCAATTCTTTGTAAGCTATCGTGTTCACTGAAAATCTTCCTAAGGTAGGCTGAAAACAGGCATTTTTAACAAGAGACAACTTGTTCGACACATTCACTGCACGAATAATATGGATGCTAATATATGCACTAATATGGATGCTGCTGCTAGGAGAGTCACAAACTGTGGTCACCAACTGCATCTAATTAAACACAAGGGTGTGTGGCACATCTCACCTTTTCGAAGCACTATGCAAAGTGGTGCTTGCCACCATGCTAATCAAAAGGGAAGGCACTATCATCACTGCTACTGCTGCTACTACGATGCCATACCAGCCCGCCATACGGTGCCTGGGACATACCAAGAACCCTACCTTTTTTTTTAATAGTGTTGCCAAAGTCTGTGTTGGCGATTTTGTTATGCTAGCGTGTGGCATGCCATCGCAATGTCGCAGTTACGAAGGTACAAGGACAAATTCCCGATGGTTGGGTTTGTGGAAATCAGTGGCAAATTGCAATGCATTTGTGTGATGAAGTGTGCATGAAGCTTGCTCTTGACAACCAAGCTAACCAGCCACCTCTAGATAAAGCACTGAGCCTATCAAGACAACAATCTCGACATCTTCGAAGTGAAGAAATGGAATCTGGAGTCCCAGAAACTGGATAAACCAAGCAAAGATGGCATTGTTAAGCAGTTTTGTAAGAGGCCACCAAATAACCTTGCTTTATTTGTCGATCGGCAGCGGCATATCTGCTAGTTTCCCGCATGTTGTGATTGTGACAGCCGGCCCATTAGAAGGTGCAGAACTGTAAAATGAGGTTACGTTAGTTGTCCGTTTTGCTACTTTAGTGCATTACGTATTGTCGGTACCTACATTTCATACCATTATCAATGTTCATATAGAGTGTTTTATTTCACGTTGCCATATTTGACCCTAGCCGTTTTTGTAGATTTTACTTTGCGTAACTTCGTTCCAGCTCATGAGCTCCTGAGGGCAGAAAAACTGAGCTACGTCATTAGCTACCATGTAACCAAACAGATGAAGCCCTACCCCACCTGCGAGGTACTGAAATTGTCTTGCATGAAGAAAGTTGTTGGCACCGTCACTGGTAATGAGCTTGTGAAAAAAATTGGAAGAAATAGCAAGCTCAAACGACACGCTTGCATGAAGAGAGAGGAGTGGCATGTTGGGTGCAAAGCCAGATAAATGAGAAACTGAAACCCATCGGGAAGCTTTCTCTTGCCGTGGATGAGAGCTGCAACGTGTCTGGCAGCCCACAGCTTATCGTGTTAGTGCATTTTGTGGATAGCTTGGCCATTGTCCAAGAGTTGCTATCGTGTAAAAAGCTAGAAACAAAAGCGAAATGTCAAGACTTCTTCAATGCTATCACCATTTCTTTTGTCTGCATGGACTTAGATGGGATATGTGTATGGGAAGGCACAGTGATGGTGCCCGTGCATTCGTAAGCAAATTGCCAGGTTTGCTAGGCTTTGTCAAGCAAGGAAACAGTTCAGCTGCATTTATACATTTTATGCTTCACAGGGAGGCTTTGGCATAAAAGGAACAGAGCCAACAGTTAGCAACCATGGTTGAGTGTGTTGTCTGAACAGCATCAAAGCAAGGCCTAAGGCCAGTTGCCTTTTCAAAGTGCTTTGCCAAGAGATGGATTCAGATGGATTCACCTACTTATGGAGGTGAGTTGGCTGTCACACAGAAAAAGGCTGGCCAGGGCTTTTGAGCTCCGGGATGAAGTGAGCGTTATTGTGGCAGAAGATAAGAGGCTGGGAGATCCCTTCAAAGATCCCTTATATTCCTCACTAAGCTTGCCTATCTGTATGACATGTTAGCAGCTCAATCAACTAAGCTCCAGCATGCAGGGAGTTGGGAGTAATGTTGTACTATCATCTGGTGACAAAGTGAAGGGCTTCTGCAGGAAACGTCAAGGTTGGCTGAGCCGGGTGGGAAGAGATTATTATTCTCCGTTTAAGTTGCTGAATGACATTTCACATCTGGGACAGTATTCGCAGCTGACAAAGAGACAGTAATGACATAATTGAGCACGCTCAGGTGCCAACCTAATGATTTACCTCCTAGAGTCGGCCTGCCGCCCCTTTACAAGCAAATATACTTTGCTTTACTCATGACATTCTTGATGCTAAAGATAAGCTGATGGAGCTTCTAGAAAATATTATAACAAAGGCAAAGTCTGCCATTGTGGACCTCAAAATATTTTAGTTAGAGACAGCTCTAAAAATGACTATGATTGTTATTACAATCTTTGACACCAAATGCATGCGAACATGCATTTTCAAGACTTGCTTACTTGAAAAGCAAGTATTGCAACAGACAATGTCAATACAGACATGCAACTATGTATAAGTTCAACAATGCCACAAATTGACGAGCTAACAAAAGCAAAGAAGGCCATTTGATGTGTTACTGGCACATGCCAGTAAACAGTATCCCTTTCATGCCTGAATACTTTCGTTATCTGGTGCAGTATTGTACACAATGTATGGCTTGTGCAATCAATAAACAGTGGTGATTTCACATTGCAAATGCTACTATTCTTTGTTGTGACATCATACACAAGTTTTTATTTCTATTATTCCTAGCCGCTCTGCCATAAAACAATGGTGTGGAAAACTTAAGTTCGCTGCATTAAGTCCGCTCCAACTGGATTAGCCAAGTGGCATGCGTTGATATCGAAGTGGCATACTTTTAAAGTGACCAATTGAAGACACAACCCTGGTTACGCTTACTTGGTGCTGATGATGTACCAGCAATGAAAGATCCAGAGTATACGAAAAGTGCACACAATCGTGGAGTTACCTTCTAAACACCATTGCTAACCTGCTGTCCCCGACCATGAAAGACACAGCACTGGGCGCAGGGGTTCCTGCCGACAGTACTGTGGGCAGAGAAGAGTCTGTGAACTCTTCTGCGTCATCATCAGTCTCATCCAGGAGAGCAAGCTTTTGGGAGGAGGCCCCATTGGACTTGGTTGCACTGATTGGCAGCGTGCTGGGCCGCTCGGGGCACCTCAAACTCAGCAGCGAAGAGCCTGCGAAAATGCAGCAGCAATACTCCAGTGTTACAACCACAGTGTTGAACAGAAACTTATTTCGGTATGGTTTTTGTTACAGTTCAACAACGGAGCAAAAAAACAACAACTCACATCAGTTCAAACTAGTTCACGTTTGTTTGCATAACCAAAGGATATGCACAAGTTATGTCAGACTTACCATGCCATCTTGCAGGATGTTTCAGGTTTATATTAGACAAGATATTTTACCTTAAAGATAAGTGGGTTATCTTTTGATGCCAAGCATAGATTCGAAAAGTAATGGTGATGCAGGGACAGAAAGAGAAGTGTGCCAAGAAGCAGAAAGGAAGCAGCTGCTGGCTCCTGCACTCATGCTTGCGTTTTCCATTAGTAAACAGTGAAATATGTGCTTTGAGCCTCTGTGGTCATGCCACCTATTTGCACTTCTTGTATCTCATGTCTCTCAAGCCCTGCATACACACTGGCAACGACACTAGCAACGACGCTACAGTTGTTGGTTGGCTTCACTGCAGTGCACCATGCAGTTTGCATTAGCAAAGTTAATTTTTTTCTTGAACAATTATCTGAACTTTTTCAGTAGCTAGACATGTCATGTGCTTTATGCAATCAGACATGAAAGAATGAGCAAGCAAGGAGAGGAGGTACCATGCTAGAAGTGGTGGAAATTATATGGGTTACACCTTTGTCACATCTCAACTTAGCCCCTGCCATTTTAGCAACTAGTAAACCTTAGCTGGTGCATACGGAGAGTTAAAATTTTTAGCGGCAAAGGTGGGGTTGCAGGTTATATGTGCATTTCACCTTATGGTATCGCTTTACGGCAGCGCACGCCAGGCTTCCAGAAGTTGTACCTTCAGGGAAATTTTGCATGTAACCTGCACCAATTATTCAGGGGGCTTCGGCTTGTTCAGTATTTTGGGCAATCCCCACCGATTCTGAATGATCTGTCGGCTACTCTATACAGAGTAATATCAGGGTGTACACCAAAGTTATTTTTCTCGGGTCCCCCAAGAGCACCTTCACCTTATAATTGTGACCACCTTATAATCGAATAAATATGGTCATTTCTAATGATACCCCCAGATCTTAGTGTCATTTCCCCAGACAAGTCTTTAAATGACAGCTAACGTCCTTTGCAAATGAGGGTGATGGGACGGATATTAAGGAACACTTCACAGAAGTGAGTGTTTAGGATGGCGATGTATAGGCACCAATTAAGCAACCCTCTTAGAGAATACCCATCGTCATCTTGATTTATGTCCACTCCAGGATGAAGGCCTCTCCGAGCACTCTGATCTCCAAGTAGTCGTCTTGGTTAGGCTGACTTCATTCTATGTCTCAATATTTCGCAATTTCATCACACCACTGATCCCTGCGTTCTCAATTGTGCTGCCCTTGCTTTAGCACCAATTATGTCCCTGTAATACATTTCTGTAATCATTGCTTCTTAATAGTCACCAATAGTGCCTAATAGTGTTCTTAATAGTACTAATAGTGCTTAATAATCAATGAGCCTAAAGCCTCTCCATACATGTTTCCACTGCCTAGCTTATGTACCACTAACCTACCCTCCTCCATTGTGTTCCTCTCGTTCATCCTCTCAGCTTCTGGCAGCAAGTGCAACTTACATAATCTCAGCTTCTGGTTCTGAGCGGAAGAAAAATCATCAGCTGTCTGCTACTGCAGCGCAGATGTGCGAGCACAGAAAAACAATGAAAGGGGAAATTCTGGAAGCAAAATCGGTCTTGCCAATGAATCAGGGAAGGGTGGTGCACATGAAAGGTTGGCGCTACGTAACAAAAGCAGTGGTGGTGCGTGGGTGGAAAGGCTTTAGGTGAGTCAGCTGTCATCACAACTGTAATTTTACGTCTTTCATAAAAACTACGAATGGTTAATTTGCCTTCCAATGCTAAAACAGCATTTCCACAAAGCCCCACGTGACAGGACACTCACCATTGAGGCTGGCCAAAGAAGCGGGCACAGTGGTGCTAGCGGTGGTGGAGACAGCGGCAGCAGCAGACTGAGGAAGGTTAGCGCTGTTAAGAGGCACGACACGGAAAGGAGGGAAGCCTGCAGCTGCGGCTAGCGTGCACTTGGTGAGGTCGCAAGCCGGTGGCACAGAGGCAAGAAACAGAGCGGCCGAATTGTGCACCAGTTGCTGCACTATTTAGGAGCCAGAAATTCAAGGAGGGGAAGAAAAGGAAGTGGGTGGGTGGAAGGAGGAAAGCAGCAATCAGAGCAGTGGCCACAGCAAGACAACAGGAAAGAGAAAACATGAGGTCAGTGAGACGAGAAGGTTATCTGAATAGATACGCCAATGATGCAGAACAAAGACGAGGGCAGGATTAACAGGAGTCACGCAGAAAACGCACATAGATGGGCCATAACAACTATATTTTTTTTTCAGAAGGCAATTTTATATCCTGCAGCCGGTGCAAAGATACAAGGGTGACCTTCAGCAGTTAGGATTTATTTCAATAAAATATAGTCATTTCTAATGATGCCCACAAGTCTTAGTGCCATTTCCCCAGAAAACAGTCTTCACATCATGACAGCTAGTGTTCTTTGCAAACGATGGTGATGGGAAGGGTGTTAAGGAACAGCGTTTAGGTTTTATCCTTCAGTGGTTAGGTTTTATCAAAATAAATCCTAACCACTGAAAGTCATCCTTGTACATTTGCAGTGCCAGTAGGAAACAATGAGTCTTGGCACCGCTGTCACAATGAATCTTTCTCCAAAGGGTGGTGATGGGGCATGCCGTGCTTTTGTTAATTCGAACTAATGTAAAGATTTGTCTAAGTCGGAGTTAGGGTAACATTTGTTTGCGCCACTTGCTGAACCCTTAGCCCTTTGAAGGTCAATTATTTTCGCCGTATGCGACCGCCCAGGGCCAATTTTTTTTATTGCAGATTCCAGTTCTTCTGAGGGACCTATTTTGAAAAAAATATTTACCGTTATTTTTCTAGGGTGACCGTAAAGTGAGAAAAAAATATTTTGCGTTGGCATATACATACTCCTTATTCATGAATAAGGACAATAAAAAGAAGGAAATAAGCTTATAAGAATAAAAAATTTGATGCATTGTTATAGTTCAAGACTTAGAATATGCGCACATGAGAATATTTCTCAAGTCTCAAATGTTCCTGCTCTTACACTAATATTTACATCCATAGCCTAATTGAACTGCGTAGGTGAGCACACCCAAGAAAATTATGGAGTTGTATGCCCGTAAAAAAAGCAAAACATGTGACAACCTTCCGCTAATCTTCATCTTATCGCCAACCAGAGGCAATTAGATATCACAAGTTCCCCCCCCCCTCCCCCCCAAAAAAAAGAAGAAAGGAAAGGAAATGGATGCATGGCGGCGTCCTTCCTATGCTCACCCCTGTAAGCACTAAACGAGCGAGAAACAGGTGGCCGCCCTTTGAGCGATTACTAACGGGATCATCAGTTTTGCGAGTGCAAGAAGCCGAAACTGCCCGCAGCACAAAACCCAAACCGCCGTCCGCCCGCGCATGCACCAATGCACGAGCGGTAGTATATAGACGCGCCAGAGCAAACTAGCTCTAAAACAAACCATGCAACGAAAATCGAGAGCGGGAGACGCGAGAAAAAAATTCCCTGTATTCTCACATTATGGCAGGAAATTGGAAATTAGGAAATTGGCATGCTTTTTAAATGTACAGACGGCACCGTAAATATACGGTATCGACCATTTTGGACTTGCTCGCAGCACCGTATATTTACGTCATTGACCCAAAAATGTTTGAGTGCTATTCAGAGAAACTTGAAAGATTGAGTGCCATCCAGGATTTCGTGTGGAACGTGCATATCAGACTGGGAAGCCCATTGGGATATTGAAGCAGCATGGTGATCCTATTTTCAATAACGAACGACCGCAGGTAGTATGTTTTACAGCACAACAGTTAGTTCTTCCTGCTATCAGTATGCTTCACCACATTACACAACTACATTGCTGTGAAACTTACAACAGCAAATCTGCCATTATGAAGCACAAATTAGACCCTTGCTGCACAAGCCCTGCATATCTTGAGGCACATACCTTGCTCATTTGACCTCCATGGCATGTACTGCTCTTAAGATTTGACGCCTTGTTTGACAGCATCTGCCAAAACAGTGCTGTTTTGTCGGCATGAATATTTCCGATGCGATAAAGAATCGCGCTTCTATTAGGAGATGCAAACTTCCAGGGGCATGGTGCAGTACAGCATTCAATATATCGAATGTGGCAGTGAATGGGAGTTCCATATATGCGCAGTACAGTGGTATACACTTGCACATGATTTTCAAGGGGAAGTTACAACTCTTCGATATAGACAATAATTAAATATATCAAAGTTTGATATATCCAGGATTGCCTGTATTAAAAATATAATTTTCTATGATATTTGACTTTTTTGAATATTCAAAGACCGCTTATAGTACGTTTGAATGATCGAGCAGGCGCACAAATCAGGAGACACTGAATGAATTCGTCTTTGCTTTGTCTTGGCTATGAGCTATGCGATGCGACTTTCTCACTAATACTGAAGCTACAGATTATGTTTTAAAATTTACCATTTGTTTGCACGTATAACTTACCAAAATATTTTTTAATTTAACATTAGAATTGGAGGTACTTTATATGCAAATTTTGACTCGAGGTGTGGCTTTATGCCAGCATGAAGTTGGCCTCAAGCTGTGGTTTCATAGCACCATGGGCTGTGGTGTCGTGAAACCACTTTTAGGGCAATGTTCTCTGAAGAGGTGGGGAGCAGAGCTACTGGCTGAAAATGCAATGCTGGTGATTCATGCATATGCAAATGGGGACTGTATATACAAAGATTCAGACGTTGTATGCAGTGTTTCCACAAGTTATACATGCAGACTTTTTTTTTATTTCCAGGGTGCTGTAATTGGGGATATGGCTTTAACAGAAAAATACATATATTTGTTCATTCCAAATACTTCAAAGATATTAAAATTCAAGCCATAGTGGACATTCGAAATACTGAACATTTGCGAAAGACATTTGAAGCATTTACATATGCAGAAAAAGCAAAATCTCACCAGCGCTGATCCCATAGGCAGATTCTTCCTCAGCCAATGTACCCTCACTACCTGAACGGGTCATTTGCTTGCCTGCAAAAAAGGTATCAGCTTGTCAATCTGAACTTAACATATCAGATGAAATTACAACATTGCAGGGCATCTTTCGGGTTGCTTCTTGTTCTGAGATAAAATTACTGCCTTATTGATGCGTGATAAATGGCACTTCTTGCACTACATTGCAATGTGTTTCATCTTTGTTCTTTTTTGATATACACTTATTGCATCAACTCCAATTATGTCTCAGCTGTCGCAGGCATATAAAGACAGGCTTGTTTTATAAAACTGTACCTGGTACATGCAAGTTTTAAAGTTATAGCAATTATAACCCCTGGTTGGCCTAGAATGCTTTATAATCGCAGCCTAAATAAAGGCCAATTGTTTGCTAGGTCATTCAATTAAACATGCAGTGATCGTGATAACATGCCAACCATGGTATCGCAACGACAACAGGCTCTGCTTCAATGGGGATGCGTGCCATACACAGTAACTGGATGAGGACATGTGATGAGAAATTGTATTAGAATCAACTGAAACTCACTAATAATGGTTAATCTGTACTAAACTAGAACAATATTATTCCACTACTTTTGATTGAATTCCCGCATTAATTATTCTGCCCTAACAGTTCAGACCCTGTACATGCTGCTATATTATATAAAGCCCAGCTGTGTTGACAGTTTAGTGGGACGCCAAAGAGAAACGCTAAATCGGTTAACACAGATAATGTATTCTTGAAGAACTCCATTTTAGTTAATTTCACAGTAATAGGTTGATTATTTGATGAGAAAATGAAGGTCAAAATTCAATTGTTCAAATTTCTACCCTAAGCCCAAGGGCCAGTGCATCAGTGTGATGACATGTATATCCAAGTACATGTATTTCATTGCATTTGAGCTATTGTGGCCCAAATGCAATGGGCCACAATCTAGTCGAACCCACTTAAAACAATACTGGTTTTAACAAATAACAATGAGAAGCTTCTGCACCGTCAACTTTTGTATGTTTTCTATGGGGAAATTACCTGCTTACTACAATGCTTAAAAATTAAATTATGGGAGGGGGGGACTCTGAAAATTTGGATGACCTGGGGGTTCTTTGAGGTGCACCTAAAACTAAGTACACAGGTGTTTTCGCATTTTTCCCCCATTGAAATGTGGCCGCCGTGGCTGGGATTCAATCCCGTGACCTCGTGCTTAGCAGCCCAAAACCATAGTCGCTAAGCAACCACAGCTGGTTACTACAATGCTCCCACGCCGCATTATCATTTATAACAATGAAGTCTGGCTACTGGGTGCTCATGCTAAATGGAAATGTAATGCGAAATCCTTGAAAAGAAATTTTAAAAAGTGAAATGCGAGCCGTTGCACGGTGTTCCGCCGCTCCAACTGCCGCAGCATGCTTCTCTGCCTCGCCAGCCCATCTCTCTCGTCGCCCTTCCACCCCTCTGAACATGAACGAGTTGCACCAATAGCTCCATGCCGCACCACCCCACTAAACACAAATGGACCGCGCCAACTGCACTGACAACACACTGCCAGCGCTGCTCCCAGATTGCTTGCTGGGCCCTAATTCTGCGCAATTCTGCTGACGGATTAAGTTGCTTGTGCCTGTCTTTGTTGCGTTGAAGTCGTTCCTGGCTACGTGGTTTCTCATCCTCGTTTGAGTCACCGCCAAAACGGAAAATGGCTGGTCAGCCTCCTGATCATAGGCAATGCACAACATTGCCGGTAAAAGAAAATGCACTGCTACATATTTGGAAATGAGGTACTTCTAACCGATGAGGCTATCATTGTGAACATGCTTGCATCGGATAGTGACAGTGACGGCCATGACTGCAGCATTGATGCAATAGGGCAGGCTCCCTCAACATTGTCCCCATGGGAGGCCCTATATATGATTCAGTCCCTCAAGGGCTTGTTTCCGTGAGGGACCTTCCACTGCACTACATGGAGCACTCGGCTGCCTTGGAGAAGGATGTTGGCAAGCTTTGCGTAAAGCAAGCGAGGCTGATGGACTTGGGGTTTTCTTGTTGCAAGCCTGTGGGAAGTACGTGGCGAGATGCTTGTGGCGATCCCATGCCAGCATTTCTTCTGGATTTCTCAAGCTGAGATGCTGCCGTGGCAACCTTCCTGCATTGTTTAAAAGGCGCCTTTTGGGGCCACCAAAATGATGCCTTAGCGGAGTTTGCATGTAACATGCCACCCGTGACCTCTCATTACAGTTAATATAGAAGTGCCATTTTGGAATGCTGACAGTCGTGGCTTGTGAACAACACGCGATCGGAGCGTGCAGGAAGCAAAGTTAAACAGCTAAACTAGTCAATACAATCTAAAGCAGCATGGGGGAAGGTGGTAGGGAGGAGAATTGGCCTCCTCCATTTTGAATTTTTTTTTTCATGCAACCTGCTCATTACAGTTATCGGTTATAACAATGGAATTTTCGTGGCACTTGATTATTGTTATAAGTGGGTTCAACTGTAGCTCAAATAAATTTTTTTTGAAACTTTAAGTTCAGTCTTAGGCTTTTTTTAGAATACAGACACCATCAAAGCCCATGACATCATGGCAAGCTGATGTGGAAACTTCAAATGCAGCATCGTTACCCTTCTTTCGTTTTTCTGTCTTTTCTGACTTACCTAGCCTCCTCTCATAGTAAGCATGCAGTTATTGTGATTCCAGGAGACTAATTTACTTACACATCTGAAACAATCTTTCTCTTTAGTGTCCCTTTAATGCAGATAACGGCACAAAAAGTTAAAAAAATAATAGTTACGAGTGAACACAAATACAGCCAAGACTTGTTGTAATGAAATCACACCCAACATGAAAATAACTTTACTATATCCAATATTCATCATAACCATATGTATATACTTGTTACACGCCAATATTGGCCATGAACATTTAAGGTTTACCTAGATAGATACTTGTTCATTACAACAAGGTTCAAATGTAGCACAGTAAAGTGTGGTAACGAAAAGAGAGGGGGTTAACCGAGAGGCCCGATTTTTAATAATCACATCATGAGAAGCCAACAAACAAAGATGCCGAGAAAAACATAGGGGAAATTACTTGTACTTACTAATTGAAATAAAGAAATGATAAATTAATGGCACTGAAAGTGGATGAAAAAACAGCTTGCCACAGGTGCGGAATGATCCCACGTATTCGCATGACATCGCAGAGCATCGCACGTGTAATGCGAAGACGTGGGATCGTTCCCCACCTGAGGTAAGTTGTTTTTTCATCCACTTTCAATGCCATTAATTTATCATTCCTTCATTTCAATTAGTAAGTACAAGTAATTTCCCCTATGTTTTCCTTAGTGTCTTTGTTTGTTGGCTTCTCATGATATGATTAGTAAAGTGTGGTGGCACACTTTACAGTGCAGACACATTCTATATGTGAAAACAGAGGACACCATGCAGCCAAGTACTAATATAATTGTTATAAGTGACATTTTGTTTGCATGCAGTTAAAATTATTGGACAGTCCCTGTAGCTTAACTCTATGTCCTACCTTGTCTGTAGACTTCTTTAAGCATTCTGAACTGGGTGCCTTACTGCATCAGTCTGTCGAACTTTGCTGTCTATAACGATAAACTCGTAGATAAAAAGAAATGCTTAAAAAATTACCCGTTTTACCTGTGTGCAGTAAAAAGTTGAAGAAATATTGTATGTACTATCTAAAGCTCTCAAAAACACACATCGACCTGCCTTGACTTCTCAAATTCAGCTTGAAGAATCCATCCAATTAAGTCCCTTTTGATAAATGGCAGCTCCTATCTTGTTTTGCAATGCCTAGCAATACATTTTCTGGATACAGCCTCATTTGAAAATGTTCTGTCGGCAACCCAGAGAGAAAACATGTACGTAAGATCCAAGTTTCTTCCACTGTACCTGCTTCATTACTGTGCCCCATCACAAAAACAAATTCTAGGACCTCGTAGTAAGGGGTTTTGAAGCGGTGAACGAACCCTGTCGGAAACTGCCACAGTAAGTGCCAAACGCACCAACGGAATAGGAGTGGGGCAAAAAGGAGGCAGCACTGCCATTGAGGAAAGAACCTCGTAGCATGTTCTCCAGGGAGCCCAGCCCCTGGTTGTTGACGATGGAGAAGCCACAGAGTCGCTCGATCTGCTTCCAACGTTGCAGACGCTCCTGAAGGTCCTTCGTCACCTCTGACAACGCAGCCCTGCATAACACGATTCACTCACTCAAACACTACTACAGTCAAACCTCAATACCGCTGAACCTCGCAATAACAAAATTGGCGGGGAACACGAACAAATTCGCTTTCGCAAGAATTTTGTTGTTGTGGAATGAGGCAGCACAAATAAGTAATGCATTGCACAATGAAACTTTACTGACAAAATTCTGCTAGCCTAATTTTGCAAGCTTGCCAACAGTACCAAGTGCGCCACATGTGTCTATCAGCAGTGGCAGCACCACCGTGGAGTAATATTTTCGATCAATTGCTTTCTGAGATATACTCCCATCTGAGATTTCACGTAACTTGGCACCGGACACAGGGCAACAGTGTTACACGCATGCAGCAGCATTTCTCCAGTGCACGCTGTTGCCTGTAGGCACCGACGTGTCCGGTGCCAAGCAAGAAAGTGATCATATCTCGTATTTCCGAAGGCAACCGATCGAAATTATGGCCCCTTTGTGCAAATCTATGTCCGGCATCAAATTCGCATGCAATGCTTGTTGAGTGGCACCAAAACCAATGTTCTTAAAGCAAGGGATGCGTATTCCCGGACAATAGCTCAATCATGGCCCGATGCGTGGCACTCCATGGTGTGACCACCACCCACAAACAATTCCATGTCGGTGCGACATGGATTTCCTTGTTTTTGCTGCATTTTTCTCACCGAGGCGCACAATATGCACACCACTATAAAGGCTGTAAGATGCACTCAAATAGAGAAAAACTATACACTATACGGCTGTTTTTTATTTTTTTTTTATTTTTCAGCTTCGAGCCACCCTTCACAAGACTAGCGTTAGATTAACACGGCAGATGTGAAAGTGAAATGTGAACAAAGCGCTGGCCCAGCTGAGCAGGTTACGGATGGACACAAAAAGATGTGTGTGTGTGTGTGTGTGTGTGTGTGTGTGTGTGTGTGTGTGTGTGTGTGTGTGTGTGTGTGTGTGTGTGTGTGTGTGTGTGTGGCAGCAGGGGAGACGTGAGGAGGGGTGTTGCAAGAACTTGTCGTGGCCCTCCCGATTTAAGAACCTTTGAAAAGTGGCAAGCAATGCCGCACCTGACAATGAAAAGACCCCTGCTCTTTACCATTGGCGCGACCGCAGTTGACACACTCAGCGCCAACTAAGGCTATGGTGAAGGAATTGTGTCATGTGGTGCACGGCCCACACTTTTGTCTGTCGTGCAAATTAGCTTTCATGAGCTGATGATAACCTGGAAAACCCACCTGCCACTAAAGCTAGAAAAAGCCTGTCTGTGTTTTGGAGGAAGACTGGAAAGGAAAGCTTTCTATGCAATAAAAGTCACCTTGTCAAGCTGCTTGTAGCTTTTAGCGACTGCCCCATCCATTATTGTATTAAAAAAAAAAACTACAGTAGACAATCGTTGATACAATCCCTTTCCGCATTTTTCGTGATCGAGAACACAAATAGCCATACAGCTCCACTTATGTTATAAGAAGCCAACAAACACTGACATCAAGGACAACATAGGGGAAATTACTTGTGCTTAATAAATGAAATAAAGAAACGATAATTAAGGTTGTGGGTTCGGTTCCCACCTGCGGCAAGTTGTTTTTTATCCCCTTTAAGTTCCATTAATTTATCGTTTCCTTATTTTATTTATTAAGCACAAGTAATTTCCCCTATGTTGTCCTTGGTGTCAGTGTTTGTTGGATTCTTATGATATGAGTAATAAAATCGGGCCCCTCGGTTAACCCCCTTTCTTTTCGTTGATTACATAACGAGGGTCTCGAATATGGCAACATTGATGCCTTCAGGTAGCATGTGTGGGTTTATTGACCAGTTGCCTTCCCTCAAAAAGATCATGTTCTCGTGGCACCTGTGGCAAAAAGGATGTTCTACGTCCGCCGCCGAGGTCTGTGAGTGGTGGTGCTAGCTAACACTCCCAGGGTTCTACGAGGACACATAAATACCCAAGAAAGTGGATGGGCAAACGGCGCTGCGGTAGCTCAATTGGTAGAGCATGGCATGCGAAATGCGAAGGTTGTGGGTTCGGTTCCCACCTGTGGCAAGTTGTTTTTTCATCATCTTTAATTTCCATTATTTAACGTTTCTTTATTTCATTTATTAAGCACAAGTAATTTCCCCTATGTTGTCCTTGGTGTCAGTGTTTGTTGGCTTCTCATGATAATGACAATGCTTAGAGAGTCACATGTTCAAAAAGTAACGCCTCCCCCCCCCCAATGTTGTAATTTCTTCGCTTTTGAAGCGACATTATCCAAAAGCCTATTGATGATATGCAGCATCCAAACTGATGCTGCCAGTTATATACAGGTATATAGTAGAAGAACAACATTAAAGCAGTTTTACTTGGCCTGAAGGATTCGGTTGTCGATGTCGTCGATGGAACTCCCATGTGCAATGCGAAAGGACCCCATGAAGCTTCCACGTTTCTTGCGAAGTTTTTCGCACTGTGAGAAAAAAGGCAAAATGGACAAAATAAGAAACCTGCTTACATAATATAGCTAAATACAGCACACACAGTACTAAATGGTTCTATGTAAGGTATCTAGAAAATCCATGTGATGCAAAAGTAGGCTATGCTGACATTAAAAAGAAAGAGGAAAAGATCAATGTAAGAAGAGACGTCATCTAAAGCTAAAAGCGAAGAAAAGGTATGCTGACAAGTACAATTAATGCTCAGTACAACAAGTTTGCTTTCAGACATAGCTTAAGATACGTTTTACTGCTACAGCAGTTTAAGTGTTGAAAACAAGGTTTGTTGTTTGTCCATCTGCGTTTCTCATCATGCTGCTGCCAACAACTATTGTCGTCGCCCTCATCATTATTACCGCATTGTTGTTATGCCGTAACACCATGAACACCTCAGCCTCAGCTTGATCCTTCCGTGCAACGGTAAGATAGCAATGACAATTGCCGTCATAACTAAAAGGATTTATCAATGAACACAGAAAACCCAGTTTCAAGCTTTAAGTGGTGCCGCAGTAAGATTATGAGGCTGCTATGCCACATGTGTAATCTTCAGCTGATTCAATTATTCTTTGCTCATCAACAGATAGGACAAATCTCTTTAACACAATTGTCATGCTCTGCATCAGAAAGCACTGCACTACCACCCATGCAGTGAACGAGAAAAATGCAAGAAAATAACCTACTAAAGAAAACTGCCTTTGTCGTACGGCTGAATAAATTACCCTGTAGCTGCACTGAATTACACCAAAACAGCACTGTGCCATGTTCTAGTTCTCTAGCACTAAACAAAACAGGCTTGTACTGGTAAACAGTGCCTCCTCCAAAACACCGATTGATTGATTAATCAATTTATTCATTTATATACTTACTGATATGAGAGATGCTGCAGTCGAGGTTTCTATGTTATTAATGAACATTAGGAGTTTGTAATGCACACCCATTTCTCGGTACACGAGTGTTTTTAAATTCCACATTCATCGGAATGCAACCGCTTAGGTCAAGAAGCGAACCCACAACACTATACTGAGTAGCCACAACAATGGATGCCAGAACAATAATGTTAAACCATGTTAACTCATCGTTAAAGGACTGAAGAAAACCAGCAAAATATGCTTACAGGTGATAAACATAACTGTCTCTTCAAGCATAGGGTTGATTATCATTTTAATGGTCTTATAAACACAGTCGAAATCCATGAGCTGCTTTCAGAACTTGTCAGGTTCAGTAAACCAGTAGTCTGTGCCTCTGTACGGCTTGCAAACAACACTGGTTATAACAAACCCTATTAGTGATTACATCAAGGTCTGTTGCAGATGTATTTGAATTCTGCATAATAAGGTATTTTACAATGAGAGCACACTGTATGCAATTTACTAGAAAATTAAAATAGCTGCACACACTGCCAAGTTTTAGTCAATGAAGTGTAGGTAAAGCTCAGACTGACCCCTTCCTTAGCCGCCACAAGCTGCTTCTCGGCGGCCGCCTTCTTGGCATTGTAGTGGCGCAACTCCAGCTCGTGCGTCAGCTGCAACCAGTGCTGCAAAGATGGTGGGGGCATCCAGCCACCCGTACCTCCAGACCTCACTGCCGAGCTCAGTGCTGTCTGTGCCGTGGCCAGCTGTTCCCGCAATGTCCGCACTTCCTCTTGCAGGCACTCTACGATGGTCCGCGTCTGTTCAGGGTCCGCTGAGCTCCAAAACTCTCGTTCTTGCTGTAGTAAAGTGAAAGGGGAAAATAATAAATAAATAAATAAAAAGAAAAAATGAAAGAAAAAAGGAAATGGCAATTGATCGGAGAAATAAAAGACTTTTAATAAAAGTGCACAGAAGAAACGACACTATGCCTACCACTCAACTGTTATCGATGAGGTATACGTAAAGCACCTCATCAACGAGAAAGTCAAAGAAAGTGGTGCATGATTGCGCCAGTAGTTACAGAAACTGCACTGTCGGATGTGATGAAGAGGTGCCCAGACTATTAAAAATGTAGTAAAAGGTCCTGCATTCATCTCTCGACCATTTGGCGCTTTTCAACATGAACTGAAAACTTCTGAAATTGTCATCTCGGTGTTCGAACACAGGTAAAGTTCAAGTCTCGCACAGAAAACAGCAGCTAATAAAATGTTGCACATTCAATCACAGTGATGTTTAAAAAGAAGAAAAGTGATTCGCACTCTACAATGAGGAAATGGTACAATGAGAATCATGGTACAATGAATTCCTGCTTCTGGTAACCCTCTCGATAACTGAAAGACGATGTAACAATGGGAATTACAGTTAAGCCTTCATATAATATAGGTGGTAAAATCGACAATTTGCTTTGTGATATTTAAGTTTTCTTGTATTGAAAATCTACCTTGTATGCAAATAAGTACAATCACCAATTTGTATTTCTTTTGCATGGAAAGGACCGTAAAATTTTCCAAATTATTGGGCAAACGTAAAAAACTAATTTCAATAAGCAAAATCATTCATTTTGTTGAACTTTTGATTCAGTCACGAAAGATACTTTCATGCAGAGTTGACAATATCTTCACATCATCAGTATGAAGCAAAGCCAGCCCCGCTTTCGTATCCCCTCTGCCCCACGGCTGATAGTGTCGCCCTCAGTGGGACAACATTGTCATGAAAAGTGTAAAAGGATGGCACCGAATGCTTCATCGCCTTCTCGCTTCAACGCATCTCCAAAATTTGAGATTACTCAGCCCCCAACACTAAATGGGGAGTGATGATCATGAAAGATAGCGCGCATGCTGCCACACAATTTAGCCCTGCCCACTCTTTGTACATGCGGCAGATTACCTTTAAAACAGGATGCAGGCTGCAAACGCACTCAGCCACGTTGACAGCCATGCGCAGCCTTGGGCGCACTAGCAAAAGACGCGCACCAAGCTGCATTCTTCGCCCCCTCTCCCTCGTGCTTGCCGTGCCCCCTCATTTCCCCATGCTCATGTGGAAAGACAGCGCTTGTCAAACCATGTTCCTTTTTGGCTCCCCCTTGCACTCTTTCCCTCATGCCCAAAGCACACAGTGCGTGGGGTGCAATAGGATTTTATTGCATTTGGCCACCCAATTTGCTTCTACTGCCGCCACATCGGTCATGTGGCCCACTATTGCAATAACCACTGGTCTGCTTCAGTAATCACTCTTGGTCACACGGCACGCAATTTGAAAGTTGTACTCGCAAGCAGCTGCTTGTAATTCACCCATTTCACAATCAGCGATCACAGAAGTTTCCATTTATTGTCTCGATATTCTTTTGGAGCAGCTGCGAAATTTCGTTATAATGAAATTGTGTTTATTTGATGTTCCAAATACATGATGTTCTATAAACAAGAAGTTACAAAAAGTTAAATCATTTGTTTTCTTATAAATTTTGCTATATTGAAGTTCATTACATCGAGGTTTAACTATACTAATGCTTCTGAAATGTACAGTCGCCGAATGATTTTTCAGACTCCAAAAGTTCGGACATGCTCGATTATTCGGTCTGCTTCGTGGCACCGCCATTCTCCCCATAGACCATAATGTATAACAACTGCCGAAAGTTCGGACACCTTGCAACCTCTCGTCTGACTTTTCTGACACTCCTTGAGCCAACTCAATCGAGAGCACCATACACCGACATTGACCCATGCATGCTTTGACTTGCTGAACTCCATTTCTATTTTGAACGAAACCTTCTTGCTGGCTACTGCAAATCCCCGCTCATCATCATCGTTTCTCCCTGGTTCAATAAAGTGGCTACAGCAGTTTCGGTCTCAGCTTAGTAAGCCATGTCAAGACAACCCAGCAGCTGATATGTTTGTTTTTTCGTGCATGACGCTGCGAGAAGGCTACATTTTTCGTTTGTGCGACTGGTGTCGGTATGACAGCGTGGTGATGTTTGCTTTGTGTGCTGTGTCGAGGTTGTGGTGACCTAACGCGGCATACAGAAATATCGCTTCAAGTGTCTAATGGTGCTGAGAGTGCCTGCGCAGACTGCGCTGGGGAATGCCAGCAAGCGGGTGCCGGGAGGCCTAGGATTTGTCGCATTCCGATGGGCTCCCTACTGACGTCGAAAATGTTCCGCCGAGACCTGTGCAGTGGTTGTAGTGCGATTCCGGACACCGTTTCATTTGACAGTTTCACAGGTGCCGACACTGCTGTACTGACATGTGCGGAACTCGACAACGGCGAGATCATTTGTCAGGTTTCTGCTGCACCACCGGACGATGACTCTGAGTCGGAAAATGATGGACCATGTGCTATGCTGTCGTCGCATGCGGTGCTTGTACAAGCAGTGACTGTGCTTTGAGCCGTCTATAGTGACCATACAACCCTCTCCTAGATTCAGGCTTATTTGATTGCGCATAAACGGAACAGCGTGCAAGGGCGCATTCACAATTTCTTTAAGCCTACTGCCAAGACCGGATAGGTGCGTGGAAATAAAGGATTTCTTTCTTTTTTTTTTCTTAATCTGCTTTTTCGGACACATGTTTATTTGGACATTTCCGCAGTCCCCGTGGGGCCCGAATAAACGGTTGGCGACTGTATTGTGGCAAATAATACCAGTGTCACATGGCCATTTTCAATTATTATCGAGCCCGATCCAGATCAAAATTCTTGACTGTGATTGGCTCCCTCCTACATCTTGCACAAAGGAGCCAATCGCGACCGAGAAACTAAATCCCGATCAGGTTCGATCGCAATCAAAAGTGCACCGTAAGACACCCTTATAAGATTTGCAAAACATTTCTCCTATACAGGTGACACTAAACACAAAAAGCTCTGTTCTGTCAAGCAATATGACCAATACGTCTCATCTGAAATACCTTGCAGGATAGATGTGCCATTTAGGGCTAATATTAAAAGATAAAGAGTCTGTAAAAGGAGTGCTGCATTGCTAATCAATCCATTAGCAACATCTTTAATTTGCTAATCAACCTTGCAAGCATGGCTTTCCATGATGAAAAACCATAACGCGGAGAAGAGAAAGAAATTATGTTTCAAACCTTAGCAGCAAGGATTTCATCCTCCAGTCTCTGCTTTAGTATGACTGCAGTTTCCTGTTCCATCTTGGCTTTGTCCAACCTTCAGACCCAAAATATGACAAAATATAAACTGGTGAGCACACAATGTGTACAAATCAGGGTGAATGAGAACAGTGCACCATACATGGCCATGGCAAAACCAAGGCAAGTGAGATAACACTCTTCTGTTAAGGCATTACCATATCTTTGTATCATCATGTCAGAATGACACACAAATGAGGGAAAAGAAAAGCTAAGTAAAACACTTATTTTTTTCCCAGAGCTTAAACGCTGCAGAATGTTCAGCCATCAACTGCACAACAAGACTGCATTGAGTTCTCAAATAACTACACACAGATTCGTCATTAGTATATTTTTCCCCCATTTGCAATCTTGGTCTCACGTACTTTTGTTGAAATTTAGGACTCGTATATTTATTTTCTTCAAATGAGGACTCGCAGTCCAACAATAGCACATGCTCTTCATTGATTACGTGTTATACATCTATAATTGCAGAACAACTGAACTCAATTGAGTCCCCGAGTTCAGAGCATTGAGAGGCAATATATGGCCTCCCCTGTTGAAGCCTTGGAGCACTGGAGAGCCGCATTCAAAGGCACAGGAGTGATGCTTACTCTCGCTGCATCTCGGACAGCTGCTCCTCAGCTCTCTGTAGGCTATCCATGTCCTTCATCATCTTCTTCAGGTGGCGCTGAGAGTAGTTGTGCTGCACGTATGCAAACCAGCAGCCACCTATGGCAATCACCAGCGACAGCACCAACAGCACATCCTTGACGTAGTTGTGATCTGCACGTGCACAACAGGAGGAGGGCAGGGTGTTCCTTCACTTAAGGACACGATTTGTTCAATCAGCAACATATAGAGGAATGTCACTATTCTTAGGTATCACTGACTAATGCAATGCAGGCACCTATTTTAGGTGTCATGTGCACTACATTCCATCAGGTACTAGGACATTGAAGTTCTAAAGTTTACAGTACAACCGAGCACACGGTGTGAGCTTGACAATGTTTTCTGCAATTGCCAAAAGAACTAATTCAAGTGAGGTACTGACGTTTTGGAGGCCCAAAGAGCACAACATCCATGGCCTTGAGGGTAAGTTTCTGTTTGTGGATAACATCCTTGATGCCAAGCACGCTGCTCAGGTAGTTGTTGTTGGCCACGGCCATTCTGGAAAAAAATGACATTTTCACACACGGTAAGTGTGTCCCTTCTCACACCTCAATAGCAATGAAAAGAAAGCAATGCAAGAAAAGAAAGGAGAGACTGGCATATTTATGGACACTAACGCCATTTTTGCTCTTTCGCGTTGCACCTTTATGCTGCTCCGTGCTGACCGAGCTCAGAGAGTCATCCGACTGAACTGATGTGTGCCCAAATGCATTCAAATTAGAGTTTCATTGCACTAAATAAATCATATGCCTGGTCGGGATCAAAGGGTGAGTCTGAATTATCCGATCTTCTGCATTAAGGAGTTTTTACTGTACCAAGACTTCACCACCAGGATGCGCCACCTTTCGGTTCTTGAGACTTTCTTCGCCAATTTAAAACTACAGTTCCTAATGAAATTGAGAACAGCATGCTGGATTTTACCACCATGAATCATGGTCATTTATTTCCATCGACCTCTCACAACACATGGTGGCCAGTTGTCAGTCCTCTTAAGACAATTACAAAGGTAAATAATTGTTTAAAATATAAATGACACATGTTGGATGTTACTTGCCAATCACCATCTAGATTTAGAAAAAGGCATACTTGAATGTTTCACAGTTTACTCAAGTGCAGAATATTACATCATAAAATGAATTGCTAACTTAAAGTACAGCTGCTTCACAGAGGCACTGTGATGCTTGGGCAGAACAGAAATTAAACATGAACAATAAAGAAGTTGCAATGTGCCTTCTTGACACATGTTAAACTGTATAAATATTCACATATTACCTACAATCTCCATAATGAGTGAATTGACTGCAATGCTAGTATGGAATGCTGTGACCAGAATGAATTAATGTTACCTGGGCAGAGTTGAGCCATCCACCGCATTTTCTTCAAAGGTCTTTGAATACTGCGGCAGCTCAACGCAGCTGACCAGCCACTCGATCGTCTCTTCCACCGTCCAGTTGTGGACTGCAGGGTTGCACAGGTTGTACAGGAGAGAAGAAAAATAGGTATGAGCAGGTTGGTGTCAGAAAGGGTGTACATTGTTAAGCAGCTAGATAGCTTTATTGACTTGGTATTCAGTAGCCTGAGCTTTATGAGGCTTAGCAGCCTTTAAGTACCTATGTCAGATAAAGCTTTTCATTTGGTAGCATGAAAAAGACAATGCCAGCCAGCTTAAGCCTCAAGGCTGCTTTGTACATTGTGGAAGAGTTCCCTTAAAATAAGTCAGGAGAGTTGAGGGGAAGCTTTAGTTCAGGCCTAGCTCAAATCTTTTTATTGAGATACATGCAAAATGCACAGATTTTCAGATGAACTTAGTGCATTAAAGGAAAAGCATAATTCTAGTAATCGATGCTCTCAGAATATTGATTTTATTCTAAGAATCTTTAATATGAACTGATGCAAATCAACTGTTTTATGTGAAACTACAAGTACACATTTCTAACTCCGTAATGAAAATGTGCACTGTAATTCTGTAAGCTGCGCCTTAAAGTGCATTCAAAGCAGAAAAGAGATTTACAAAGCTTGGCTTGAGATGGATGCAGAAAAGCAACACTGAATTAGTACAGAATGGAACTATATTCTTTAAGAACTATATCTTCATTTGGTTGGAAAAGCTTAATTATTACAGGACAAAATTAAAACAAATTTTTCCTTTTCTCAACTGCTACAATTTCCTTCTTTTTCTTTCTTTTTAGATGCAACAAATTTTATTCAAATTGGTGATCAGTTTTCTAAATAGGACTTAAGTTTCAGTTAAGTTTTCTTTCAGTATACTTGAACAGCTACAGGAGTTTAAGAAAAGATGCACTACAAGACCTAGAAAACATGCAAGCAGACACCATGTCCTGAAGCATTTACAATGAATAATATATAGACAAAAACGTGGTTACACAAGGCAAGCCTTTTATCCACAGTTAAGTGGTATCATTCCATCGCCATTTCAGCGTGCCTAACCCTACCTCAGCAGGGACGAAGAAAAAAGGGCAAGCACAAATTTTAAGAGCACAGAAGGAGACAGGACAAGACAGGAAATACCATTTTTTTTTTTTGCTCGTACTAGAAGTGTTCCAATATGACCTGCAATATATGCTTAGTGATGCGTGCAGTATTTATGTTGACTATACAGAATTTGTTAACACTAGCTTGTTAGCACTTTAAGTTTGTGAGGAAATGAAATATTGAAACCTTGTATGTGCGTAACTGATTCTGGCAACAGCAACGTTTTTGGTTTGTCGAAAACAAGAGTTCAGGATCACCAGTCAGCCTCTAGGGTTTGTGAAGGAGTACGTTTACCTAGGTCAATTACTCACAGAGAACCCTTATCATGAGAAGGAAATTTACAGAAGAACAATAATGGTTTGGAGCACCTACGGCAGTCATTGTCAGCTCCTGACTGGAAGCTTGCCATTATCATTGAAAAGGAAGGTGCACAATCAGTACATTCTACCAGTGCTGACATATGGGGCAGAAATTTGGAGAATGACAACGAAGCTTGAGAACAAGTTAAGGACCACGCAAAGAGTGATGGAACAAAGAATGCTAGGCATAACGTTAAGAGACAAAATGAGAGCGGTTTGGATCAGAGAGCAAACGAGTATAGCTTATATTCTAATTTACATTAAGAGAAAAGAATGGAACTGGGCATGTCATGTAATGCGTAGGTTAGATAACTAGTGGACCATAAGGGTTACAGAATGGGTGCCAAGAGAAGGGAAGTGCAGTCGAGGATGGCAGAAGACTAGGTGGGAAGATGAAATTAGGAAATTCGCGGGCACTAGCTAGAATCGGTTGGCGCAGGACAGGGGTAATTGGAGATCACAGGGAGAGGCCTTCATCCTGTAGTGGACATAAAATAGGCTGATGATTATGATGACTAGTAATGAGAAACCCAAAACGTCTACAGCCTCGGAGCTCATCATAGCGAGTTCAGCATATTGAGAAAACTGGTCTCCACACTGCTGGTTTCGTTTATTCTTTGAGGAATAGGGAGGTGGGGATGAAGGCTGAGCTAGAGGTGGACAATCAAGTAACACAATATCAGTGGCAAAGGGTGTTGGACGTTCTGAGGCCAGCCATCTTGACATGCTGTAATCATTTTATTGAATTCCAGGGCCATAAGTGATAATGGGTTTTCATATACACTGGATGAATAAGGGAGGCAATTACTGGTGCCAAATGTACTGCTGTGCCATCTAGACCATGAAATATGTTCTCTGTGCAAGATCTGAGCGCCAATAATTTAGGGCTAAACTTGAGAAAGGAATCCTTAAAGTTGTGGAGATAAATGCACTGGCCATTGCTTGTTGTAGGTGCCGCAATTAACTTGCAATATTTCAAGCTCAGACAACTCAAAGTTTTAGTTAATTCAGATCTAAAAATCTTGGCCAGCCAATATCTTCCCAATGCAATTTAAACTGACACTTTATATTTGGCCTTTTTAGACTTTTTGGCCTCTAAGGCCGAAGCTATGCATACAAAAATTACTGATGTGGGGATGAGTAAGTAGAATGTGCCCATGTTTGGTGATTACGTTACTCTCTGTGTAGACAGGCTACATGAAAGGAACAATTCTCGGCATCTGCAGGCACCGGCGTGCCTCACTTCTCATCTCAGACGCAATGCACGAACTTCTTGGCAGTGCTACTAGATGGTGCAGCGTATCCAGAAAGAAGTGCAATTGGAGAGCCCGGTCGTCACATGGCATGTTTCTCAGTGCTTGCACACACCGGCATGCCATGCATTTCGGAGGCCATGTGCAGGCTTCACAGCAGCGGTGCCTGATAGCGCTGAGTGTTCTTAGAGCAGCGCGAAAGAGGAGTCTCGCTGCAGCACACACCTCATACATAACTCATTTCGATGACGGCAATACATTATGTCACTATATTCATTAAATGCTAATGCATTACCATTGATGGTCATCGTATGACAAGTTCTGCTGCTTTTTTTTTTTTGACAGAACAGGGAGTTGAGTGAAACAAGAGCATTTAGAATTTGTTATAACTGAACATATTTCTCCAGACATCACCACAAGTGCTCCCATACACAGCTAGGGCATGATGTAATGTCACCAGTGGCACTGAGAGCTCTCTAGGCTGCCTGGCTTAGTCTTGGTTACAATGCTCTCTTTCTTTTTTGTTCAACATTGTTTTTTAAATGGAACATCTGGACCAAATGGACCATCTGATGCACGACAGGTGATGCACAGAAGTTTAAGCAAGCAATCATGACATTGTAGAAGAAAAATCACAGGAATTGCTTTTTACTACAAATCAACCATATCTGCATGGCAAAAAAAAAAAAAAAAAGTGCTGCAGAACTTGCAGAGAGCGTAACGATGAATTCATGGTGGGCAAGAATTGGTTTAAGTGCAGGCCAACTCGAGACAGCAACAAACCTTCAGAGACCTGCCAGGATTGCCATAATTCCTCGAGGGAAATGTACTTGTCATTGCCGTGAAATTTCTTCTGCCGCTCATAGCCGTTCTCGTACTGCAGCTCGTCTCTAAGAAACTGGACACAGAAACAGCACAGTCACAACAGAGAGAATGCACAACAGGACATGCTGCAAGTACAGTGCAACAAGACAAGGCCCTTCGTGACTTCAACCACTCGTGCTTTGTAACCCCAAAAATTTTGCACTCATGTTTTCTCTGAATAGACCTTTGTTTTCCACCCCTTTATTATAAAGCTAGCTTTCCTGCAGTTCGCCAAGCTGATAGTGGGCATTTGACAGTCTTTTTACCATGTGTTTACCCTGCGCACGGTTTGTGCATTTCCATGTGATGGGAGATGCAGGCGTAGCTCCAGTGATAAAGACATGCAACAGCAACGTGCTAGAGTGCACAGATTAAACACTAGAATGATGACTGGTGCCTCCATTCGTGGGCCAAAGGAGCAATGTGACAAAGTGAACTCGAAAGTGGGAGAAACTGTTGTGCCTAACATGTATTCTTCAATTAGTAACATATGTGTAATTTGGTGGAAACTTTCAAGGCCATTTATGTTGTATCACTTTGTGATATAAACTATAAGACTCTACAGGAAATAACAAAAAGCACAAGCTTACAATCACAGGACTCTCAGACCTTTCACGACTACTGCAACCAAGAAGCACGCGAAAGACAGCAATTGTACAGTGTACCCAGTTATACAGATACATATTATATGCAATGACAAAGGACTTACAAACAGCTTCTTAAATGATAATTGCTCCAATCCACACATAAGAATAAAGCATATCACAATGCTTCCATTATTTAGATGCCAGTAAGTACACTGCATAGTAAAATTTTCCTGCCTATTTTTTCTTTTTTCTGGCTTTTTATGCTGAATTCACTAACAAACTCATAACTGAAGAACATGATCTGACAAGGGTCTATAGAAATATAGGTGTATTGAAAGTTTTCAAGATACGGAACACAAGGTAAACCTTACTGTTAGGCAGCCCCCTGACCTTTATGAATATGTTTTGGCAGGCTAGTTGGTTCGACATCATTGCGTATGTTATACAGTGCGTACAAACTACAGATGTCTTCTCATCCTGCATTCGTAGCTTGTATGCACTGAACAACACAGGTAATCATTCTTCCATCTACACATTTCGTTTCCGCAGTATCACATGCTGCCGATACCTATTCATTACTGGGCTGAGTAAAGAACGGTGGCTCATGCAGGTTATGTTGAGCCGCAATGAATAATTTAATCGTTGCTGCTCAACACGTCAGACAGCTTCTACGATACATAAATTACCTAGCCAACTTCCTAGAAGTTACAGCTGATCACGGAAAAATGGGTTATGTCACTCACAAGGCAGAATGCTATTAATATTCCCGAGAAGCCACAAGCTCAGAAAAAAATGGATAGGTTTTCAAGTCTCACAAACAGGAAAACTCTGCAAATGCATTTTCAGGAAAAAGAAAAGAGGGAGGGGGAGTGGCAAATTCTAAAAGTAGAGAAAAACACCTGTTTCAATTTGTGCCAGAAGTAACTAAAGAACGGGGCCCTGCAGTCCCAATAGCAGCAGAATGTGTCAAGCATTTTTACAACAGCCTGGCCAAAAAGGGCTCACAACAAGGAATTGTATTTTTCTTGACCGACCCCCCCCCCCCCCCCCCCGCCCATTACCACCACATGCACTCTGATTGCAAATCTCTGCTAATACTAGATCTGACTTTTCCTTTTATGCCATAGCACCTTGGTAATAAGTGTAAACTCATGTTTCACTCCTTGCGGTGACATGAGCAGCAGATAAGTTGCAGTGAGAGCTCGTGTTCTTTATTTTCTCTTCACATGCTTTGACAATGGCTAAAACTGTAGCGATAGGATCAGAATCAATCAGAAAGAGTCATCTTGAAATACTGACCCTGCATTCTGCATTAATGGCATTCTAACTAAACCCAACATTCCGTCCTTCTTATGTATACTTTCACAACATCCTTCATAATGGTCATTCATCGGCAGCTCTTACCCATGTTACTCAGCCCATTTCAATCCTCACTGAAGTTGATGTGCAGAGTACTTTTTTTTAGTGCAATTAATTCATAAAACTCCAAGCATATTATAGAAGGATTGAAACCATGTCCAGTTGAAAATGACATTTGGCAGTGCGTTGATTCAGACATGCCTGAAGGCACCTGTGTGACACAGATGCTGCTTGCCAGAAGCTAACAGTATGTACACCCGTGGGCAAAAGTATACGGATTAGGGATCGCAAGGTAAAGCTGGTTTTCTCCTCTGTCTATAAATTCAAGTTGAAATTACGGACTGCAATCCAAACTTGGCACTGAAAACTTTTTACTGCACTCGTCAATTTCAGGTTTCGCCTCGACCCTGGGGTCCATATACTTTTGCTCACTTGTGTACCTTCAGCTTTAGCTTTCTACTAAAGCCAGTTTAAATGCAGTTAGAACTGGTTGACCCTCCCGAAGTGAATTAAAAAAACACTTGTTCAGCATGAAGGCTTTGGTCAGAAAGAATTAGCATGCTAAAAAGAATGTGTATTTGTTTCCAAAGTCACAGTTCTTAAAACTTAAACTTAAAGCTTTACGCAGAATGGGCGCATTGTTGAGACATATGGAACATGTCAGTGCACATCTGGTTTTTCCGGCAAAAGACTGAAGACAGAAAAGGGAAATCTTCTGTGCTGGCTTTCTGATGAGCTGTGTAAAGATGTTATAAAGGGGGCGATAACGTGGGATTTGGCAGGATTTAATACCTTCTTGCAGCGGCCAATGTCATGTTCACCTTTACTGCAGTGATTGAGCTTTGTCTCAAAAAGAAAACGTACTAAGCATAAATGCAAAGCAAAACAAAACTCTTAAGAATTTTTATAATGCCATCTTTCGAACTTGAATACTACATCTGAATTCAAGTATTGTACTTCTTGACCTTCCATGCACCAATCGGCCCGTCTTAATGCTACAAGTTCAGAATGATGCCCAGCTGTGAGAAAGTTATACAAAAGGCAAACCTCATCTGTCTCAGCGATGTCAACGCTTCCATTGTCATCATCATCCAGCTGTTGATGCAGGGCTCGAATTGCTTCATAGCCCAGCAGGTCGTCGCATGCCTTCATTCTTTCACATGTTGCTGTGCTCTCTGAAAGTGTGAGGCTTGATCGTTAAACACATGGCGATCAAACTCAAGTTGTGAATAATTCATAAGCATGAGTGAAGAAACCTATACAGAGTGACAGCCCTGAGGTACAATGGATATGGAAAGCACGGTATGTTTGCGACATAACATAAACAAGCAAGGTACGTGTACTGAGGATGCACAGATTAACCAATAAGTGTGCTGATTAAATTATGTACCTCGTTGAATCCTGATTCTTGAAGATTAACCGCATGTGCAATCATTTTGAACAATCTTCCATGCTGCAACGTAAAATATAAAGTGCCATCCTGGAAAATTATTAAGTAGGTACAAAATCTCCAATACAAAGGAGATCTGTTTATTTATGACTGGGTTCAAATGCACTTAGAGAACTCAAACATCACTCATGTAGCCAAAGATGAGGCTAGATAAGACAGAATTTTCAAAACTTTACTCGCACTGCTCACACAATTGTTTCACACAAATGTTTTGCAATTGTGAAAGTGAGCTTTCAGATAATAATACTGCTTGCACTATCACTGCTACTATGAATAAATATGACTAACAACTTTTGTAACTCCAAACACTTATTTCAGCAGTTCGTCTCTCCATACGCTGAGCCACGTCCAAGGCGCAGACTTTATTCGGTTCACGACCACAAACATCATGCATAGAAGTTCAACGCCGCAAGACTAATTAAAGCTAGCCCCTATGGAGCTATGCGAAACCCACTTCAAATCAAACTCATTCAGGCGATTCTCTGGCGACTGTCAGTCAAAATAAAACTGAAACCCTACAGAAGCGCGGCAACTCGGCTGGCCTTCACAACGCGTAAACGCGGCCTAAAGTGCGCGTGACACGCAGCCAGCCGCTGCGGATCTGGGCCTTGACAGACGGGCGCGTTTCTGAGGCTTCGCATTTTTTTAAAAATTGCTGTTGTTGTTTCAACAATTTGGTGACGTCACGCGCCAATGGACTTGTGGCCTAAGCGGAATGTGTCACCGCGGCGCACCAGACGGAGCGCTCGCTCTTCCCAATCGACAACCAAGGCGGCACGACAAAGAAATGCTGGGGTCCGGCAGCCATCCACGAAAACGCCACGATATATTTTCAAGGCCACGCGTGGAACGGCGCCTATAGTCTGACACTGTTAAGGCCGATGCCGGAAACAACAAGGAGACAATCATGTGTTTCCCTTTTTTCGCTATCAGCCGTGACATTTTACTTGCATCTATACGTCGCGTCAAACGCACCGCGAGCAGCCTTTCAATCAACGCTTTACAACTTGAGGCGAGTGCCGGAATCACGCTTTCGTTCACACGTGTTGCCTTCGCTTTGTTGGTGTGTATTTGTTGACAGAGCGGCAGTCAAAACGAAGCCTCGAAAGAAGGCAGCGAGGTTGTCGCGATCGCTTATTTGCGCGCCGTCGTGCAAGTCTCGCAAAATGACCACATGCGTCCGAACGCGAACCACTTGCTGAGCTAAAGGGGGGCGTGATGAAGCCTCTCACACGGTCGAAAGCATTTCTTCAAGAAGTTACACAAAACAACCAGCGCGCTGGTCAAACGCAACTGAATGAAAATTGTGAACGGCGTTTCAACGAAATGAGCTACGATTATATTTATTATGCGAAAACAGACAAATAAAATAAGAAAAGATGATACTTAAAAAGCGGCTGGAACCTGCTTCGTGGAGAAGCATACATGTCGGCGTGATTAGCTCACAAGCGTACCTCGCGATGCTGCTCAAAACACTGCTGTAGGTGATTTGATCGGAGTTATAAATCTGCTTATTAGGCCAGCAGGAACGAAGGCGTCGCGCGGAGCTGTGTCGTTTGTCAGAGACTGTGACGCTACGCCACAGACACTTGCTATTCAACAGTGGCTTGACTTGTGCGCCCCACACAGAACAATGCGCTGCGATGTATCAATATTTATAGAGACTTTTAAGCGCTGCAATTTCGCGCGCCGGCCGGTGGGGCAACGTAGCAACGGGTGAAACGCTCGGCTGACTTCGCGAGTACGCCGAGAAAGGTGCAGTGGGTCGTCCTTGCTCGGGCCTCGGACCCGTAGCCTCGACGTTTCCGAATGTCGCAGAACGGGCTCTTCCTAACGAGCGCACGGAAAACGGTAGAGGTGAACTCTTCCGTTTACCTTTGTCGTCGGCCGTAGGCGCACTGCCTTGCACGGGATCCGATGCATCCTTGTCGCCTGTGAGTGCATTTGTCGAGCGGTCCTGAACGAATACGCCGCTGCCGAGAACCACCTCTGAGAATAGGAACACGGCTATGATGTAGCGCGGGCGCAGCCAGTTCATGTTTTTATCGACGTGGACGTCCGGCGACCGTGACGCGCGCCTACATAAGCTCGCGTTAACTTTGAATCCGTGCGGCACCGACACATGAGTTATTTTGATGACTAAATTCACGGAGAGCCAACAAATACGAGTACATTCCAGCTAACACAGTGAAACTTCGTGTCAGCCGTATACGGCCCGCAGCGTCAGCTCCGCAGATCAAGCAGCAGTTTTCTAACAATACATAAATATATTTAGAAACATTTAAGTGAGCGCTTATTTTAGTGTACTCCAGTACATTTAAAAAATTTGATTATTTATTTATAAGGAGTATATTTTAGTGCCGGATTTCAATACATTAACAAGTTGGCAGATTGGCGGTAAGTTCAAAATAGTACGGCTGCTCTGAGGCCGCTTTGGTTCTATATGTACCGTGACTACGTGACTCGCTGAATCCAAGCAATACTTAACACAATTGCTGCAATACACTGTGCGAGCTCCGAAGTTCTTAAGACAGCAACAACTGGTTTAATCGCTCCTAGTACGCAAAAGTTCGCGCGGAAGACGCTTCGGGGTACCGACTGAAATGTGGCCACTTGGTGCACCCTTTTAGGCGTATGATTCGATACCATTTGCACCAGCTCGAGTTGTTATCAATCTGCATATTCGCTTCTCGCAATGTACCCTCATGTGCTTTATGCTAGAACACGACCGTTAATTTATTTGTCTTGTATGAATGAGTAACCGAGTGTTGCGTCTTCTCGAAACCTTGGCACCGAGCTGAGCGTTTCCCTTCCCTCGTAAAAATTGACATGTAGAAACCGTTAAGCTTTGGAAAAGAAACGTGAAATGTTGACAGGCTCGAAAGGACGTCATCAGTTCCGCAAATCGGTAACTGCTATTCTAGCTATTCTACTGCGATACAGATTCATGGAAATGCCGTCCAGTGTATGCCGCTCCGCAACCGTGAGAAAAGGACATTAGAGAGAAAATCTAAGTTGATATATTTTATTAAATTACCCCTCAGCAGTACACACACAAAATAAAACACTCTCACCGCGTTAGGAAGCTTAGTAAACCAGAAAAATGCGCAGATAACGAAAAGACGGGCGGGGACGCCATCTTAAAGTTCCCGCGCAAATTCGCCCTGACGTCATGCATTTTGACGCATTCTGCTCGGGTCCAGATAAATTTTTACCAGTAAAGAAATGAACTGCATTGTACTTTATTATAACTGAAACGTGAGGTTAGGAAGTTTCAAGAAATATTACTGAACCACAACGGGCCCAAATGCGAAAAACATTGAAATCTATGACGTCACACTTATAAACCTTCTCTAGGGGTCTGGCGCGAAATTCAAATAATTGAAATTTGATCTCCATTTAGTCGTCTGATAATCAAGCTGTTCCCATGAAATCAACAAAATAGAGTTATTCAAAAAAACTTTATCAATATAAATTGGGTGTCCATTAAGAAGTTACTATTGAAAGATTTCAACCAGGGCGATATCCAGCTGCCACAACAAAATTAGAAGAAAAAAAAGAACTTTTCATATGGGCTGGACTAATTGTGAGTGAAAACAGCACGCGCTCATGAAACTAAGAAGATTATCGCCGCAGTCACCAACAGCATAATAGCTGAGGAGTTTCTCACATATTTAATTAGCTCACAGAAAATTGGACCGAAAGACCTCAAGCAGAAGGTACCTTGCGCCGTCAGTATTCGGTGGCACCTCGTAGTTTATCGTCTGCGATATGAATGTGCCCTGTTCGCAATATGGGAAGTGTTGAACCAAATTCACTTTAATTTTTGAAGGACGCAGTATGCAAAGGTTGTACAGCTTCAAAAAATACTGATTATACTGATGATGATCACGATGACGTTAATAAAACCACTTGCAGTAAACTTGTCCTATGTTTGTGGAAAGCTTGATTAAGTTAAATATGAGACAAATATTCTCAAGACACGGTCAGAAAGGCAAGTGCGGCCTTTGTTTTTTCAGAATAATATTCCGTTATTTCACCTCCAAGTAAGCGAAGTTAGGCTTTTGCAGTAATACATTATCAGTATAAAACTGAATTATCGTTGCTCTTCAGTGTCCGTAACTGCAACAACATTTCGCTTTGGATAAATTGGTTAAAATTAGCGCATACGCATGCCATCGAATCGACGTCGGCAAAGCTGCAGGAGTGGTTGTCGTTTAGTTTTCTTATTAAGGGTTTTTCAACAGCGTCGTAGCAGACGACGCGTGCGCTTAACGGTTCCCGGATGTGACGCAAGTCCCAGCACACCGTCTCCGAGACTTCCGGCACATCTCGGGCGCCACCGATTCCCGCAGGAGCCGCGCGCCGCGCTGGTTCACGAGGTGCAGCTTATATGGGAGCATATACAGGGCATATAACCCCGCTTCGCATATACAGGAAATGCATCCCCTTCGCACATATACGGGGACACTAAGCGCTGCGCATTTAGCGGCAAGCAGAAATGGCTACGTTATTATTTTTTTCTCAATGTCTTTGTATCGAAAGGGACTATTTTTGCGAGCATTTCGTGAAGCATCCATTCCTATATCACATCAAAATTTTGCACGGAGCATGCTGTATATCTACAGTATATGAAACAGGACTTTTTAGGTGTTCCACATCATTTTTTTTCTTTCTTTTTTGCAGTTGGCCTTTAAGCTGCAACTGACCTTCATCCCTCTCCGCAAGCGCGCAAGCGCGTCTGTGTGGGTTGAAGTCTGCGTTATTTTTCCTTGTCATTCCCGGCCTGTTCGAAGAAGAGCGCTCGGGTTTGTTTGCAAGGCTATGTTTATGCTGTGTCCAGCAAGGCACACGAGTCTAAACAGGGAATGGCGGAAAGGGTAAAACACGAAGCGTCCGCGTGCGTAAGTGAGTTTCTCCGCCGACTTTGGCGGCCGGGCGCGGGTGTGGGGAGGATCTACCGAGCAAAGTGAACCGAACCGTCACACTGTGGATTTAGAAACGGCACGCTCTCGTAACGGCGACGTCTCACGCGTCGGGAAGGCGTATAGCCTTGAACTGCAGTCAGCGTGCCGAGGGGCGTACTGCAGATAGAAGTCGCCGTTGTGTACTTTTTGCTTTTGAAGCAACTATAATGTATTCGAAGGTTCGTTGGGGCATCTTGTGCATCGAGAATTCCCTCCATCAGTTTCTCGCAGCAAATGAAATACGATTGCTTTCTGTTAATTTGGCTAATTGATTAACTGTAGTTAGCCGCACGGGTGAACAATTATAACTAGCTATAGCTTGTTAGTTAGTTGCGTTGTTGTTAAAGTGAACTGGTACGTAGGAAAGCTGTGAGCAGCGAAAATGCAAGAACTGAAAGGATAACGCAGTTCAAACTTGAAAACACACGGCTGTATATACGTGCGTATGCGTGTTTGCGTACACCGGTGCGCGTGTGGGTGCGTGTGTATCTATTTGCATTGTAGAGCGTGTTAATTAAAAATTTCTCTTAGATGTTCTCTTCTACTCGCTGTTAATGTTTTCTTCTCTTTAGTCAGGCTCTGAATTAATTGCAATTTAAACAAAACAAAACAAGTGAAAAAATAAATAGCGATGACGTTACCACCCGCTATAGCGTGTCTGGATGTTTGTGTTCTCAGAATCTCAGGCGATATCAAATTGCTCACAATTTTTTTTTTACTTAGTTTCCTAAGTAAAAGTACCTAAGTAAAAGTTCCTAAGTACTTAGTTTCCTGAAAAGCCACCAGGGGGCCGAGTGGAGCGGACGCGCTTCGCATGGGCTGCTGCTTTTATCGTGAGTTATTGCGGTTAACCTTAACCAACCTTCACGATTTTGTGCCACTGAACTCAACAAGGCAATCGGCATCGAAAGTCACCAGAATTACCACGGTGAGTGGATTTGTTTACCTTGACGCACCGAGCAACGAGCACCTCGGCATATTAGAACACCGTTCTCCGAACGCCGCACGCGCCCCAGGAGCGGGCCCGCGTGGCCTCGCGAGCACCGAGAATGGCAGGGGAAACGAACGGCAGTGCTCACGAAATGGACATAGAGAACAATAGCCAAGACTCCACAGCGGTCCAGAGCAACATGGAATTCGATGAGAACAGCGGCAAGACGCTGAGTCAAGCTGGCCCATGGTTCCAAGCAATCAAGGCAAGAAAAAACAAGAAGGCGCCGAACGAGGACCGCATACAAGAGAGAGGAAAGCAAGGAAACCCCCAGAACCAGCAAGGAGGACTGAGCGCGAGGAGCAACCCGAGAGTAGAAGCAAGCATGCAAGCCACCAGCAACCACCAACGGCAGCAAGATCAGGGAAGCCGAACCAACGGCAAGCCACCGCCGCGACGCGTGACGCCACCGCTGCCAGAGAATGATTACAAGGTGGTATACCGACCAAGAACCGGCATGAAACTGTCAAGCTGGCCGGACGAGAAGATCACCGAAGGACTTGCAAGGGCAAGTGGTTCCCCTTTCAAAGAATTTTGCGCGAACGTAACCATCCAAACGCAGTGGAAGCAGAACCTGATAATTGCCAGCACCGCAGACGAGGACTACGCACTGAAACTCGGTTCCATCAACGGCATCGAACTTGGGGCGGCCACATACGAGATGACGCCGTACATCAAACCGCTCCCAGGAACAGTACGTGGAGTCGTGCACGGCATCACTGCGTGTACGACGGAGAAACGACTTGCGGAACTGCTGGCAGCCAACAACTGTGGCATCCTGCATGCGAGGATGCTCGGCAAATCCACCTCAGCAGTTATCACCTTCGAAGGTCCGCACATCCCTTTCTATGTGAAGGTGGCCGGCTCGTACACACGTTGCCGCCCATACCGCAGATCGGTACAGTATTGCAAGGCCTGCGGAGAAATCGGCCACCGGCAGGACGTATGCCCCAACCCAGACAAACACATTTGCAACAGGTGCGGGGTGCAGAACCCACAAACAGATCATGATTGCCAGTTGCAGTGCAAACTATGTGGGCTACCTCACGAGACGGCAAGCAAGGAGTGCGAGAAAAGGCTTAAGCCAAGACCCCCACCCCTGTACGTGAGGGAGAGAAGTAAATCAAGAGGCCGACAACCACCTATAACAAGGGAGACAAGTTCAAGCTCCACGGAATATCGAACAAGTAAGCCACAGCAAGAACAGCAGAAGATCAGCTGGGCGGAAGTGATAGCCAGTTCCAAGTCGACAACCGACCAATTTCCCTCACTGCCGACACAAGAGCGAAATTCGAGATACGAGGAAACCATCGCCTCCCTCAGAAAGCAAAACGCCGACCTGATGAAGCGGAATGAAGTGCTCATGAAGCGTCTAGAAGAGCAAGAAGGACGTCAGGAGGAACGGGACAAAAGAGCTCAGGCCAGGGAACAAGCCCTGGAGAGGAAGCTCCAACATCTCATTGAGCAATTGCAAAAACAGCAGACACCGACCATAACGCCAACGCCACCGAGGGAACATACTCCCCCGATAGAGGACCTAGAATCGGGAATAGAGTACAAGGTGAACAAGGCCCGAACCGAAGACAAGACCGAACTGAGAAATGAATTCCGAGCCGAACTGGCTCAGGCCGTCGACACCATAAGCAAGTCTGTGGCAGCCACCGTCCAAGCAGCCTTACAAACGCTCCGCCAGGAGATCACCCAGATGGGCAACGAGCTCAACCAACGCATCTCCATCCTAGAAAGGGAAAAAGAGCAGGCAAGGAAAAAGCCAAAATACCCCATCAGAGAAGCCCAGATGAACGAGACTCTGGGAAGCCAAGATGGCGAATAAAATAGCAAAGAAGAAAGAAGCGACCGAAACCCTCAAAATTTGGCAGTGGAATTGCAGAGGAATAAATCGGAAACGGCAAAATTTACTTCACCTATGCACCCTACACCAACCTGACGTCATCGCTTTACAGGAAACAGAGACAAATAATATTACGATGCGTGGCTACAAAACGCACATTGCCCAAGGAAGGACCAGGACCGCCGTCCTCATCAAGAAGCACTACACGACGCAGCAGCACGAAATCAACCACAGAATCGAGCACACTCTGATTGAGCTGGTTCCTCCCAAGAAAACCCTGCACAGCCTCTACATCCTGAATGTATACAGTCCTCCGCGCGACACACTAAAGGACTTGGACAAGTTACTGAGAGAAGTGAAGAAAGTCACCGACGGTCAGAAACTTCTCGTGGTGGGCGACTTTAACGCTCCACACGTGGCTTGGGGCTACCGATCAACCAACAAGAAGGGTATGGACGTGCACAACGCGGCACAACACCACCAGCTGACGTTGTGGACCGATCCTCTAATACCAACTAGAATCGGCAACAGTGTCTCCAGAGACACCAGCCCAGACCTGACCTTCTCCACTGGCTTCAGGCAAGTCGAGTGGTCGAGACTGGACGAGACTCTGGGCAGCGACCATCATATCATCCAGACCGAAATCATGCACCACAAAACCCCTGTGAGATTAGGTCAAGCCAAAATTACAGACTGGCCTGCTTTCCGCAAAGATGAACACCCCAGCAGCCTAGAGAACATCGAGGAGTGGACCAAGAACGTGATGGACTTGGTTACCAGGTACACAAAGACCATCCAACTCACTGCGGACAATCCCGAAGTCGACCCACACCTACTTCACCTCTGGGAGGCCAGGCGAGGACTTTTGAAGAGATGGAAGAAGCAGAAGAGAAACCGCAAACTCAAGATCCGCATTGCCGCAATCTCGCGGCAGGCGGAGGAGTATGCTGAAAAACTCGGACGTCAGAACTGGAATCAAGTGTGCGACCAGTTACAGGGAACCCTCAGCAACCGAAAGACCTGGGCCATTTTAAAGACCCTTCTGGCGAAGACGGAATCAAAAACTGTCACGGGGCAACACATACAAAGACTTATACACAACTTCCAGGGAACCGAAGAAGAAGCGCTCGAAGCCATCACTGCGAAATACATCGGAGACGAGCAACAACGGAAGACGCAGCCAGTCATTCACCCGGAGTACGAGGGGGAACCCAATCCGGATTTAGACCAACCTTTCACCAAGTCGGAGATCGTGGCAGCCATAAGAAATCTCACAAGAAACACGACGCCCGGCAGGGATAAAATTAACAACAAGACCCTCCGTAACCTGGACGACGGGGCGACGGAGAGTTTGCTAAAGTATATCAATGAAAGCTGGGAGACGGGCAGTATACCGGCTTCCTGGAAGCACGCGGACGTAACGATGATCCCGAAACCCGGCAAGCCCATCAACCTACAGAACCTGCGTCCGATCTCTCTTACGTCATGCGCGGGAAAACTCTTCGAGCACATGGTCCACAATCGTCTCTCGCCCTACCTGGAAGAAGGTGGGCACCTGCCGAACACTATGTTCGGTTTCCGGCCTAACCTCTCCACCCAGGACATTCTACTTCAGCTTAAAGAAGAAGTCATCGACGGCCTCAGCACATGCCACAAGAGTGCCATCCTGGCACTCGACGTGAAGGGAGCCTTCGACAACGTCTCACACGAAGCAGTGCTAAACAGCCTACAACATACCAACTGCGGACGGCGGACATACAACTACGTCCGGGACTTCCTGACGGGTAGAACGGCGACCATAGGCCTGGGGAATCTCAGGACCGAGAAGTTCCCAGTACCGCAGAAAGGAACCCCCCAGGGGTCGGTGATCTGCCCGTTGCTGTTCAATATAGCGATGAGGGGATTGCCGAACCTCTTGGAGAACATCAGGGGTATCCGTCACGCAATGTATGCAGACGACCTGACCATGTGGACGTGCACGGGATCGGCGGGCGAACAACAAGACGCCCTGCAGGAAGCCATCGACAGGACCGAGCATTATCTACACCACTGCGGTCTTTCATGCGCGCCGGAAAAGTCGGAGCTCCTGATCCTCAAAAAGAGGACAAGAGGGCGGCCTCCGCAGGACACACCTGACCCAACGTTGACACTAAATGGAGTCAACATACCCAAGGTGGACACACTTCGTATTCTGGGCCTCACTTTCCAGAAGGACGGTGCCGGTCTCGCCGCCATTAAAAAACTGCAAGCGACAGTTATCCAAGTCGCGCACTTGGTGCGAAGAGTGACAAACAAAAAGCACGGCCTGAAAGAGCAGGACACAATCAGATTAATACAAGCCCTGATAATCAGCAGAGTCACTTACGGCACCCCATACCTGGGTCTCAAGAACAGCGAGAGAGACAAATTGAACACCCTAATACGAAAAACCTACAAGCTGGCACTGGGGCTTCCACCGACGACGTCGACGGAGAAGCTGCTCAGCCTGGGCATACACAATACTTGGGAGGAACTTGTAGAGGCCCACAAGACCAGCCAGATAGAGCGACTCAAGCTCACCAGCACGGGTAGGGACATGCTAATAAGACTGGGCTACCCAGTCGAATATGAGTCTACAAAACAGCGGGTTCCTCTACCCCTGAGGGAGAAGATCACGGTGGCCAGCATCCCGAGAAACATGCACCCTGAATACCACAGAGAAAGGAGGCGAGCGAGAGTGAAAGCTCTACGTAAGGCCTACGAAGGACCAAAACAAGGAGAGGTCCGATACACCGACGCGGCAAAGTACAAGAACAGAGCGGCCCACGCTATCAGCGTGATCAACGGCCAAGGACAAGAGGTAGCTGCGGCCTCGGTAAACACTACAGACATCGACTGCGCGGAAGAAACGGCGATAGCCCTGGCGGCCACTACGGGCCAGCGAGAGGAAGATCTAATCACAATCATCACCGACTCGCAAACAGCATGTAGAAATTACCAAAAGGGCCGCATTTCCAAACAAGCCTTGAGCATCCTCGAAAAACGAGACAATTTTCCTGAACTGTACATTGTCTGGGCCCCGGGACACGAGTCCCTGGCGGGTAATGTAGCGGCTAATGCCGCTGCCCGAGATCACATTCTCCGGGCTATCCCACCAGGTTCACGAGCACCGGTAGACCAACAAGATAGCGTCCCGAAAAGATACGCCGATATCCTGAGCCACTACAGGCTGAGTAGGAGGATCTATCCACCCCCGCATCCCCAGCTGACAAGAGAAGAGGCGGTGATGTTCCGAAAACTACAGACCGGCACATTCCCGCACGGCACTCTGCTACACGCGATGTACCCTACGACCTATACCCACAAATGCGCTTTCTGCTCTAGGCCCAATACCCTCTACCACATGGTATGGGAATGTCAGCAAAACCCATCGACACCGCCCATCACCGGACCAACCGTCGAGCAGTGGGAGGCCCAGCTGACAAGCTCGAGCCCTGAAGACCAGCATCGCCCGGTGAGCAGGGCCAAGTTATCAGCTCAGGCCCACGGCATCCTGGACTAGGGAAGCCGCCCACCTCGGACGATTTTACCGTCGGCTCATTTCTACTAATAAAGTTTATTCCTCCTCCTCCTTAGTTTCCTCTTTTTACTGATAGTGCTGAACTTTCCGGCCAGTACACTACAGAACGTAGCGAACTAAACGTTGATCGCTTTCGCGCATTTGTTTTTTCCCCCCTAACTGCTATTGTTATCATCATTTAAAGGGAAGAGATCCGGATGCTGACCAAAATGGTTTTAAAATATATTTATGATTCGGATCTCTTCCTTTTAAGTATGCATCATCCCGATCAGATGAGCTTCCTTCATACTCTCGACTTCATTTATTGTTACCATCACACTGAAGAAGTAAAACCAAGGACACCGACCAACATAGAAGTGCTAAAAAATGAAAAAATCTAAAAGACGTTTCGGCTTCGCTACGGAAGCCTTGTTCACAGGCTTCCGTAGCGAAGCCGAAACGTCTTTTAGATTTTTTCATTTTTTAGCACTTCTATGTTGGTCGGTGTCCTTGGTTTTACTTCTTCAATGCTTCATCCCGACCAGACGGGCTTCCGTCGAACCCTCGATTTCATTTACCATCACACTAAACGTGATCGTTTGCTACTTCTTTTTTTGACTATTAGTTTACTTATTTAAAAAGCTGCACACTATAATAGGCCGAACTTTCATCTGTACATGCCATTACAGCTCCGCTAGAACAAGAAAATATATAGAGACTGAGAGAAAGAGAGATCTGTATTCTATTTTCTACTGGATGCATTTCTTTCCTTTCGAATATTTGAATTCCGTTCGAATAAAAAAACTATATCACTATTTGAACACGGCTGAAGAACGCAAAGTGTGCTACAACGCCTAGTCGACCACATTGGCAAAGCGACTGCATATACCTCCTCTGCGAGGGGAAAAAAAAAAAAGATGGAGAACTGTAATTGATGGGGCATTCCCCAGTCCCGTACCGCATGATATGTCCCAAACATTTTGATAAGGCACCGGAGCCGAACCGGACGGCCCGAAGCAGCTGCATTGACTGTTGCACTGCCACCTCGAAAAGCCTTTGCAGCTGTGTGTCCAGCAGCGGAAACGTGGTTTCGCGAACGCAGTGCCTGCTTCTTTCCGTTTTCTTTTTTTTTTCGCTTTGCTCTTACCGAAACGTGCATTAGTCATGTACGAGGCTGCTCTCAAAATTAATCGTGACATTCACTTACCGGGAACAACACAATGCGAAGAGGAGGCACTGACCGAGCGCCATCTGTGCATATGAGGCGGCCAGCTTAGGCTTTTAATGATAATTAAAAAAAGATAATTAAGTGGTTTAAATGTTCTGGAAGCTGCACAGCGGTATAAACGAGGCGCCGGAGTAATTTTGACCGCCTGGGGTTCTTTTATCGTGCATTTAAAAACGAAGCACACCAGCGTCTTGGCAAGTTCGCGGGATTCGAACCTGCGGCCTCCTGGTCAGCGGCGCAGAGCCATGGCAAACTAAGTTGCGGCGACGGGAAGCTTTCATTAACTTCGCCAGACGTTTTCTTCGTTGATGCGTCTTTGCTGCTCAGCTTCAGCCGCAGGGACGCTATTGCCATTTGCAACTTTATTACAGTGGCACAAAACAATTACTTCGTTTAATTGGCACTATAAAGACAAGCACTAAATCAGTTTAAACTGATAAGCTATAACTTTCAAAACACTATTTTCACTAATTTCGCGACCATAAGCTCATTATTAGAGGAGAAAAAAAATGAAGGTCAACAGTTTCATTTTATAAAAATTTTCGCGCCAGAAGTCAGCGCTGGTATACGCAACGAGGTGTACGTTTGCGTGACGTCATGGGTTTTAAGGTAATTTTTTTCCCCCGCAATTGTCCCGTTTCGCCTGTTGGCCCAATGTTCTGCCTTTGGCTCTTTTAAAATTTCAAATGTAAGTTACATTTATCGATAATTAGTTAACTGCGCCCAAGCAGACTACGTCAGAACACATCACGTCGCGACGCACTCGTGCGGGCAGTTCAACACGGCACCGCCGCCCGTCTTTTTTGTTTTCGCGTCCGTTCTAGCCCTTGAAGCATGCGCGGAGGAAAGAAAAAAAAAAGAAAAGAGAGGCCCTGACGTCACGTTTTTGAAGCCGGAAGTGTAGCTATATTCGACGTAGTAGTTCTGCAGAAACCCGCAAGGTGGAGAGAAGTAATGATGCGGTGGTCCCGGGTTCGAGTCCCGGACCAGGACGAATTTTTCTTCGACTATGAGGCTTTTCTTTCGAGGAACCCGTATGGGTTTCCTTTGTAGCGATTGCTACGAACGGGTGGATGTCTGATTTTCCCTTTAAAATGCAGCTATGTTCGTGTGCTCGAGGTCATGAGGCATTGCGTACACAGGGTGGCCAGTTTCTCTAGAACAATCTGTCCACCATCCTTCAACAAATCTGCTGTTACCTGATCCTCTCCAGCTGCCTTCCCCCTTTGCATATCTCCCAAAGCTTTCTTTACTTCTTCCAGCGTTACCTTCGGGATTTCGAATTCCTCTAGACTATTTTCTCTTCCATTATCGTCGTGGGTGCCACTAGTACTGTAGAAATCTCTATAGAACTCCTCAGCCACTTGAACTATCTCATCCATATTAGTAATGATGTGCCATCTCCCTTCGCGCCTCCAATCAGCTCGCCAGAGCAGTTAGGCGCGAGTTTTGAACTTGCATTGATACGAGCCGCCTAGCTCGTCTCGCGAACAGAATGCCCTGCGAGAGAGACACGGGCCGAATAATCTTATCTCACTTTTTAGAGGCTGAGCGCAACAGCGAGAGCTTTTAAGGAGCGCGGTTGCTATGGCAACGTTGACGTTTGGAACACCAGTCCCAGTGCTCCTTCGCGAAAAATATCCAGGCGACTTCCGCCACACACACTTCAACTCACGCGGGCCAGCCGGTGCCTCTCCTTCGCTTTCCTTCCTCCATGGTTCTAGCTTACCAAGCCACGTCTAACGGTGACAGTGGAAATTTCGTGTTGCAGAAAGGTAATTTACTAACACAGCCTAAGGTTGTTTTTCACTTTAGTGCCCCTTCGAATTTCTAGACTTGTCTATTGCTAATTATTTCATTTTATTTCTTCATTTGAAACTATTTTTTCTAAAAATTTATTCTAGCTTTTTTCTTTCTCATTTCTACAACTTTCTTTTTTTCATTTTGTACTCATACTTTAGTATTATAAGTTGTAATTTGATAATAATATTATTCATTAAAAATGGGTAAACACTTGTAAAGCTGCCTGCCTATTGGCCAATCTCCCGTCAGTATGGTGAAATTGCTTGAAAACAAAACAAGATATAATGGTCCCGCGCCAAGGGAGGGTGGATAGTGCACGCAGGGATTTAAAAAAACAAAAAACACGCCTCGCAGTGTGCGTCACTGATTCACCGGTATTCCATGTGGCGAAGTCCAGAACAAGGCTTGCAATTGTGACGCATTGCAACTGATAAAAAAATAAACTCTCATTCCTTACGCGCCAGAACCATTATATGACAATGAGGCACGCCGTAGCGTGGGGCTGCGGATAAATTTTGATCGCTTGGCGTTCTGTGAAGTGCATCCATTGCGGCACCGTCCATTGCGGCACCGGCATCCATTGCGGCACCGTCCATTGCGGCACCGTCCATTGCGGCATCCATTGCGGCACCGGCACCACAATAAAGAGCTCCTTTTAAAAAAGGGAAGAATGTATTAGTTGCTTTTATCTACAAGTTTTCTCAGTATCGTCAGAATGTGGTCACCACGGCCACGGCGGGGACATTGGAAACGAGAGTATACGCATTCGACGGCCAAGTGAGTTGTAATAATTGTAAGAACGCACTACGCCGCGAAAAAAGAGCACTTTTTAATAGAAAGTGAAGAATATATTAATTGTTATTCACTAAGGATTCCTTTAGTCTCGTCAGAATATGGAGGCATTGGCAACGAGAGCACGCATGTATGGCCAAATGAGTTATACCGGAACGCACTACGTCGCGAATGGCATTAAGCTTTAATGCCATTGAGCATGTCCGTGTGGCACCGCGCGAATGACATTAAAGTTTAAGGCATTAGCCACTTAGTGTCATTTTCTGTGCATGCCCGTGTAGCAGGGGTATTAATACTGGCTTGCCCCCTTTCTCTTCTATCTTTTTTTTTCGGAGAGTATTTGCCGCAAGGCATGTTCGTGGGTGATAAAAGAAAACCAAAATAAAAGCTTGAAGCTCTGCATCCCCAGAACTACACTCATCGTGTAATTATCATATACTCATCTATACACTCATCATACAGGTATATAGTCATGTAACTGCGTCATTTCGCAGCCGTGAGACAGTAAGTGAGGAAGGGCGGGCGTGGGACGTGTATATGAACGGGGGTGAGTGACGGTTAACGTGAGCATCAACGTGACCTGACACTCGGCGAGTGGTTATGAGCGGACGTGAGTATGTATACGTGAGTGAGGGGCGGTGACGCTGACTGTGAATGGAAGTGATTGAATGAACGCGAGTGAGTGCCGACGAGTGCGAGTGCACATGAGTAAGAGTGAGGACATAGCCTACAAAAAAAAAAAAAAGTTGTTGGTGAGTGAGTGTCCGCTTGTTCTACCGACCCATGGCGCACACGCAGTGTCGCATCCGCAGCGGCGAGTAAGGTTGAAATTCGCCAGTGTTGCCAAACGTCGAATCTGAGGGGCAGAACATCAGTAAGCGCGTCCAAATCTCAAGTGAAGGTTGCCGCAGGGCATGAGCAAACGTGTTGCTTTCTGTTAACGATTCTACAAACGGTTACATTAAAATGCTGTCGCAGTATAAATTGAATGAACGATTCCAAGGTTAATTGTCACAAGGAAGAATATTCAAGGTATTAGGTGCGCTATTTGTGAAAAAAAAAACTGTGAAAAGTACGCTGCATGATTGGTTCGTATAAGCGAGACAAAGCTAACGATTAATTACGGCAATGATGAATATTTCTTGTGGTATTACGCTAGCAAGTCGGAAGTGGCCGCAAGAATGGGTGCGACGATGCCTTGGTACGGAGATCAGCGCATCGGCGAACGCGGCGAAAGAACTTTCTGCGAACGAGGGGAGCGAGAGATAAGCCGCTCCACATAGGCGCGGAATTCCTGCAGCTAAGTGGAGCGGATGGGATCGGGCTTCGTTGCTACACAGAGCGCAAACCACTCGTTTCCACTTCCCGAATTATCTTTGCAGCGATGGAAACGTGCCGACAACACGAAGCGTATACCGAGAGTCGCGTGCTTAGATCTGTTGCTGTATCTCCTCGTTTTCAGCTCGAATGCCGAGAAGGCGCCCTCCGTAAAGTTTGACCAGCCGCGGCCGCCGCATTGTGATGGCGTCGAAAAAAAAAATCGCGTACTGATGTTATGTTATGCTGATGTTATGTTATGCATCGGTGGCCCAAACTCACCCGGAGACCCCTGGAGCGTCTGTCACAACCCCGTGTGGCTTTGGGACATGATAAATCAATCAACCGATGAATCAATTATTACTTCTTAATTATATGACCAAATAATAAATCAATCAATCGACTTGATTAGTATAGCGCGATGCAAACCCCGGGAACCCCGACTGGGTTTTTGCGGTCAGTTCCGGTTATACATATAGATACAGGGTATCCCAACTAACATGCACCAAGATTTAAATATGTGCATATGCCACCTACCGAACCAACGTAATGTTGTTTGCCGTGGCTTGGAGATACTGAGATTATTTCTTAAATTCCACCAAATTAGATAATTAGCCTTAATTAATTATTCAGCTTCTCATACATTGTAACTAAATGAAAAGCGTCAATAAGAAAATTGTAGAGCAACATGAAAAACTCCCGATACAGCTTTCTGTTGCTCGATACGTGTGGCATAAAAGTGTTTTTCCGAGTGTGAAAGAAGCCCGCAAATATACGAAATATTGCCGCGCGACTGGCCGCTCGAGGCACTTTGCGTGTATTCGCGAGCTTCTTTCAAGCTCTGAAAAACACTCTTATAGCACGTATCGAGCAACAGAAAGCTGTATCGGGAGTTCTTCATGTTGCTCTACAATTGCCATATTGCAGCATTACAGGCTCGAGCGTCGAGTGTACCCTCCACCGCACCCTAAACTCGACAGAGAAGAAAGCCTAATCCTTAGACGCCTGCAAAGTAACACATACACGCACGGAACGATGATGCATCGCCTCTACCCGACACTCCACGGCTACCTCTGCCCACTGTGCAACGTACCCGACACTCTGGCACACTTGCTCCTGGAATGCCCGTGGCAGGAAGGCAGCGAAATGCAACCAGAAACGCAGGCAAACGACCTGTTCGAAACGTGGGAGGCCAAGCTAACCCTCGGGGACCTGGAAGACCAACGACAACTCGTCGCCAGGGCTAAGAGGGCAGTCGAAGCCAGAGGGTTCCTGGACTAAGGAGCCCTCCCACCTTAGGGTGATACCCGGCCTCGCTCGGGACACTGTTTCGTCTAATAAACGTTTCTCTCTCTCTCTCTACAATTTTCTCACAGACACCTTTAATCGAATTATAAAATTTGAAAAGCTTATTAATTAATGAGGACTAATTATCTAATTAGGCGGAATGAAAAAATAAATAATCTGGGTACCTCCAAGCGACGGCAAACATTACCTTGGTTCTGTCCAGCTCCGTGTCGTTTGCATATTTGTAATGTTGGGCTCAAGTTACGTGTCACAACCTGTATAAGGCACGTGCTGTGCTTGCCTTGCTATGCGACAAAAATGCAGGTGCTGGGTTGTGCAGGCCGCGGGCTGGGCTGTGATAGTGTAAGCGTCACAATCGTCCATAGCCCATGAAGGGAGCGCTTGGAGCTGGCGACTCAATGGCGTGCTGGCCACGTGTGCACAAGGAGGACGCAAACACGCGCCAGCGAAATGGCTCCGAAGCACGTGCACTCAGCGTCGAGGACGTCCAAGCTCGAAAGAAGCGTCGCGCGGAACAGGAGCGTCTTCGCTACGCGTCGAAACGTGGTGCAGACCGCTGCTGCCACGACGCGATGTACCATGTGAGGCGATGGCAATGCTCAACCCTCTCAGAGATTATGAAAAGTGACGCACAACAGCGCCTCGAGCAAACACGTCTAGCTCCCTGTGTGTTCTGTGGACTACGCGCGCAGACAAACAGCAGTGGCGCACGCGAGGAAACGCTTAACACCAACTCGCCACTCTCGTGTTGGACTAAACGCTGAAGGAATTACACATTCGCCGCCAACATCACCGCTAATGATCGCCAATTAAAGCAAACAGCGTACAAAGCTTCGCTTATACGTCGATTCCCACAGTGCATGGGATCCGCAGATTTTTTTCTTTTTTTACTGTCCTGTTTTCTTTTTTAGGCGAATGGATTGCCTGCGCCCCATTTTCTTATCTAACGGAGCTTGCTTACTCAATTGTTTTGATGGTTGGTGTTTGCATTCCAGTATTAGGTACAGAGAACAGCCCTTCGAGGACACGATAACTTTAGTCATTCGCGAGAACAACATTACCTTTACCGACGACACTACGATAGGCGGACGGTGGTTATCTCGTGCAACAAACGATGTTTTCCAATACGTGAAGAGGTGAAGCAGTTTTGAGGCCGCTCCGACTGAGGAGACGCGTGCTCCACCAGTGCATGCTTGTACACGCATATGCTTATCAATAAAAGCGCGACCAAAAATATGGGGCGACAAGCGCTGCAGCAATACCATATGCTTCAGCGACGATTTTCCCTGGTTATTGGGAACAATATAGGTGATTCGAGACAAAATGATAATTGTTTGCTGAACAATCGCCATAGCAGCGGTGGAGATAATAACTTGTGCAGTAATCGCAAATGCGGTCATTGAATAAGAATGCCGATTAATCTTATTAATAACTTTTGGAGGGTTTGAGGCTTTCATACATTGGCGTTTCTTGATCAGATCTTTCGTCTCCTGCGATAGCTTACTGGTATCCTGTCTAACAGAGTTAGCACCGACTTCTATTGCACACTCCCCAATGATGCCCACAACATTGTCGTTCATTGCTTCAACACTAGGGCCCTCTTCCTGAGTTAAAGCCGAATGCCTGTTCTGTAACTTGATCCGGAATTCCTCTATTTTCCCTCTTACCGCTAACTCATTGATCGGCTTCTTACGTACCAGTTTCTTCCGTCCCCCCCTCAGGTCTAGGCTAATTCGAGTTCTTACCATCATATGGTCACTGCAGCGCACCTTGCCGAGCACGTCCACATCTTGTATGATGCCAGGGTTAGCGCCGACTATAAATTCTATTTATCTCTAGTCTCGCCATTCGGGCTCCTCCACGTCCATTTTCGGCTATCCCGCTTGCGGAAGAAGGTATTCATTATTCGTGTATTATTCTGTTTTGCAAGCTCCACTAATAACTCTCCCCTGTTATTCCTAGAGCCTATGCCATATTTTCCCACTGACTTGTCTCCAGTCTGCTTCTGGCCTACCCTGGCATTGAAGTCGCCCATCAGTATACTGTATTCTGCTTTGACTTTACCCATCGCCGATTCCACGTCTTCATAGAAGCTTTCGACTTCCTGGTCATCATGACTGGATGTAGGGGCGTAGACCTGTACTACCTTCAATTTGTACATCGTATTAGGTTTCACAACACACATGTCACCCTCTCGTTAATGCTATAGATTTCCTGTATGTTACTGGCTATATCCTTATTAATCAGGAATCCGACTCCTAGTTCTCGTCTCTCAGCTAAGCCCCGGTAGCACAGGACGTGCCCGCTTTTTAGCACTGTACATGCTTCTTTCGTCCTCCTAACTTCATTGAGCCTTATTATATCCAACTTACTGCCCTCTAATTCCTCCAATAGCACTGCTAGATTCGCTTCACTGGATAACGTTCTAGCGTTAAAAGTTGCCAGGTTCAGATTCCAATGGCGGCCTGTCCGCAACTGGCAGAACTTTCGAAGTTAATCAACAAGCGTAAGACAGCTGACATAAGGAAGTATAATATGGACAGAATTGAACATGCTCTCAGGAATGGAGGAAGCCTAAAAGCAGTGAAGAAGAAATTAGAAATTGGCAAGAATCAGATGTATGCGTTAAGAGACAAAGCCGGCAATATCATTACTAATATGGATGAGATAGTTCAAGTGGCTGAGTAGTTCCATAGAGATTTATACAGTACCAGCCAGAATGATGGACTCCAACGGACGATGTGTGTGTGCTGTGATATGTGCTCTCTCTCCCTCTCCCCCTTCCCCGTCTTTAATCTCCCCCATCCCTCTCCCATGTGTAGGGTAGCAAACCGGTTAAGCCATACTGGTTAACCTCCCTACCTTTCCTTCTCCACTTTTTCCTTCCTTCCTTCCTATACAGTACCAGTGGCACCCACAACGATAATGGAAGAGAGAATAGTCTAGAGGAATTCGAAATCCCACAAGTAATACCGGAAGAAGTAAAGAAAGCCTTGGGAGCTATGCAAAGGGGGAAGGCAGCTGGGGAGGATCAGGTAACAGCAGATTTGTTGAAGGATGGTGGGCAGATTGTTCTAGAGAAACTGGCCACCCTGTATACGCAGTGCCTCATGACCTCGAGCGTACCGGAATCTTGGAAGAATGCTAACATAATCCTAATCCATAAGAAAGGGGACGCCAAAGACTTGAAAAATTATAGACCGATCAGCTTACTGTCCGTTGCCTACAAAGTATTTACTAAAGTAATCGCAAATATAATCAGGAACACCTCAGACTTATGTCAAGCAAAGGACCAGGCAGGATTCCGTAAAGGCTACTCAACAATAGACCATATTCACACTATCAATCAGGTGATAGAGAAATGTGCGGAATATAACCAACGCTTATATATATCCTTCATTAATTACGAGAAAGCGTTTGATTCTGTCGAAACCTCAGCAGTCATGGAGGCATAACGAAATCAGGGTGTAGACGAGCCGTATGTAAATATACTGAAAGATTTCTATAGGGGCTCCACAGCCACCGTAGTCCTCCATAAAGAAAGCAGCAAAATCCCAATAAAGAAAGGCGCCAGACAGGAAGATACGGTCTCTCCAATGCTATTCACAGCGTGTTTACAGGAGGTATTCAGAGACCTGGATTGGGAAGAATTGGGGATAAGAGTTAATGGAGAATACCTTAGTAACTTGCGATTCGCTGATGATATTGCCTTGCTTAGTAACTCAGGTGATCAATTGCAATGCATGCTCACTGACCTGGAGAGGCAAAGCAGAAGAGTGGGTCTAAAAATTTATCTGCAGAAAACTAAAGTAATGTTTAACAGTCTCGGAAGAGAACAGCAGTTTACAATAGGTAGCGAGGCACTGGAAGTGGTAAGGGAATACATCTACTTAGGGCAGGTAGTGACCGCGGATCCAGATCATGAGACGGAAATAATCAGAAGAATAAGAATGGGCTGGGGTGCGTTTGGCAGGCATTCATAGACCATGAACAGCAGGTTGCCTTTATCCCTCAAGAGAAAAGTGTATAACAGCTGTGTCTTACCAGTACTCACGTACGGGGCAGAAACGTGGAGGCTTAAGAAAGGGTTCTACTTAAATGGAGGACGACGTAACGAGCTACGGGAAGAAGAATTACAGTTGTAACGTTAAGGGATAAAAAAAAAGAGCAGATTGGGTGATGGAACAAACGCGAGTTAATGACATCTTAGTTTAAATCAAGAAAAATAAACGGGCATGGGCAGGAAATGTAATGAGGAGGGAAGATAACCGATGGCCATTAAGGGTTACGGACTGGATTCCAAGGAAAGGGAAGGGTAGCAGGGGGCGGCAGGAAGTTAGGTGGGCCGATGAGATTAAAAAGTTTGCAGGGACGACATGGCCACAATTAGTACATGATTGGGGTAGTTGGAGAAGTATGGGAGAGGCCTTTGCCCTGCAGTGGGCGTAACCAGGCTGCTGCTGCTGCTGCTGATGATGATGATGATGAACTTTTGGAAGCATGCTGTAATTGTGGAATTGAAGGTCGCCAGTATACTCACGGTTTCATGATTTGGCATGAGATGTGTGCCATGCACTGGTCTCGAGAAACACGAACTCCAAATGCATCGTTAAATGCACTGCACTTCCAATTAACATTTCTTTCGTACTGCCGTATTGCGTTTTTTCAGTAGTGGGATGAGATGCTGCCATGGAAACGCCGCCTTTTGAAGCAGGAAGTGAAACATAGGAAAATAAATATGAAGAACCACAACGCAGCTGTTGCCTACATTGGTTCCAGCGATTGCTGGTAACGTTTCTCACTGTGGATGAGACATGTCACGATATTATTATTATTATTATTATTATTGTTGTTGTTGTTGTTGTTGTTGTTGGTGGTGGTGGTGGTGTTGTTATTGTTGTTATAATTGCTTATATCCTGTGTTATAAATACAAAGATTTTGTAACACTTATTTTGTTGATATCGACATTTTATAGGTCACTATCATTCTTATATTTTCAGGCCTTGCATTGTATCATAACTAATCTCACACATTGTTCAAATCCTTGTGTCCTCCTTTTTCTGTTCTCTCGTAATTGTTCTTTTATATTCAATGTGTTAGGTTTCACACATCATGCCCAGCCTTTCTCACCTTTTGTTCGCCTGCCACTCTATTTATTGCGATAGCAATTGCGTGCTCACTCCAGGCGAAATTTCACCGCTGTCGTATACGTGAGTTTCCGTACAAATTCGAAGGGCAATGGGATCCCATCGCCTGCGCACGCCGTGTGCTGTGGGTGGGTGCGAGGAGAATCATGCGAGAGTGAGCTGAGAAGGAAGGTGGCCTGATGCGTGCCCAATGTCGGAGGTCACGTGATAACGCGTGCGTAAGGCGATGGCTGGGAGGTGGAGGTGAGCGCGCGGTATCGTGATCAAGCGCGAGCGAGGGGCAAGATGAGGCAAGTTAGCGCGCGTCTCCTTATCTATTGTCCGACCGTGCCTTATCTTGGAGGCAATATCCAGCGGGGGCAAAGGCGAGGCGAGTTGAGATGGCTGGTGGCTGCATGTGCGCTGTCTTTTCCAGCGCCTAGTGCCGGACGTCGCGTAAGCTCAAGTTTAAAAGACGCGTTGAAGGGAGAGGCAGCACCTCCGTTTGCACTCTTCATCTCGTCAGCCTTGTGACGGCGAATGTTTGCAGTAATCGAGTGAGATTTGCTCGTGTTTTCCTGGGCGTGCGTGACCCCATGCTTGCTAACTTAGTTAGTAAATTAATGTTTACTAAGTACACGGCCGATAAATCTACAACCCTTACTTCGCGTATGCAGATATAGTTCTCTAATACTTTGTTATCACCAAAAATACTAGGCATATATAGCAGTTTTAAACTTAAGTGCTCTTGTAGGAATTTTACTGTATGCGTGTGCCAGCCTAGGTTTGGTCTTGAGGAAGTTAAATAAATACATAAATAAATAAATATGGAGGACATAACATAATAATAATCAAGAAAGTTATTATTCTTCTTCTGAAATTATGTGCTCTTGTGACAGCAAATGATTTAGCTGGTTTCTACTGAGTGAACTTCTGTATAATTTCGTGCACATCTCTATAGCTCTCTCTCTCTCTCTCTCTGCCTTCTTTCTATTCCTCTTCTCCCTTCCCTCAGCGTAGGGCAGCCAACCGGACTCTTCACTGGTTAACATCCCTGCCTTCCTTTTATATATCTCTAACTCCCTCTCTCTGTATAATTTGTGAATACATCTAATTAAATTGTGGAGTAGTGTGCAGGCATATAGTTTGTAAGAAACTATGTGCGTAGGAACTTCGAACAGGACCCAACGCCTGCTCTCTCTGTCGAACGCTTGAGCGAATATAGTGTGCAATTTTTGTTTAGCGTAAAACACACCTATGCTACTGGTTGACTCGTAAGAGTGAGTTCACTCAAGGAATAATGTCGACGAAAAAAAGTGATTGAAACACTGTGACTTCGATTCGAATTCGGAAGTGTACACTAAGGGTACTTTAAGTTAAAAAAAAAGTTTCGTGTTCAGCGACGTAGATGGGCTAAGTGGGAAGGATATTAAATGCAATGAATGCTCATCCGGATTTTTAGTCTTCGCCTGAAATTTTCGTAGGAGGCACTCGTGTATTTATTTCTGTCAGGTTGTAGGCCACCAAGAATCTTGTCCATCGTCGCATTCGATTCAAGGTTTCAAAACAACGTGCCGATCATTGCTTCCACGGTTAGCTGCTGAGAACTGCGGCATTACCAGCGTCCACAGATTGATTATTATTGTTATTCAAAGTAGGTACACAGAGGCAAAGACTTCACGAGCATGACTCGTTTGAACTTCTGAACTTCCCGACGTAACAGGAGGTCAATTGCAAGTACTTGTAATTGTATACTTTTTTTTTGCAAGCTGGCAGCACCGCATTGCAGTAATGCACGCAGTGAAGCAGAGAGGTCTTACAACCGACATGTGTATAGTACAGGGGTTTAATATATTCTGCCACGTGTCAAACTTGCTTCGAAAAAAAGAAAGCAGAAGGGCTGGCGTTCTTGAGTGCTTTTTTAAGGTGATTTAATACGGAGGAAGGGACTAAAATATTGACACGCCATCCCGGCCGTGCGAAAGTGGATGTCGAGAAAAGCTGTTGCAGAACCACCACTACAACTGCTGAGGGAGGTATCCAATGAAGTAAAGCACGTTGCTGGGCTAATATATTCAGCAAATTTTTTTTAAAGCTGTGCGAAGAAGACAAGACGTGAACAGAAACACAGACGCACACACTGCTCTTTGTGTGTGCGCCTGTGCTTCTGTTCACGTCTTGTCATTGCGCAGTTTAAAAATTTTGCCGAATGTACGCAATGCTTTATTGATGGTTCGGACGCTTGTTTTGAACTTGTTTTTTATTGAAACGTATGCTGTTCTGTGTGTTATATGGGCTATTTCAATGAATGTATGCACGGATCGCTTCACTTTGCTGAGCGCTGGTAGCCTCTGCCTTACGGGGCTATGAGTCATTGCATTTTTTTGCTTGCTTACGGTGGTGCGAGATATTGCTGATGATAAGAGATGCTTGTTTTGAGCTTGTTTTGTATGGAAACCTACGCTGTTCTGTCCGTTGTTCGCGTGACTCCAATGAATGTACGCACTGTTCGCTTTATTTGCTGAGTGCTTGTAGCCTCTGCGTTACGAGGGGGATGAGCCATTGTTGATGACAATTTTTGTTCTCGGACGGACACGACAAATGCGGATCATCGATAGGTTAACAGCTTCGCTGTAAAACGTTTCAAGGATGATCTTATTCTCGGAATAGGGGATGGAGAAGTAGTTAACGCAACCCCTCTTTCCCCCAAAAAGGAAAAAGACAGAAGAAGAAAGAGAAAGAAAAAAAGAAGAGAGAGACAAAAGGAGAGAAACATCCCTTCAACGTATGATTATGTAGCTGTACCTCAGAGAAGCTCGGGAGCAAGAGGGCGTGTTCAACCTTATCGAATGCTTTGTGTAGCCATAGAACTGACAAAGACACAATTACATGAAAATCACAAGAAGAGAGACACGCTGCCGAAGGCACTATAAAGGTGTTATCACACTATAATTACAAGGAAAAAAGAAGAAAGGAATGCCACCGGCCGTTCCAAATTCAGAATCACTACTTGAAGGGTAACTGCAAGAATAACAGCGCCAAGTGCTTAGCAGAAAATGCTTCTGACAAAACAGACGTGGTGATGACGATAATTGTGCTATTCATTGAATATTAATTCCCATTAAAAATGCGAAGCTACGTTGACAGACTACTCCTACTTATGGAAAGGTACGCTTCTTTCATTGAAACTGACCTGGAATAAAAGCATTAAAAAGAAGATCACAGTTATACCCGATAGGTGAAGCATTGATAGACATATTGATAAACATATATAAGAAGTAAGGTTAGCTGTTTGATCAGCCGCATAAATTGCTGTAAACATTCGCTTACTAGCTAAATTAACAAGCATGTTGTCACGCGCGCACAGCCAAACACGAACACATCTCACTCGGTGACCGCACCGACGCTCGCTGTTAGAGCGCTGGCGCGGTGAAGAGCGGCAGCAGCGGCGAGCGAATTCCCCTTCGTGTTACCTCTCGCTTCAACGCAAACGAGGCGCGCGAGAACATAACGCCCACGAAGTCATTAGCTATATCCTGTCGCTTAGCCTTCGAACCCAGCACAGAACGCCTCCAAGACATGACGCGCGCGGCCGCGCTCAGCTGCCGCAGCTGGAATGGAGGAGATGCGCGCTAACCTGCCCCCTCCGCCTCCTCCTCAACTGTGCACATCTCGCCGCTCCACCCCTACCTCCTCGTGCGTGTGAGAAGACGGCGCACAACCTCCTCACCTTCCTTACTTGCGAGTGCGAGAAGACACAGCTGCATAAAGCCGCCATTATTCATTATTCAAACGTGTTTTTCTCAACTGAAAGAGCATACAGATCATTAACTTATTGTTTCAAGCTTAGTTCACAGCAGGCCGGACTTTGACGGACGAAGGCAAGATATTCCAGCAACAGTGCGCCGCAGCCGAGGAGCGAGCTTCGGCGCGCGTCAGAGCTTGTGTCCAGTGGTTGTGTGCCCTCTTCCTCCGACCAACGCGAAGCGAAGCGTTCGCTTGTCGGCTCGTGCTGAAGGTTGCCGACGCGTGCCAGTGGTTGGGCCTTGCGCGTCTCCCCGCCTACCTCCTTGTGCGGGTGAGAAGACGGCGCGCACCCTCCCCAACCTTCCTTTCTTGCGGGTGCGACAAGACACAGCTGCATAAAGCCGCCATACTTCCCGGCTCACCCTCGCAAGCTTTCGCTCGCACCCGTAGCATACGGGGTGGGGCCGCGGTGCGCTTGGAATTCATATCGAACATCACGGCGACGGCGACGGCGGCGGCGGAAATCAGCCTGAAATGTCCGCATAATTGATATCGCAATAAAAATAAGGGCAATGCAAAGGACAGATGGCGCGGGCATGATCGAATTCTCTCGATTGTTTGCTTTGATGTGACAAGTTATGGAAGCGAGCGCCAGTCGTTATTAGAGAAAACTGATAATGAATACAAAAATAATAGAAGATGGAACTTTTCAACTTTTAATCGGTGGGCCACCAGGAGAGCTCTTTGAATTCGGTACGAGACTTAAGTAACACGGCGGCCTTTACTTGCGTTGTTACCTGTCGAGATCCGAAAATTTAACAATTGACTGTATTCGTAGATTAATACACTGTTATTATAATATGCGCACGTATAGGAGCTATACTTCAAGTGAACTGGTAGAAGCATTCTAGCGTTTTCTCCTTAACAATACCCACGACTTTTCAGAGGCAAAAGCAAGACTACACGGATTTTTCTGATGAAAGACCGCATTACAGCAGGAGAGGAACGCGTGCATCGGAGTGGTTTCTAGGAAAGTGATGATGATTAAGAATAGAAGGAAGGTGATACGGAAGAGATGAAAGGGGGGCGGGTACGGGATACATTAATACGAAAATAAAAAAGGAAGAGCACACACGAAGGAGTGTTACGTGAGAAGTTCAATAATAGGACGTCATGCAGGACAATCAGTGAATCAAGGACACCGTCGAAAATATCGCTATTCCACTCAATTAGTATAAGATAAGGAAACAAAAGAAAAACTGGTCATCAGGAGTCCGAAACTCAGAAGCACAAAAGATTACATTAAGGATAACAGTCAGGTGTAGCGCCTCTACTTCACCTGTGCTTCTGATATATGAGGCTTAATGATGAGGGTAAATCGTGTCTTTCATTGTCCTGAAGGGGCACAAAGCAGAAGGCCAAAGTCAATATTTCTAGACATTTTAGCCTTGCGTATGCTGTATTCCGACTTGCTTTTTTGTTCGAACACTGAGCGTGTGCAACAGGCTTGCTGAAGAGCAAGTGACTTGTGTAATTGGAGGCGCATTGTATTAGTTGCCGTAAATTTTTGCTGTAACGCCTTCTTGTACAGCGGGGTGATTCTAAAGAATATAAACTAAAGAACATTACTAATGACAGAGGGGCACAGATCTATTTACGCGGAAATTAAGTAAGCAATTAATTATTAATTAATTAATTAATTAATTAATTAATTAATTAATTAATTAATTAATTAATTAATTAACTAATTAATTAATAATTTATGTTTATTCTGAGGCATGCATTACGGTGTGGAGTGGTTAACAATGATATACAAAACATGATAATGAATTAAACAGAAAGCATAAAAGCTTTCCTGATTTATACAATGTTGACTTGAATAAAATAGTGGAACGTCAGAAAATGTTACAAAATATTGACTAACAATACCATATTAACTAGAAAAGAAACAGAAGCGCGACAAAAAAGTGTTACAAAATATTGGTTAACGCGCTCACAAGTTTGTCATAATTTTGGAATGTTACTAATGGTGCGGGTAGACAGTTGCAATCACTAGATGTTTGCGGTATGTAAAGGTGCAAAAAATGAATTGGTCTCGCATACCGGAATGCCAACCTTATTTATGGGCATGGTCTTCACGACGCGAAATATAATGGGGAGGAAGGACAAATGGATCGCACATGCAAGGATGATAATATAGTTTGTGAAAGAGGCTTAGGCAGCGTATCGCACGGCGCGAAGCAAGATAAGGTAGTTGAAGGCTAGCTTTCGCTTAATGTGACGCTTGCGATTCGGTTACACTTGGACAATATCAAACGAACCGAGTTACTTTGTACCATTTCTAAATATGTTATCAAGTTAGCTGGATGCGGATCCTGAATTGGCGCGGCATATTCAAGTTTAGTGTGGATGAGTAATTTGTATAACGTTAATTTGACAGACGAAGGTGATTTGGCTAATTCCGACGAATGTATCCCAGTATCGAACTGATTAGTGTAATTGATGATGTAAGATGTGTATCTCATGTTAGACCGTTACTAACGTGAACGCCCATGTATATATAGGAGGACGCACTGTCTAACTGCGCACTGATTATTTAATAAACGGGCAAAACTAACTATTCCACACACGCGCATGAATTTTCGCGTGTTACTGTTAAGTTATATACGCCAAGTGTTACATTACTCAAACACAAGAACTACGCCAGATTGAAGAAGCGAAACGTCGTTAGGATTCGGTATATATCTGAAAATTACTCAATCAACAACAAATAAATTAACGCTGGAGAAAACGCATGATGGCAAATCGTTAATGTAAATAAGGAAAAGAAGATGAACAAGGATCGACGCTGGGGTACACCAGAATTTACTGCACATTCGTTCTAGTCAGTGCAGTTAGCTGAAACAAACTCGGAATGGTTGCTAGGAAAAACTTCAATCCAAGTTAAGAGGTTGCAATCAAGTTTAAGCAGTCTTGGTTTACACATGAGCAGCGTGTGGTATACAATATCAAATGCTTTAGAGAAGTCAAAGAAGACGCAATTGGTCAAGAACCTTTCGTCAAAAATAAAATTGAGTTTCTGTAGAAAGAGTGTTGAGTTTCGCATGAGTATAATTTGCAAAATCCATGCTGCGATAGTGTGAAAAAAGAATGGGAATCCGATTCCCCTCCCCCCACAAACACACACAAAAAAGAAACTATCTCGATGCGAGGCCGAGATGTGTATTAGTATTTGACAAGGCATGCTAGTGAGCGAAATTGGTCTCTAACTAAAAGGAAAATGTTTGTTACCTGATTTATAAATTGGGGCAACCTTCCCGCCTTTTCACTTGGATGGTAGAACGCTGTTGTTAGGGGATTGCTGGGAGGGAGGGAGGGAGGGAGGGAGGGAGGGAGGGAAAACTTTTGAGTCTTTCGAGAGATTCGCGGTTACGAGGTCTCCGTCGTCTTCATCTTCTTGGCGCTGGCGACTTGAGACTTCTCTTCAGCAAGGGTGGGCCCCTATTCCAAGGCTCCACTGAGTCGCGCTGCATCGCTCGCGTGCTGCACTAGGGCCCTTTGGGCCGTGAGCTCGCTGCTGGTGAGCCGACTCTCCCATTGCTCCGCACTCGGGTGTTCGTGTTTGTGGAATGCTTTGTTGCGTTCGCACTCCCAGGTGATGTGGTAGAGTGTAGGTTTGGCACCGCACCAAGGGCAGGTGGCCCTGTATTGTGTCGGAAACATCTTATTGAGCACGTGTAAGTTGGGGAAGGAGTTTGTCTGTTGCTGGAAAACTTTTGTTAGGATGATATATGAATAGCAAGATGTGCATTGCAGGTAGTTTATGTTGGTCTGGTCGCAACTCGGCGTATAGACTTTATAATATTTACAACACCGTCATAATCAATATTAACAGGGAACATCACAGTATATATAGCCATAAGGTTGTAGCTCAGGCGGGGTAATATGCGTAGTTAATGAAAAAAATTCCGGGGGGACTAAGGTGAGCAAGCAGGACATTCGTCGGTAGGTATCGTATTATTGCTGTGTTCGATGAGTGAAGTTGTCTTTTTGAAAGTTTACTACACGTCTAAATTTTTAAGGATCAGTTTTAAGTACGGAAGACAAGGTGATATGTGTGAACGTATCTTTAGCTTCGTTAAAGGTATGCATGTATTCAGCAGCACACTGTTTGTAAGCCGACCAACAAGTTAATCTGCCGGTTAGCTTAGCGGGTTTGAACAGACGCTTCTTATTAATAGAAAGAGGTTTTAAATAACGGTTATACCATGATTGAGTTTGTTACGTTAGAGGCGATTGCACAAACAGGAATGTACTTATCCGTTCATTCAGTGACTTTATTAGCAAAAATGTTCCAGTTAGTCTGAACGCTACGACACTGAAAGTCATGCAGGCCTTCATTGAGGAATTCTGAGAGTTCTTTAGTAATAGCATCAAAGTCAGCCTTGCTGTACTTTTTTTTTATGCTTTAGTGGACTTTAATAACTTAGGTCGATAAAGAAACACATTAAATAAGAGTAAGGAATGATCGTTAACACCCGATAAGTAAGCTATTAAGATCAAGACGTTAAAATAAGGTCAAGTGCATTGGACGCTGATGGAGTAATACTAGTCGGCTCCGTCACAATTTGGGCCAGTAAAAAAATTCTGAACAGTTCTAAGAAATTATTCACCAATGAAGTTAGGGTACAGAGGGGGGTTATCATCTTTCCACATAATGTAAGACATGTTAAAATTGCCTAATAAAGTAACTGACAATGTGTTTAACAAGGAGAAACACTGCATTGCGTGGTACAGATCGTTCACAAATGTTTGACAGGAATCATGAAGGGGATAACAAACGCCCTCGATTACTTTACGGTTTATTTCTTTTGCTTAGTTTGCTTATAATTATTATTTATTTTGCCTGAATAATTTGCATTTTATATACGCCATCTCACGCTCCGCCCTCGCTTGCGGTAGTGAGGTTAACGTCTCGTTTCTTCCTGTCTCTACTTCCCCTCCTCCAGCTCGAGGACTTTCATTCATTCATGCATAGCGCATACAATGCCTGTGTGGCAGTGGATGATAAGCAAAACGTGAACAAATTAAATACCTCTAAATCAATTCGTGACACAAGTATAATGACACGTCATGTGCACTCAGTGGCACTCGTATTTCGATTGCTCAGCACCAGCTTACGGGTTCGATTCCCGACCGCCGTGGCTACGCTCTGATGGGAGAGACATGCAATACGGTTCGTGTTTCGAGCTTTGGTTGTCCTTTAAGAACCCCAGGTAGTCAATATTGTTCCAGGACACTCGTATACGGCGGCTCACATAGCCGAAGTGTTGCTTTGGGACACATACACTAAGCTACAACTGTTACCCGGTTCTGCTAAATTGTACAAACAAACAAACAAACAAACAAACAAACAAACAAACAAACAAACAAACAAACAAACAAACAAACAAACAAACAAACAAACAAACAAACAAACAAACAAACAAACAAACAAACAAACTCATGCTACGTTGCCAGCGAGTAGGTGTTTCTTTTACGAATGTCTATTCATTCCTAAATGGAATGGCAAACAGCGCCAATTGCAACACATGCGGGGTAGAAGCCTTGAAACACCTCTTGTGTGACTGACCATCATACGAGAGGCTTGCCCATCCAACAGCTTTAGGGCACCCAGATGAGAGGCCTTTTATAGAAGAGAAGATCCCGGGACCTCGGCCTCGTGCGTCTGCGATGAGCAAATTCACGAAAGTGTATAGATGTATAGATGTATAGCAACCCGCACGACCAATTTGCGTGATGAACTGAACGATGAACGTTTCGTTGCGTGCGTGTTCATGCCTACTGTCATTTGTCTCTCGTTATCCTCATCTTTTAGTCCCCTTTCCAAAACTTAATTCCAGTAATGCAGGGTAGCCAACCGGGCTCAGCCAGGTTGACCTCCCTGCCTTTCCTTTATCACTTAAACCACATCAGTTTAATCCACAATACAAGGACCAAATTGCACACCCATAAATGACAAAAGAAAACTTTCGTAAGAGAACCGACACTTGGATCGAGATCGGGAGTGCCGAGTTTCGGCGCAGTGTTGTGAATAGATCTTCATAATTCCGAGGATGTTTAGTCAGCAAGAAACGCAACCGCTTTAGGTGACGAGAAAAAAGGCAAAGGTATTGCTTGACAATGATATTATAACTTATGAAAAGGAACCTTAAAAGCATCGTTCCGTCTTCTTAGATTAGATTTGAATGTTCTAAATTTGGTATCCTAGCTTAAGGGCGTCGACTCTTGGGCACAACGACACGAAGGTTTGCAATGCCATTCGAGGTTTCTTTGTAAGGTCAATTATATACTGACTATAACATCAGACCTTGAGGTGTGAATTTATATTTCCCTAAGTTATTTTCGATGAGTTGTATTTTTTTTCCGTTTATCATTATCCAATATTGTTACCTACAATCTATCTCTTGATTCTAATCTACGTATTCTTATATTTTGCTTGAATTCTTTTGCATTTCTTCTTAAGTTATGTCGAAGTAAATGGTTCTTGGGCAATCCGCCCACAATGGGTATGTGCCCCTAACTTCTAGGGGCTCTACACCCAAATCTATAAAAGCGGGCACAGCGCAAGTGGGAAAACCATTGTTATCTTACACGTTGACACGGACTCCTTTGTCAATGAGGAAAAGGCAAGGACAGCCTTTCAAGTGGACAGGCAGTAGGCATTCATTGTTCTAGCGCTAATTAGTTCTTTGGGACGACCGAATGGGGTTATCTAATGAGTGACTCTGTGACTGACGGAGTACGTGGTGAACTGTAAGAGTTGATTTACAAAATATATTTGTAAGAAAATGAAGAAATAAAAAGGTGGGGGGGGGGGGAGTGGTAAACCGGCATTAAACAGCGACATAAAGTCAGTTTAGAGCAGTTTTATGTTTCTATTACGCACTATACTTGCGTAGTTGGGCCACTTTTGCAGAGGAAAGGTTCCCAGAAGTGCTAGGTTGAGGAGGGTTTGTTTAAGTTTGAATGCAACGTCATTATAATTTTCTCGACAAACAACTAGCCAGCCCCGAGCAGAAACGGAAACGTTGTGGAGAGCAGCTGTGGTAACGTCAAGTTCATGTCACTAATCCGACCATCTACCATTTTCGCACCCATCCAGGCATACGAAATTCTTCCTCGCGTTAAGACTATGTGACATTCTACGTTGCCGTCATTTTCATTACATTTGGAAATTAACCTTAGCGTATTTTTCCTTTTAGTGTCTCGTCAAATGTGGACGTTAGGGACTGATTGACTGGTTGGTTGGTTGATCGATCGATTACTTAATTCATTCAGCGGATTTAGTTTTCTAAGGAAACATCGGAGCCATAAGAGCAATGGCGGATCCAGAGCACCCCCTCAAGTATTTGTACAGGAAAGATAGTGACTCACAGTGGAGCAAAATAACTAAGCTTGCCAGCAAGTATAAGACTCGTATACTAAGCAATATGGCCACAAAGAACGGTAAACGCAAAGTCAGAGAGGCTGACAAAATCTCCTGGGTGGCGACTATGGAAAAGATACTGGCTATTCAAGGGTACTACTACTCAAGAGGAAAAAAAATTACAACTCAAAGGGAAGCTCTACTTTTCGAAACGAGATTAGGACGCCTTCACGCGTAGTTATAAAACGAGGTACACTAAGGAAGAAGAAGCATGTGCTTGCTGTGGGAAAGTCAGGGAAGCGATGGAACACGTTTTATTAGACTCCGCTGGCCTTTTTTAAGCCCTTAGGTTCAGGGATTGCAGGAGGAAACTAAGCATGTATACAACAAAGGTTCGTAAAAGGCGGGGGGAGGTTTGGTGGAAGAAAAGTAGGGAGACCACAAACAACGGAGGCTATTTGTGGTCACAAAGACGATGTTTCCAATTATGGCTCAGAAAGACTGATGCTGCGAATTTCTTGTCTGTTTAAAAAAAATTAAGATAGGTAAGACTTTCGGCAAAATAAAGAGTTTGGGGGTGCAAGCCACCGCTCAGAACAGTTTCAAAGGCGACGCTCATAGCATCCATCCATCCGTCGCAATGTACAGCGCAACAGCGGGCTGCAGACTGACGAACAAGAGGGAAACAAGCTGACATGCGTTCGTCTCCGTCGTGTCTGTCCATCCGTAGTGTGTCGTTGCTCAGCACACGGATGCCTTGACACGGAGGCGACTACATTATCTAACCATAGGTAGGCGCAGTGCTCGTTAACGTAAGAATTGACGTCAATCAGTGACGCTAATTTGAGTGGACGTCGGAACGCACGTGAGCGACAGTCGGCCAGTGTGAATGGACGCGAGTGTGTATGTGAGTGAGTGCCGGGGAGGAGGAGTGGATACGAGTGTGAGCGTGAATGGGCGCCGCTAAGCACGAAAGGAAGCCACTATGAATGCGTGTTAGTGTCCGTGAGTATGACGTGAGCGCGAGTATACGAACGCGAGCGAATGCCGGCGAGTGTGAGTGCACGTGAGTGTGAGTGAGCCTGCGATAATAGTGGCGAGTGAGTACGGGAGAGTGCGCTCATTGTGCCGACCTGTGGAACTGGCAAAAGCGAACTCTATACTATCGCGGATGACAACCGAAATATTTATCTTCTCGGGAAGCAGATTGCATTCGTTCGCAAGCTACTCGTCCGCACTTTATTTATGTCATTTTTTTTTACTTTGCGTGATCTTCCTTTTAAGTGTATACGGGCTGCCAACTCCGTTCTCATACAAGGAAAATTTTCCTCTACTACTTCACATACTTAACAAGGCTCTCCTTCGCATACCTAACGACGCTATGTCAGGTCACTTTGTGCTGAGCTTCCATACACACCATCAGAATTTTCTAACATCTAGACTTACAGATGGCTGCAACGGGACTGAGTTACTATGGCGCGCGCGTTTTTCTACCGAAATCTTACTAGGGCGCTGAATACATATATATATATATATATATATATATATATATATATATATATATATATATATATATATGTAACGGGTAGGCTATATTAGGTACGAAGACGCAGCGGGGTTCGTGAAACGCCTTGTGCGTGCTTATGAGGGAGTGTATGATCTCCAGGATACGGAAATGACGTAACCAAGTGCACAAGTGACATTTATTAACGCATTAAAAAGCTTGCATGCTTAACTTGTAATATCGCTATTGGGGTCGTATACGGTGAAGCCTTGCAATACCATGCACGTTTCCTATTCGTAATGGGCCCACCGTGGTCAAAAGTGGTGGGCGCGAATTAGCATTCCTCTGTATTGCTGCCCGAGTCTCTTCGCTCTATTTCTGAACCCTATACGTGTCGAACGAGTGGTGGCCACAGCCGAGAAACCGTGTAATTTCTGCATGCACACTTGCAAGCCTCGAAACTTCTAATGAGAACAGTAGTGAGATTGATGAACTGTGCCTATAGTATAAGGCTGAGTGAGCTCTCTCAAGCGCAACTACTTCCGCTCGGATGGACAACCGTACCGCCGAGCTATAGGCCTCTCTGATCGTCGAACGAGAGACTAAATTGAGTTCCGATTAAGTCACGTGTTGTGGGACCACGTGCCGTTATGTGCACGGGACACATGCATGATCGAGCAATGGCTCCTTTCCTCCGCACAACGATACCAAAGTAAGGTGCGTAGGTAGTACGGTTGCAAATATATAAGCAATATTAGTACTACATATTTTCGCTATACATACATGTCACGGTATACGCGGTTTTAGTAAGCGACCGCCATATATGCTGACCAAAATGACAAACGTTTCACGTAAAAAAAGAAAAAGAATAAAAACAACCATGCTTATAGCTAGTGACACATTAAGGAACCTCAGACGGTTGAAACAACCCAAGCTTCCGCTACGACATTCCACGTAGACCATCGTGCAACTTCGCTGCGTAAGAAGCTTCACATTTTCTTTCCAATCTTGAATATTGTACCTTTCTTGAAAGTATGTCTTGCGATGATTGATAATAACGTAATTTCGCCTACAGATACCAAATTTTGTTTTGAATCAGTTTTGCAACATCTACTTTTACTCCTCTCGCTGTATATTGCAATCGTTCTTCACTAAATTCCCCTAGTCTTCCTTCAAAGGTGACTCAAAGAAGCCGCATTTTATTTGCTTCATCGTTTGCTACGTGGTTATTAACTGCAGCTTAGGTGTTCTTTAATGCGCCCTATGGGTGCGTATGTGTCTAGATGTTTTTCGGTCGTACGCTGTTGAAATGTTTTTTATCGTATCCTGCAACAGCCTCCATGAAGGCTGGCAGTATGTATAAAATAAATGCAGTCCGCATTGGACTTAGTGCACGCAATCCCATCGGATGAAAGGCGCCACCGACACGGCACCACGGGTTAGCTTTTTATCGTGCACTCCAGGCGAGGGCTTCTTTCTGCTCGTTCTTTCCTTTCTTTTTTTTTCGAGGTTAGACTTCCGGTCTCGTACGTAATGGGTCCGAGTGCTATCTCTGCTTGCGCAGTGGCGTCCTGACGGAGTAAAAACGAGTGAGGTCTTTCTTCGGTGCCCAGCTCTACCCGCGATAGACGTTCGCTCTGCGTGAAAGCCCACCGTGGCCGCACAGGCATTTGCCGCCGGAATCAAAGACGCTGAGTTTCGATCAGCAAGAGGCGATGGGAGACTTGGTGGCAGAGAAGTAGGGAGACCACTCCAGCAGCCATCGTCGTCTTCCTCGGCCGCCTTCTACGTACGGTGCGGGTGCCTGGTGCCGCGAGGCTGCACACACAAACAAAAAAAAAGAAGGGAAGAAGAATAAGAAACGAGCTTCTGCTCCTGCCATCGGTCCGAACGCTTCTCAGGCGAAACTTTCGCTCTCTGACTCGCACATTGTTGCGGTGGACCTAACCTCGGTCCCTATAACCACAAGCAACGGGGGTGTACAAAAACGAAGTTCCCGGTAGTGGTCCGGAAAGTTTGATGCTTTATTTGTATCCGCTTTTTTATTTTTAAAGATAAGTGGGGCATTAGGCAATGTAAGAACCAGAAGTTGGTGGCACAACCTACACACCGTTTCAAAGGAGACGCTCATAGCATCCATCCAGCCATCTGCTGCCTTGGGTGCTGCGCGCCAACGATGACGCGGGTCGTACGCTCTGCAGCTGAGGGCGGTCGCCAGGAGCATAATTTCTTGCTAGCGCACGTTGGCGAGCGAGTACGCTAAGGTCGACAAATGTCAGCCGCTTGCGCGCAGTTGGAGTATCTATAAGCGACCCGCATGAAGACAGTTATTCGTTTGGCTAGTATTAAATCTAAAAGCGGTGCAACGACAGCCTATTCGCACTTTTTAGGTACGGTGGCGCCACCATGAGGATTTTCCGGCAAGTCGTAGAGCGGTGATGCATGGGCGTCCGGCCCGTTTGGTTTCTGCAGCGTTTCAGCGCTCGCATTGGATTGGCGACAATCGACCGATGGGCGAAAAAATGAGCGGATGTGCAGTGTGGCACACTACAAAAATGTGGCAACCCAGCGGCTCTGAACTCGAGGTCGCTGGTTCGATCCCTGCAGCAACGGCGACTCATTCCAATAAGGGTGAAATGAAAAAAAAACGCTCGCGTACTGTGCACTGGGTGCACGCAAAAACCCCAGGTTCTTATATTTTGCTGGACGCAAAACAACTGTTTCATTGCAAGTCATTGCTGTGCTTATATTATTCTTTCCTTGTCTCGTTCGTGTGTGCTGTTTTTCAATTTAATGACTGACATCACCTGCATGAAATGGGAATCTATAGGGCGGGAAAATGGCACGAGAGAGAAACGGGGAAGCTCAGGGAAATACCTATCGCGAAATTTGAAAAATTTGGGGGCATGCCTGGCGCGGGACGTCGGCACGAATGGAACAAACACGTGTGGTACGAATTAAGTGCGAACTTTTACACGATTGAGCTTGGTTGACTAGCAATGCAGTCGGCTTTAACTTGGGAACAGCCAAGATCGCACGCCGCAACTTAACTTACAATGTCACTTACGTAAGCTAACGGATTAGGTGCATATTAAGGAAGCCGGGCAGTCCGACGCTAATGCTGCGCCCTTCTTTACGTCACTTATAGTTTGGGGCATTGATTATTATCATTTGTTCTAACTTAAGAAGAGGGGGGACAAGGTTGAATTGAATTGGATTGAATTCTGGGGTTTTACGTGCTAAAGGCACGATTACTCAGGGTTAATTTTGACCACGTGGGGTTCTTTTACGTGCACCCAAAGCGCGGCACCAGGGGATTTCTGCATTTCACCCCCATCGAAATGCGGCCGCTGTCGCCGGGATGCGATCCCCGCGCCCTCGGGCTGGAGGAGAAGGTAGACGTTGTTCACTAATGGGATGATCTCTCTTTGCCATACCTGAGGACAATAGCTCAGCATATCCTAGCTCAGCGCAAACTCTCCCTCTATATTTTTTTTAACTTTGAATCTTACTTTTCTGATTTATTTAAATACGACGGCTCGTTCGTGTGAAAAGCCAGCGTGCGCTTTCTCGGCGAGATCCTCGTACAATGCTCATTGTTCGGCATTCTGCCAGACATCTGCTGATTGTCTAGCACAGCAGTGACGCGGCTAGGGTAATTCCGACTATCCCTTTGTTGCTCGTCGTACGCTCGAGGGGCTGGAAATTCCACGACCTCCGACTGAGGGAGAGTGCCTGGCCCAGATAGTGCTGCCGATGCACGTGTCATTCAACCGGATGTTCTGAACACGTGAAGTAAACATATAACAATGCCTTCGGATGCTAACTCACGCTAACGATAAACATTCGCTTAGTGTCGAAGAACGCAGTACATTTTTTGTAGTAAACGTCATAAGTGCTGCTAATGCGAATGTTTTCTATATTACGGAAACAACACAATCTGTGATAGAATGATTAACCGTTTCTAGTAAACATAGAGAGGCTGAACACTTGAGGTCGAATGTTGCGACCTGAGACTTAGAACAAAGCGCTAACCTCTATTGGGCCTTTTTTATCAGAGGTCCGTGCTAATTGTGACTTAGTGGGATACTACTGCAGTCTTTCAAGCAACCTCAATTGATTCACTCAATGCACATCTATCGCTATGCGTTGTCCCACGATGTTTTGTGCAGATGCATAAACAATTTGGCTCTACGTTAGCAGCGTATCAGAAAAATTAGGAAACGAGATGAGGCTACGCCGGGGTCAGATACTATATAATGTGTCCCCCCAGAGGTGACGCGCTTCTCCGGCACTAACACACAGGTGCGAGTTCTGCGTATTGGTTGAAAGACAATTTCGATAAAATCTCAACATTGTCGCATGAGCGGGTTCGGAGGTTAGCAATGGTTTAACAAGATAATACTCAGCCTGGAGTATTATCTCAACGTGGAGCCAGCGTTGCTACAAGAAGACTTGTCTTCACCCGGGACACTTGTTTCTCTTGATGAAGCCACATTGCGAATTCTTTATCATGTTAGGATTTGCGCAAAAGGCGTAAAGGTGAACTATATCATTCTTATGCACAGCAACAGCTTAGTAGGCATATCCTAGCGCACTGAGTGTCTGTCCAGGCACGGTTACCACGACTAAGTGCGAAATTCGCTGCTGTCGCACAGTATAGACCCTTTTCATAATTTCAAAGCGAGCTTTACTGCGAGGCAGTCTGCCCAGATAATGGCAACGTAAGTAATCCTTGCAAACAGCGTGTACAAGCAGAGTTTGCTTGCGTTATGACACGGAAAACGTGGGCGCGGCTCTCGTGATGAAACCATACGCGAGAGGCTAACCTCAGCATGTGCAGCAGCCCTTCATCATCATCTGGACGATCACCGGTGTCCTTATTAGTAAGACATATGTTTAGTGCAGAACACAGCACTTGCGAATTTTGACAGGTATCTATAGACGTTACTCAAAAGACGTTTATAGTAGAGGTATTAAATCTGCGCGTCGGCATAGTGATAGCTCAATCGGGTTAATTTCGCTTCCAGTCAGTCCCACACAGCTTTTAGATGGTATCAGCGCATAGCTTATCATGCAGAAAAAAAAAAGCTCGTGTGCTCGACATGAGTGCATATATTCTGTTGCCATGCGGAGTCTTCTTGTGCACGCTGTGCTGGGTGTTAATAAAACGAAGCTGCAGTATACAGCGAGAGCGCACAAATTTTTGTAGTGGAAGACGAACCGTAACAGCTCTTCTTCTAGAGATTTGAATGATAACGGGTTAGATAATCGGCCCGGCTCGGCTAACATTGATGTCCAAGTGTCTGCGCTAGCAGTGTAAGTTCAAGGACGAAAACTCGACCTAAGTGGATGCATTGCATCAGCTTCTTGGATTCCTTAAGGACGTTGTCCTGCACGTAGTATTAGGAAAGCTACCATCCGGACAATTTTGCGTGTAAAGTAAAAAAGACAAACGCCGCCTACCTCACGAAATATTCCCATCCCAGGTCCACCTCTACAGAGCCACGCATAGAGCAAGAATGATTCGTAGCTTGTTTCTCAAATTGCTGGATAGGTATGCAAATACCTAGCCAATACCGATATCACTGTCACAGTGTTACAAACATTTATTTCATAGGTAAGATATTGTATTTGTATTTGGTTATTTGTTTTGGTGGTTAATGCATTGTATTTCCAACATTCATTGCTTCATGTCCTATTTACGTTTGTAAAGTGTTTACACTTTTTGCGCTATGTGCAAACTTGCTGTACCCACCCTGTTACGGCCAAGACAGCCAACAGTATTTGAAAAAAAAAAATACGAACCATTTTTTTGGGCTTCACCGGCACCCGCTCATGAATTTCGCGATCAAGGCTTTTGCACCGTGGAACGAGCTTTCTTTTCATGAGGTACCTGAGCGCGAAAATAAGACGTTTTATTTATTTATTTATTTATTTATGAATACTGCGATCTTATACACAAGATCATAGCAGGTGGGAAACATTGTGTGAAGATACAGAATTACAGACACAAAGAAAGCAAAATTGCACATAGGAATTCAACAAGAGAATACAGCGACAAGGTCAATTAACAACAATCAATTCAAATGCTCTTGAAATAAATGTAATGATGTCTGCCTGACAACATTATCCGTGAGGTTATTCCAATCAGTGATGGTCCTTGGAATATAGGAATATTTAAAACAATTAACTCGCGGATTTAATGGTGTTATAGAAAGAGAATGGCGATTTCTAGTTTGGTACCCCGAGGAATAGGTAAGGATATTGGAGGTGTCAACTTTGAGATTATTATTAATTAATTGATAGAAAAACTTTAAGCGACATATGCGATTTCTGTTAGGAATAGAGGGTAAACCGCTTTTTTGAGGAGGTCACTGACTGATGCTCGCCCGTAAGTGTTATATATAAACCTTACTGCTTTCTTTTGGATTCTTTCAAGTTTATTTATGTTTATCTTTGTAAAAGGGTCCCAGATGATTACTGCATATTCTAAGATTGGTCTAATAATAGTGTTGTAGGCAAGGAGGCGTGTACCAGGGGTTGCTAGCTTAAGCGAGCGTCGTAAGAAGAAAAGCTTTCGGAGAGCGTTTGCTGAAACATAGTCAACATGCCTGGTCCAAGAAAGGTTATCAGAGATCCATAGCCCTAGATACTTATATTCTGTGACTTCATGAAGAAAATTATTATTAGCAGTGTAGTAATATAGAAGAGGGAGCTTTTTAAGTGTTATTCTCATAAATACGGTTTTTTCAAAATTAATTGACATTTGCCACTTCTTACACCAAGAAACTATTTTTGCAAAATCATTATTCAGCCTAATTTGATCATCAGTCGAACTTATTTTCTCATACAGCACGCAGTCGTCCGCATATAACTTAACACGTACTGACAGGTTTTTAACAATATCATTAATAAACATTAAAAACAGTAGGAGGCCGAGGACGGATCCCTGAGGAACACCAGAATCGACAGGAACGTAATTGGAGCAAGTTCTATGCAGTTCCACAAACTGACGGCGATCTGATAGGTACGATTGTATCCATGTTAATATCTGTTTATTATTTATAATAAAACTGAGTTTATGAAGTAGTTTCTTGTGTGAAACCTTATCGAAAGCTTTTCGAAAGTCCATGAAGATAACATCAGTTTGTTTTCCTTCGTTGATTGCTGTCGCAAAATCATGGATTGTTTCGACCAGTTGAGTGCATGTAGAATACCCTCGTCTGAACCCGTGTTGAACAGCTGCCAGTACATTATGCTCTTCGAGGAAATTAGTGAGATGCTTATGAATGATGTGTTCCAATAATTTGCACGTTGTCGAAGTTAATGAAATAGGGCGATAATTTTCTATACACGTCTTCTCTCCACCTTTATGCAAAGGCTTAATTCTAGCAGTTTTCCAATCACACGGTAGAACACCTTCTTTCAATGATCGAGTGAATAGGACGCACAAATACTTTGAACACCACTCTGCATACTGTTTAAGGAAGGCATTCGGAATATCATCTGGTCCAGGCGATTTCTTAATATCCAGTTTTAATAATAGATTAAAAACACCCTCTTCGGAAATTATAACATCAGGCATGGAAGGAAGGGACATGCTAAAGGGTGGGAGACGCCCGTCATCTTTCGTGAAAACTTTCTTAAAGGTGTTATTAAATGCTGCTGATACCTGGACCTTGTCACTTACATGTTGTCCATTTATAATAAATGCATCGGTAGAACGAGAAACTGGTGCAATTGACCGCCAAAACTTTTCAGGTGCAGTTTTTATAAAATCCGGAAGTTGTTTATTGTAGTATTTTTCTTTATCTTTCAGAATGCATTGTTTTAATTTCTCTGAAACTTCATGAATTTTTGCTTCTAAAAAGGCTGAGCTTGGTTTTTTTATTCTTTTCTTTAATCGCTTTAGCTTGCGCTGCAATTGCAAAGTTCAGTTATTCATCGCCGTTGTTGTTGCGTGGCCTACGACAACATGTCGCGTACACATTTCCGCGCAGACTACACCGCGTTGGAAAGTGCTCAATAAAAACATACAAAAACACCGGCCACTTCTTGACGCGTAGGGCTAGCGCGAGTACATAGAGACACAGCTCTAGCACTTTGCTCCCGTTGTTTTCATCTACGAGCTGTGGATTTGCATAACTTCCGGTAACCGGAAGCAGCCAGGCGCTGCTTGGACATTGCGTGTCATCTTATCGTGACAACGTAGCCACAGAAGTCAATGCAATGGCAGTCGTCCTCGTGGTCTCATGAGTATTAGAACGAGTGTAGCTGTGTCATCTAAATCGGTAGCAGACGTAGTAGGGTTATCTTTCGCGAAGAATACAATGGAGGCAAAAGAAAAAAAACACCGGCGAGTATTGATGACGACAGCATGCTGGAAGCTGATAGTATACACCCGTGCGACGCATTCGGCCCCGTTATCTACATGCCACAATTGCAGAGGACAACAGGCTGCGGTATAAATATCGGTAGTATCCTCGAGAAGCCTCAACGTTCATTGTTAGCAGCGGTACCTGGAGTAAACATGCGTGCTCTTCTTCTCTGTGCTGCTCTACTGGTTTGCTCGGCCACCGCTCACCACGTCGGTAAGCCTATGGGAATTCCCTCTTAGTTCATCGTGGGTGCTGTGTCGAGATGCCGAAGAAGAGCACGAAGAATGAATGCGCGGTTGTTTTACCGAAGTTAAAGCAACTGTATAGTATACATCGTATTTTTTTTACTTCCTTACCTTTTATAGACAGATTTCATGCGTTGTCGCTATAGTGATCATCAGATGCCGAACAAGAGAAGCCTCAGCCGGCCGGAGCCAATGTTTAGACAAACTGTCCTTCCTGTCTTCCTATAGGGTCCTGACGAATACAAGAAGGCTTGTTAAAACGTTGGTCATGACAAAGGCAAATTCCTTTGTCGAAACGTCGGCTTTAGGCCGAAGCTAACATCGCTCGTCCTCTGGTGATACTTTCAAGTCTGCACTATTCCGTGAGCCTTTGTCATGTGCCTGTTATATCACTCCTGTTATATCAGTTTCTTGCTGTCGTGCAAATGGGGTTCCAATTCAGTTTCTAACTAGGAAACCTCATTCAGTATACACATTGTTTTGTAGTATCTACTTTAATACTGACTTGATTTTTATTTTTGTTTCCAGGTCCACACCCCATACCTCACGCTTAAGCCACGCGTAGGTCATGGCTCACTCACGTGACCGATACACCGGAGCTCATAAGCCGCTATCATAAGTTACGCATCGTTTATCTAAAGCGTACCTGTGATCGAAAACGTATAGTTAGCCCATGATCAAGACTTCGCCAGAATTGCCCAGGAGGCCTTCTCGCCTTGTGCAGTTTTCAAGCTTGGTAGAATGAGATGTGTTTTGAGAGTCAAGGAGCTTTTCCGTCGGTTATCTTGAGAGTAGGAACTCGACGTGGTCCCGTCAAATATAAAAGTACAAATAGCGGCTACTCGCGAGTCATCACCTTCTGAAACAATATGGAAACGAAGTTCTAACGATGTGAAAAAAAAAACAGAAGAAAGAGATATATGGTAATAGTAATATGTACTAGTGAAACTATTTTTCTTGTAAACTCACCATATAGAGCACCCCCGCCTGCCATATTCCAGATATGGATAATATTACTGGAAAGTTAAAAAGAAAGATAAATAAAGGAAACTTCTTAGCGCTGTGTATAATTGTGACGTTCCTTTTCATGTTATACCTTGCTTATTTTAGTTCACTGTCGCGTGAGAATGCTTAGTTGTCGCAACTGCATAATGATTAAAGCTATCTTCTTTAGTGTGAATTGAAAAAGAAAAAGCCAAGCCGAAGGTACGAGATTAACTTTAGCACAATCTTTTGCCGTTGTTGCTTGAATCAGTGTTAGTCCTGCTAAATGTTTTTTTTTTCTCTTGTCAACGTCAATGTTTGTGAAATTACGCAGACAAAATGCTTCCTAGACCAGAAAGCCAAACGGCGCGCATTTTCGTCTATAAACCTTTCTTGTATAGTCCCCATATAGAGCCCTCCCCGCTTGGCGTACACCAGAAGTGGATAATATTTTTGGAAAGTTAAAAAGAAAGATAAATAAAGAAACCTTCTTAGCGCCATGTATAATTGCGACGTTTCTTTGCATTCAACTTCACGCAGGTGAGTGCGGTGTGCCTCGCATTCAGCCCCACCTGGAGGCCGAGGACCGCATCGAAGGCGGCAAGGAGGCGGTGCCCGGCAGCTGGCCCTGGCACGTGCAGGTCAACACGCGTTCGGGCCACCACCGCTGTAGTGGGGCGCTCATCGATGACGAACACGTGGTCACGGCGGCCTCTTGCATATGGTAATTTATAGGATGCTTCTGGCATAACTATATGCAGCATATGAACAGAGCACATGCTGCGAGAGCCAGGGAGTGCTTACAGTCGGGAATAGCTGTTTACTGCATAGTAAATAATTTTGATAGGTTCCTGAATGAGATGGAAAGAGAGAGAGAGAAAAGTGCTATCCTAAATCAAGAGTTGGATATTTACGCCTGACTGACGGTCACACATGCTATAGGCTCCGGGATTTGGGTGAAAAACATGACATACGCAGTGATCACAACGATCACAAAAGCGGCAAATTTAAGGTCTCATTATTTAAGGTCTCATTACGCCTGTAGCCTTAAACATTTTTTTAAGGTTTCTGAAGAGGCAATCGTTTACTGTACGATGTTCCTGCGAGAGTACAGCGCATCAACATCAGCTAACTATAATCTAAAGGTAATGTATTTTTATCAGGATTTGCTTATCATTTAGAGCGCTGCGAGATGGTGGTTTCTCTCGCCCCATCTGGAAGGTTCGGCGGTGTTGCTTACGGAGAAGGGTGCGTTAGCCCATATCCTGGATACCTCTTTACGAATAAAACGTGTCTCTAGTCCGCAGTGTTCTTGTGGCCACCCAGACGAAGATGTGCATCATCTTCTCCTCGAATGCACGAAATACGATACACAAAGAACGGTACTGCAAGCTAATTTGTGTATATTAGACAGAAGACCATTCACTCTTAAAAAGATACTTGGCCCATGGCCAACTGCGGGCCTTTAAAAAAGAGCACTTCTTGCTCTGAAAAAGTTTTTGGAGGACACCAACATTTTGGGAAAATATTAGGTACCCGATATTCGAATACGCTAAATGAGTTACATAAATGTTGTTCGTGGTCCATAACTGGTTTATGTGATGATCGCAACTTTTACGCGATATGTATGATTCTGTTCTGTACTTGCAGTGTATTTATTACATGTGCTGTGTGTTTTGGCTGTTCAAAACATCTGACTTTGTATATGTGTACGTGGACTGAACTAATGCACAGAACTTTGCGACTCATGTACTGTTGCACCGTATAGTTTTTATTCACCCAGTGTTCTACTGAGTGTTATATTTTGTGTCACTATTCTCCCTTTTTACGTAAATTTGTTTCGTTTGCCAAGTGACAAGGTAGCCGGTGCCACCATAAAGGCGCCAACATCTCCTAACATTTCACTTCAATAATAAAAAAAAAAACGTCGTCGCGTACATTCAACGATGACAGAATAATCGGCCGTCTCACCGATCGAGTATGTACAGTAGTGGACAACGAGATATGACATTTTGCATTTGGGGACTGTGAGCTAAATTGTTCAGAAGGTTGGTGCTACGTTATGCCAGACCAGTCTCTTGAACACGCACTGTAGTTTACCCACAGCGCATAGCCCACCCACCATGTGCATAATTTTCCGATAATGTATCACAAGGAAAACCGTAATTCAACCAGTAGTGAAAATACTTGTGCGCCGGTGAAAGAATACTTGAAAATTGGAGGACGCTTAAGCTTCGCCTTTAAGAATTCAACACGACAGCACTGAAAGATTCCTGACTGCTTCTCACGCTTCCCGGCAACTGCCGCTTACGTAACCGTAACGTTTACCAGGAAACGCTGGCGGCGAACGCTATGCGCAAAGGGGAGCTTTTTGGTAGAGCTGCGGCCTCTTGCTGGACCGATTCCGGAGGCAGTGCCCAGCCGCGCCAAAATATTACATCGCTTTCCCGTTTCTCTCATTGTTTCACAACTTTAACATTTCAGTCTGAGAGGATTCAACATAAAAAGCACGCACTGTCGGTATTTTGTTTCATGACATTTATTTGTGGGCTGTCATTCTCGAAATTCCGAGAAATAACTTCATCAAGGATGTAAGACAAGGTGCGAGCAACTTTAGAGATAGAATGGTATGGCAATATAATCCGCATATGCCGCATGTCATATAGCAAGACGTGGCATGTCCATATACACCGGGCCCTTAACGCCATCGCGTTAATAATGGACGCTAAGATTAGCCGAGGTTTTGGTGTGATACTACAGATTTAATGTACAACAATAGTTTAAAGGGCGAAAGAAAAAAAAAAGAACGCGGATCCATGTTACTCGCACAAGAACTCAGAAATGGGCAGCAGCGAGCGGCGTGAAATGAACAAAGTGTGTGAAGTCTAGATCTATGGCATCGTCAGTAAGCAAAGTGTTATTCACATGCGTCCTTTTGCCTCCGCCCCACTTCTATTCGAATTATTCACAATAGAAAGAAAGAACTCTTCTGATCATAGAACGCATATAGCTTATTCATTCTTGCTTATATGCATGCGTGCGGTTCAAGCTTGATGGTATATTTGTTTGCAAAAATGTTTTATTGCTGCACCACCTCCGTGGGCAATCACCGTGAAGGGGTGAGCGGCCGCAACAGGAAATATCAGCGCAAACATAGTCGTTGCTCGCTATTTCAGGAAGCTGAAAGACATTGGAGTTCTGAAGGTGCTCGCCGGCGCACATTCAAGAGACGCAGTCGCCGAAGGGGAAAGGAGCGCTGACGTCGTGGAGGCTTGCGTCTTCAAAGGCTACCAGGGAAGTCACGAGGTAAGCACTCAAACCGGTTGTCAAATGACAACGCGTTTTAAGTTTCCTGGAAAATTTTAATCAAAATGCAGCGCTTTGTGACTAGTGGACAATCGCACAAGACTATATGTGTTGGCAGAAAAATTGAAACTGGCGCTTCTTTATTTATTTTATTAAGCACAAGTAATTTCCCCTGTGTTGTCCTTGGTGTCAGTGTTTGTTGGCTTCTTAAGATATGACTATATATATATATATATATATATATATATATATATATATATAGAACCATCATTGTCGTGCGCTTCGCAGAGTGGAATGGCTCATGATTTTTGTAAGCGTTTGCATGCCATTCGTTCGGCATCAAATATTTGCTACGCGTGGTTTGAATTGGAGATATTTTGCAAGCATGTGAGTAACACTGCACTTTCAACTTCGTTAAGAACAACATCGCCATCCTGAAGCTGAAGAAGCCGCTGAGCCGCACCGACACCATCCAGCCCATCTGCCTTCCTGCCGCACCCGTTGTCGGAGGATGGAATGTGTACGCCACCGGCTACGGACACACTCATCGTTAGTACCCTTTTACTCTCATGCGTTTGTTTCTTAAAATGCATAGTTTTTAACGACGTTGGCGTGCCCGCCGCGGTAGCTTATCGGCTATGGCATTCTACGGCATATAGGACGAAATCGGGGGTTCGACTCCTGAGCATTATGGCCGCACTTTGATAAGAGTGGAATGCAAGAATGCTCGTGTAGCGTGCTTTACGTGCTCGTTAAAGAACCTCATGTGGTCTAGTTACACCAAGTCGCTACGCCATCTACAACGTATATAAGGCACGGCCCAGCTTGCCTTGCTTTTATGCGAACAAGATACCTCTAGGGAACTCGAATCGCCATAAACTATGCTTTTTTTTTCAAACTTTGGAGAGTGTTTGTTTCCTGTCAAGAAGAAAATGTACACCCCGCGAGCGACGGTGTTCCGTCGAACCGTGGACTAAGTGCAGTTAACTGAATTAGCAAAGGCTTGTCCAACAAAACGCTAAAATCTCGTGCTACGACCTTTCGTCGCTTGCTTTCTTAAGGAGCAGATGCACGTGTAGCCCAATGTTTACTAGGAATCTAAGCATCGTATTCACACGGTTATTAGGTCCACCTTCATACAACTGCCTTTTGCTAATTTTTAGTGAACTCCTCGTATGCGCTTGCTTCACTGGTCATAAGCAAGGCGTATTTAAATTTATTTGAGTTGCTTTCAGTGACGTTTCTATGCTACCCGTCAGAGGTACCATTTCGTTTCTTTTGTCACAGATGACCATGACTCCCCAGTGAAAGGCCTGAGCCAGGCTCGTGTCAAGACGGTGGCGAACAACATGTGCTACGACGAGAACGACACAGAGGTTCCCAAGAGCGTCTTCTGCACTGTCTACGATCACGGTTCCCCCTGCATGGTCAGTGCACACAATGAGGATGACCATAACATCAACACTGGCCAGCCAAGGTCTTACTGAGTTAGCGAGATATACATTAATGAAGGTTGAAAAAGGGAGAGCAGGTAAAAGAAAAGGAGATAAATTTAGTTAGCCGCGTCAGGTCTGACACCGTACACGAAATGTGTAGGATTAAATAAGATACGAAAAGAGAACAGTAGTTGCGCGCACATTATGAAAAACACGTTAAGCCTACAGGCGGTCACGGGGGTCAGTCGGCTTCTGAAGTAGAGGGAATGACTGCATTGCCTTCTGAACTCGCGACGCACGTGGCCATCGTCCATGTGATTGCGTCACCAAAAAAAAAACTGTCGAGTTCACGTGGTCTAAGGCAGAAGTCGCTAATCGTTGTAGCGGGGACCGCCGAAGTAAATGTGTTAGACAGGGGAGCTGAAAAAAATTAAACATGGAAGAGTACACAAATTACATAACATATAATTAGAACGTTTACCAAGAACGCATGTTACAGAAACCATGAACCTCTGTATTGCGCTTCTCTCCAGCGTGAAGAGAGACTAATACGTATAAGAGGTTCCTCAGACTTTCAAGATGACAAATTTAGCCCACCTCTCGCAGTGATAAGGCATATTTTGTTGGAACTCACAAACTATGCAAACGTAATCCTGAGGTCACGTACAGTGGCTCCAGTTATGACTTGAGCCACACCACACGAAACGACAACGCGCTGCGCAAAGTAAAATTTGTGGTAGCAACAACACACATGCTTCACGTAGTGTATCGTAAAGAGATGTTCCGACTTTTCGCTGTAATGTAGCATGCAGCGCCACTTAAATAAAAGCAAAGGTCCTTGAACACAGAGTCCTTCAATCACAGCTCTTCCAACACTCTGCTTCAAACTCCGGGCATCCTGTTGGAGGCTTATGCAAACGAGATTTCTCATAAGTATCACACTACAAAAAAGAACACTCACAAACATGGACACGAGAGCCAATAGGAAGCGCCAATAGGACCAGCCAAATTTAGCTTTCATTTTCTTCATTCGTGCCGGACCCTTTCCTGTAAAACCATCAAAAATGAATTTTTAAAACGAGACTTTGTCAGCTTAAAACTGATTAAAGTGTTGCCCTTTTAGTGCTCCCGCGTTTAAGATGAACTGGGTTCACATGTATGTAGGCAAACACTTATTATCAATTCAATTTCCCACTCAGCACGACATCGGTGGTCCCGTGATGAGCAAGGTGGACGGTGCGTGGACTCTCCACGGCGTGGTGTCTGGCGGTGCCAAGGGATGCAAGGTGGGCGAGCACCCGATGCTGCACACCCGGGTGGCGCTGTTCGCCGACTTCATCGACAAGTACACGCACGCTACAGGCGCGGCTGGCAAGGGACAGTGCGATCTCAGAACGACCTCGGCGTGATCGCATTCTCGACGCTGTGCAACAAGGATCCAAATGAAATGCTCATAGAAACTTTGTTTTATGCAAAAAAAACAATAAATAACTTTATTCCCTGTTATAGTAATTGAATTTTATTTTGGCCGCAGAAGAACAAATTATAATTTTACTTCGAAGTGCACGTATGTGATGCTATAGAACAATCAAAATTAGTTCCACACCATGGGCGCTATAACGTAAAACTATTCCAAACTTTTCTATTCCAATTCTGCTATCAGCCCTCCGCGATTGGTCGAAAACTTTTTTCGACCCCGCCCACTTCACCTGTCTGTCACGCGACGTTACAAAAACCGCAATACCTCCCCATCTGATATGATGTGTGCACAATGATTATGCATGATTTGACAGAAAAAAGAAAAACAGTTATTTCTGATTCGACCCTTCTTCGCCATTAGCCCTCGGCTATTGGTAAAACGTTTTCGGGCTGCACCCACTTCACCTGCCTGTCACGCGACGTCACAAAACCGCACGAACTCACCGCGTCAAAGTGACGTGTACGCGATAAAGATGCATTATTATGCCGAACAAAACTGAATTTTTTTCGGAATAGCGGCAGGCTGCCCCGTTCCGAAACGAATAAAAGATAGCTGCCGCCGATCGCTGAGACGCTGGCTACTCGCACCTGCCGGAGAGCATGGGTGTATTTGCGTATAATAAAATTCTTGCGTGACCGTATAACGTTTTCGAGCCCTGTCGGCACGTTTACTACCTCATTCTGCCAACTCTTCTTTGCTGAGGGTCAGTTTTAGCGTCATTCTTAAGCTTCCGTTGCATGCCGCCGTGATTTTCGACCAGCCACCACAAGCTAAGTAAGGGAAAGCCGACCAATCGCAGACGCCGGCACCACCCTCTTCATCCGGTTATCGGTTTTCAGTGCACTGGCTCTGCCCCAGTGAATCCCTCTCCACTTGAGCGTTCTCCTCGCCTCATGTCAGCCAATCAGATACGACAAGCCGCTCAGTTTAGGCAACGTTATTCGTTTTTCAAGCACGTTATTTTATTCGTTTTTCAAGCAACGTTATTCGTTTCACTGTTGAACTATTGCGCGTTATCTATTTTTGTAGAATTTCTTTCATCCTCCTAAAATTGCTTCTCTCCATTTCACCGAAAGATAAATTAACCATTGAATTGAAGTGACTCGAACAGTGCACGGAGAATTCAGCTAGACATTAGTCACGGCGAAAGAAGCCGTAAATTTTGTGCGGATGGGGGTGCGTCCCATCGCCTTCGCACGGTTAATTCACCTGTTTTGTCTAAAGCACCTACGGCGAGCGCCCCTGGTGTTGCTACCTTTCCCGAAAGCTAAGCTGAAGCGCGGTGTCTAGTGCTCGCGCGGGGTCATACTGTGCCGAACCGCACCGATCGGAGGCCCAAGCAGACGGAGACTGCCCGAGCTCCCGCCAGTGTGCCCATTAGTTATCGCGAGAGCAAACAGCACGGCCGCGGGAACTTTTCTATAGCGGCCTATCGCGGGGAGCCACCCTCCCGCAGCGACGTGCTAGCGAATTTTAATGCCAAAAGATTATATGCCCACCAATTTTATAAACTAGAAATATCGCAGCTTAGCTCGAGAGGCGAAGCATGGATTGCGATTGCACATTATTGGACAGCTACACGAAGTAAGGATAGTAGTTCTATCGGCCGCATAAAATTGTAAACGTCACCTTACTAACGAAATTAAGAAGCATGGTATCACGCGCTCACAGGCAGGCATAAACACATCTCACTCGATGACCACGGACACTCGCTGTCAAAACGCTGAAGTGAGAAATCGTGGCTGCAGCAGCGAGTGAATTGACCGTCGTGCTGCCTCTCGCTTCAAGCTGAACTAAGCGATGCGAACATAGTGCACGCGAAGCTATCAGCCGTTGGCTGAGCTAGAATCTGCACCCATCTGTCACGCGTGTACGGTAGCGCCCGGTACGTTTACTTGGGCAGGTAGAATGAAAACATGAATGCAAGGTGCGATGCCTGGGCAACAGTCATTGCCGGAGTAGTTTAAATTAGACGCACGTTGAAAATACGACACTGATTGTACACGGAATGTGTCTTCCCTAACTAGGGGCCCTATAACGGTAAAACTATTCCAATATGTTTCTATTCCAATTTCCTGACGTCAAATTTGCGTAACCACCGACGCAAGCACCGGGTGGTCACCCATAGGGTTGTCTGAACAGACCAATCAAACGCTCTCATCGTTCATAGGAGGACCCTTTTGTTTGCTTGAAAAACGAATAACATTGCCTACACTGAGCGGCTTGTTGTATCTAATTGGCTGACAAGAGGCGAGAAGAACGCTCAAGTGGAGAGGGATTCACTAGGGCAGAGCCAGTGCACTGAAAACCGATAACCGTATGAAGAGGGTGGTGCCGGCGTCTGCGATTGGTCGGCTTTCCCTTACTTAGCTTGTGGTGGCTGGTCGAAAATCGCGGCGGCATGCAACGGAGGCTTAAGAATGACGCTAAAATTGACCCTCAGCAAAGAAGAGTTGGCAGAATGAAGTAGTAAACTTGTCGAAAGTGCTTAAAAACGTTACACGGTCACGCAAGAAGTTTTATTATACGCAAATACACCCATGCTCTCCGGCAGGTGCGAGTAGCCAGCGTCTCAGCGATCTGCGGCAGCTATCTTTTATTCCTTTCGGAACGGGGCAGCCTGCGGCTATTCCGAAAAAAAATTCAGTTTTGTTCGGCATATTAATGCATCTTTATCGCGTACACGTCACTTTGACGCGGTGAGTTCGTGCGGTTTTGTGACGTCGTGTGACAGGCAGGTGAAGTGGGTGCAGCCCGAAAACTTTTTACCAATAGGCGAGGGCTAATGGCGAAAAGGGGTCGAATCAGAAATAACTGCTTTTCTTTTTTCTGTCAAATCATGCATAATCAGTGTGCACACATCATATCAGATGGGGAGGTATTGCGGTTTTTGTAACATCGCGTGACAGACAGGTGAAATGGGGGGTGGTCGAAAAAAGTTTTTGACCAATCGCGGAGGGCTGACAGCAGAATTGGAATAGAAAAGTTTGGAACAGTTTTACGTTATAGCGCCCTAGGTTTTGTGTTCACCCCCCGCTTCCCGGTGTTAACCAACGTCTGTGGTGCGATGGTTACGCTAGCGTCAGGACGCTTACAGTACCGGTTAGGCCCGTCGCGTATGCCTTCGTCACCCGGTCTGTAGTCCATCGTTGCAACCCGGTCGCGATCAGTCGTCGCTGCGTGTCCGGCGTCACTGGTGCCGCCGTTGACGTGACGAAGGCACAATTGCTCGAGAGCTGTCCCGCTCCGGCTGGCGCTCCTGGTGCGCACCGGCCCAGCTGAGGTCCGTAGACTGGACGGTGACTGGCTGCAGTCAGCCTTCGCACGTCCACGTTGAGCGGCGTGAACGCTGACGCGTCTCGGCGGATAGGTTCGGGCCAGTGGTAGTTCCGGAGCCGGCGATCAGCTGATGCTCGCCGAGCCTGGTATTCGGGCGGGGACGTCCCTATATCGCCACGGCAGTGGGGCAGGACCCAGAGTGGCGTTCTTGGGCCGTCTTCTCGCGGAACGCGGCCCCCCGGCCACCACGTCCTTAGATTCGGGCGCCCCGACTATAAGATGGCGTGTCCGCGCGCTCCCTTCACTTCTTTTTTTCCAGTGTCTTCTTGTCTGTTTTCGTTCATATCACGTCTTTTCCTTCCGCTTTCTTAACTTGCATTTCTCACTCCTGACCCCATCGTCGATTGCTTTCAAGATAGGGTCCGCGTAGCCCCGCCATACGCAGCCGCCGACGGAGTAGGGGGAACCTCCCCCACCGCCGTTGCCTTGCGCGCGACGGAAGACAGCGCGCTGCCTCTCCGCTTTCCTCTCTTGCGCGCGCTAGATGGAGCCACCATAATCGGCTCACTCTGGGACGCTTTCTCTCGCAGCCACAGCATGCGGCGCACGGACACAGTGTTATCGCATTTGGACTTTATACGGAACATCAGGACGACGCCGCCGCCGACGACGACGGCAGAAATGCGCCTCGAGTGTCCATATATTTCCTATTGCAATAAAAAAAAAGATCTCATGGCTTCAATAAAAAAGAAGACGTGCTGCCTACTGCACTACATTTTAACTTTTTCCTTTATATGCAAGAAACCTCGTAAAAATCGGCGCAGTGGCTGATGAAAAAAAGAAAGATTTCTCTGTTCCCACCGTATTTAGATAAAAACTTTGGAACTCAAGCTTGCTCTTTAAGTTGTGTGCGCATCGCAGCATTGCCGCTGTCTTAGTGGCAAAAGGGATCATTAACAAAAATGTTGAATGGTGCCAGTAATAACTGCTGGGCGCGTCCGCAACGCTGTATAAGCTTTAGGCATAACACCATTAACACGGATAAAAACTTCTTGTTCAGATATGTGGCTTCTAACAAATTGCCGCTAGGTAGAACTAACACTGCACGCCAGTCGTTTATCCGCAAGTGAACAGTGATTGACTGAGTGAAACGCTCTTGAAAAATATAAAAAAATAGAACAAACACAATCAATGTGCCATTTGTTATCTAATTAGAGCTGTGGGAACGAGGGACGGAACCCGATTAAATTTACCGGCCTTCGATGAAACAGTGTTGAACAAATTTTTTTTTTTTAAATTTGAGAAGACAGAGATGCTGAAGGAACCTCAGTGCAATGAACGGGAATGATAAGGGAATCCGCTGGGCTCGATTTTTCGTTAGTTACGGTCACATGAAGCTACGGTCACATGAAGTCAGAGACACAGGAATGGACGCACTCCAGCACTTGCGTGTGTACCTTAATGTGTCCGTGTGAAAAAAAAAGTCTTTCGCACTAAAACGGTGCATCAAAGATGTTTTCAGACGCTTTAGCAGGAGGTGGAGTCACGTGAGGCTGAGTAAACCTAAACAAAAGAAGCGCCCTCAGCACTCGGTCGATCAATGAGCGATGTTATTGTCTGAGAAACGCACCTCTATAGAGCCGGGAAGTATATGCAAATAAGCATTTTGAATGTCACGAAAAACAAATAATCACTGAAAATCGCATGTTGGCTACGTCTACCTATGAAATTATAATTTTATCTGCCAGGAAATATAACCTATCGAGGCGTGCTTTGACGGTTCACCTAGGAGTTAGTATTGTTTAAGTTGTGGAAAAAAAAAGTGGCAACAGTGCCAACCCTCAATATTACAGGGCTATACAATGGACGCCACATCCCTGCAGGACATTCAGGGCTGAGCGGAAACCATCGCTGTGTTTCGCCTGCGTACTTCGTGACCCTTGCAGATATAGTTACCCAAGAATAGAATACTTCTCAGCCTTATGGCAGTCCGAACATGAAGAAATGGCTCCTTCACATTTTACATGCTGAAACGACGTCAAGATTCTGCTCGTAGTGCGCGAAGTAATTACTTTGCGCAATACGAGCAGAATCTTGACGCCATTTAATTACTTTTCAAGCTTCTGGTACGCGTCACCGCTATTGGGCCCCGTTTTCTTCATGTAAGAAATATATGCCCTTTCAAGTCATTCAATGGAAGCGGAAGAACCTTTTAAGCGTTTCATATGGCGTCTCTAAACGGGCAGGAAACGAGGGTTTAGCAATTTTTACTTAATCCTCTATTGACGCATACGCTTCGACGCTTGCCTGCGTAATGCCCTGGACATTCATCACATCAAATTGTAAACTTCGTGAGTAATCTTTTTTTTCTAGAAAACTAAAAAGAACACAAAGCTTTTGAGCGTTTCTAGTAGCATTAAGAGCTTCGCTGTAAGAACACCATAGAAACACTCATAAAGGAACTGCGATCCTCCGGCGCGATTTATAATGAGCAACTTTCTGAGGCAATTAAAATCAAGCTGCGAGGAATGGCGCGGCTCGTGAGTCACCTTGCCAACTGGTCCGGCACCGTTTGACAGATGTTTTCGTTTCTCGGAACAGATGCTTAATCATCGTAGCGTGCAAGTGCAACAGTTTTGCCATTTGGCCCAACCCAGAAAAAAAAAGAAGAAGCGACAGAGAAAGTCAGACTGAAAACAGAGCGGTTAATTTTGTCTTATTTTGTTGTTGCAAATAAGGTTTTTATGTTTACTCTTCGCCAGGTCAAGCTAACACGTATTACATTAAAAGACGTATTTCAGGAGCGCTCTTATCTGAGTGCGCTGGGTCTCCACAGCTTTCCCTTCGTCGTCACAGAATGTTGTCCCAGAGTATAGGCATCACCATCACATTTAACGAAGCCTTTTGCGCCTCTTATTAAACTGTTACTGAAAGCGTGATCCTATTTTGGTTGATCGACTTTGCTTACGCTCTACTGCGCATTTACATAAAGCCACAATAATCACTGCATAACAACGTGGGGTAACACCCATTGAGCTCCACTACAACATTTACAGAAACAAGCCGTCCGAGTTTTCCCTTTCAGCCCTTTCTGTAGTCATGGCTCGGTGCTTCTTCATAATTATAGATTACTGCTAATTAATGATATCGTTAAATATAACCTTTAGTAACACTGTTCAAAGCACTTCAGCTTCATTGTGAAATAATTATTGTGGGGCTTCCCTTACTAACACAAATCCCACCAGATTCACCGCGAAACAAATTCCACTTTACCGATGATACCAACTAATAATTACGGAAAGCAAACACTCCATACTGCTCAGCACTATCATCACATTATCCGCACTATATATATATGTGTATATATATATATATATATATATATATATATATATATATATATATATATATATATATATATATATATATATATATATATATATATATATATATATATAGTGCTGATAGAGGGAGAGGGAGAGAGAATATCCTTCTTTAACCTTGCAATTGCTGCCACAGTGTAACCAGACCTGCGGATTGTTTCGCCCTGTGTACCGAACCCGAATTGGAAGAAACATTCATAAAAAGTAGAAGCGCCACTTAGTCCCAATCACTATTCCGTTGTTACCGTGAGATACACGGCGACAGGTTGGGTAAAAGCAAACGAACATGACATCGGTTTTCTTAGGTTCTAAATAGGGAAGATGAGTTCAGCTAGAAGCTCATTAACCTTCGTGCGAAAGCACCCGTGTGCTTAGATTTAGGTGCCCGTTAAAGAACCCCAGGTGGTCAAAACCTACGGAGCCCTCCACTACGGCGAGCCTCATAATCAGAAAGTGGTTTTGGCACGTAAAACCCCAAATATTATTATTATTAGGCAACTGGTGGACCATTAGGGTAACCGATCGGGTTCCAAGAGAAGGGAAGCGCAGTCGAGCACGGCAGAAGATTAGTTGGGGCGATGAAATCAGGAAATTAGGAAACAGGGAGAGGCCGCTCGATCTGCAGTGGACGCAAAATAGACTGCTGAGGATGAGGAACGTTCGGCTCGAACGCTTTCCGTGGCTTCGATCCTGAGCGGGCTCAGTATCGTCGTGATCCGAGCCCAGTAGGCGCAAACCAAAGTTACCATTATATTAAGCGAAAGTTAAGAGCTACGTGCTGTTGGTCAAAACTAACCCGAAGTCCCGGCCTCCACAACAACGCATCACATACATTTAAGTGTTGTCACCGGAATGCCTGCCGGAATGCTCGCAAATGGTTATCTTCGCGCTAATAGCACGCAGAATCGCCAGTATTTTTGTAGAAACTCCGCAGATGGCGCCACCACTCCACTACAGCAGAGTACCATGATCGGGCGCCGGGTGCTGGCGGGTTTTCAAGCACTGACGCAACTAAACTCTGAGGGAATATCGAACTACAACTGAATAAAACTCAGCTGGAAAGGTTATCACATACCCTATGAATAAAAGTTAAGCATTAGCGTTTCACAGATTATTGGGATATTGAAATCGGGTTTCAGGGGAGTGGGTGCTTACGGTTTCAGTACTTTAATTCAGTACTTTACTATCTCCAGTTTTCTTGCTTTGTTTCGTTTTTTTTATTGTTTTCATTGTTTGTTTGTTTTTGAAGTACTATCGTGAAAATAGGTGCTGAAGTGGCGTAAAGAAGTCCGCGTGCTTAGTTTCGCGTTAACTTGGTGTCCATGCACCGACAGCGACGTGATTTAGTGATTATACTGGCGAGTGGAGTACACGATACAGTGCGGTTATACACCGGGTTTTTCAGCGAACACTTCAAAAAATGTTTAAAGGTTGCTTGTGGCAGATAGTAGAGAGAGAATAAAGAGGAAAGGCAGGGAGGCTAACCAGATATGAGTCTCCGGTTTGCTACCCTACACTGGGGATGGGGGTGGGGGTTAGAAAGATAACAGAGGGGAAAACACTAAAAAAAAGGGGGAAAAAGAAAACACGATAATACGACGATAACCGCATATAATGAATCATGGCCAGTTTGTTTCACTCCGGCTGCGAGACCTTCGATTCCTCCATGGTGCCTCGCTCAGCCAAAAATCAACCTCACAATACCTGGTATCTCGAAAAAAGCTGATCTATCATCGCCAGCCCTTAGACAGCTCACGCTACTGCATTTGTACGAGAACTACCATGATTCTACGCATATTTACGCTGATGGATCTGTCCTTCCAAGGATCTGTCCTTCCAGAGTAACAGAAGACCTATGGGCCCCGGTTGCCAGACGACCTAGCTACGCCACTGGTTGCGCCACCAAGCTCTTGCTATTATTGGCCTCGAGCTCCACCACTGGAAAAGCTGGCGCCACCGTCGGCGTGACGTGCTAGGAGGGATCACGTGGACATAGCGGCCGCGTGGGCTGCTTCGGGCGCGCCGAAGCGAGCTGAAAACGAGTTTAAATTCCCTCGTACGCTGCGGTCCTCATTTAGTGGCGAAATTTTCCCGCTTCGAGTGTCTCATTTACAACGCTTGAGAACACTAAAATAGGTAATGGCTGCCTTTGAAGGCGCGCAACATGGTAAGCTACTGCTCGGTGCCGCATGGCCGGACGCACGTAACGGAGGCCGGTGTCAGCCTTATTCACACGTAGCCGCAGGACAAGAAGCTGCATGAAGCTTGGCTCGCGAAACATAAAACCGGCAAACAGTCATCGGCTACAACTCGGGTATGCAGCAAGCACAGACGCGAGAACAATTTCTGTTACGGCGCCCGGTCTGTTATGTTCTGAAAACGCGCACTGAGACGCTCGCCCGAGTCCGCTGCCCGACTAATGTCATGGCGGTTTGGTCTATGAACTTGTCGATGCTATAGATACTGGCAAGTTCAGTGGAGTGGAAAGGCAGTGGTAAGAAGCACATTTAAAAAAGAATGGCATATGGTCATGTTTGTGTTATGAATTAATGCACTGGATTACAAAAACGAGCAGCGGGAAATGGCACGCTGAGAACACCGATAAACATACAGTGCGACGCAACTCGAGAAATAGTATTGAAATGTCAAAGAATCTAGAAGAAAAAAAAAAGATTGAATGTTGCGCCGTCACATCACAGTCCCCGTATGGCGTCGAAGTCTGTACAATGAAATTATTTTTGAACAGGTCTGATAGCGCCCACGCAACAATGATTGCTTGTATACTGTCAAATGCTCATATTCTGCGGCCTAAAGCTCATGGCACGGTGCGAAAATGCGCGCGCGGAGAAAGCGACACAGTGCGCGGACAAGCATGCAGACGCGCAGTCGGTCGCTGCGAATCTGCGCGATCGCTGCATTGAGGCTTCGTTCTATTACACTCCATTTAGTTATACAAACACTATAAGAACATATTTCACATAGTTTGCTCCCAGCCATTACCTACCTTACATGCAAGAAGCCGGTTCGGGAGACTCCATTGCGGCGACCGCGCGCAGTGGCGTTCACTGTACGTATTCGGTAAATAGACGTCTGTAAATGATTCTGTGCTTTCAGTTTTCCCAAGATTATTATTTAGACAGTAAGAAACTTCTCTCGTTTCGCAAGTACTTACAGAAATGTCTGGGAGAGCTCGCGCATGGTGTTTTCAGTGAGCGCTGACAGCAAAACCTATGAGGAGCGCGCCACGTGATCCCTCATACTACGCCAGCGAGGCGCTTCCGATAGATGGCGACTCCGTAACTCCTCGCCGCCAATACTGTCTAACACGGAGGAAGGAAACTAAGGAGAGGCCCTGACGTCACTCTTTGTGAAGCAAAAGTGAAGCCGGAAGTTGGCGTTGCTCATGGCGATGCTCCGCCTTTTGTGCCACCCTCCTCTCTTGTTTACGTCTTTCGCGAAACCACGCCGCGCTGCGCGTGGTTTCGCGCGCGGAGCGCGCGCGCTCGCGCAACATCCGGCAGAGCACGGTGCAGGTAACACAGCGCAACAAGACACGGTGACTAACGCAAATCCGCCCACATAGCGCCTTTGCCACGGCACGAAACCTACCAGAGCAACACGTGTGAGCGCTCAAAAAATCAGAAAAACGCCGCCATTGTGGCCCAAAAGGCGTGGCCATGCAGAAAAAAAAAGCAGCAAAAAAAAAAAATGAGAACCTATACGTCATTTCCGCCACACTTTTCTCCTAGCGCGCGGAGGGGGTACACTCTAAGAACAGTTTACACCCTTTGGCTTGCCCCTTCTGCCACACAAAAATAATCGTAATCTACCTTGATGCGTTTCCTTTCTTTATCGCTACAAGCCCGGAACTTTCCAGTGACGAACGGCACGCGCGTTATCAGAAGTTCCGGGCTCGCAGCGATAAAGAAAGGAAACGCATCAAGGCAGATGACGATTATTTTTGTGTGGCAGAAGGGGCAAGCCAAAGGGTGTAAACTGTTCTTAGAGTGTAGGGCCTCTCCTTAGTTTCCTTCCTCCGTGCTGTCTAATGTCCTTCCGGCGTTTACATTTGGAGCGCCACCTTACGTCGGGAACACGGAGTAGGAAAGACAGTCTGTCCTGATAAGGCGTTTCAACTTGTGTCTCAGCCAGCGAGATTCTTTATGGTGCAAATAAATGTAAATGGCACGGAAACTCGTTACTATAGCTCTCACCAGCAGAGGGCTATGTGCGGCGGGCGCGTACCGAGGCATAGTGGGGTTTTCTATCGTTGGCCAGTTCACTTGCTTTAGAAGCGTGCGCGCGTATCCGCTGTTGCCCGCGCCATGACGCTCAGTGCGCGAGTGTGCTAGCGAGTAACGACTGCAGCCTGCCAAAGCTCGCGGAATATTTCGGTGCTTATAAATGCATGAAAATTTACCGCAATAACTGCCAGTATCATATGGGAACGGAGCAGCTGTTAAACAAGCTGATCTTGAACGTCCGCATATTTATATTGCACTTACATTTGTTACTAATAAATCAAGACTTAAAGCTGCAGACAGTTGTCTCGTCTTTGTGGCATTCGGTATATGACTGAAATGATAAAATGTCATGTATAGCTCCCCTCACGTGTGCATGTTTTCGCGTCTTGTCTGCCTTCACAAACTACGACTAACGGCATTCGTCCGCTGACGTGCTGCAACATATGACGCCTGCATTCAGGCGTTTTTAGCTACAATTGAAAGTCATCAGGCATGTTTGTCGCACATTAGATCTCTCTATTCCGTGGATGCTAGCAGCAGTTCCCTAAAATTAGTAAAGACACACCGCAGGCCTCCAGGAACACCAGCCAGCACATTTGTTTTGTGCTGGGACCCTGCTTCAAACTACTGCAGTTTTATTCTAGTGACGGTAACGAATGTTGTTGCCAGGCTGGCACCCACGCACTAAGCATTTCCTTCTGCTTCCTATATTTGCGGTGGATAACTTCAGTGACACAAGACTTGTTTTCACTTTTGGAAACCGACTGATCGCTCATTTCCCGGTTGCAGTCACATTCGAATAACGAGCCGCAACGATATTCCATTTCAAGCGTTGACAGCTGCAAAAGCGCACCCTCCGGCCTCCTAATAATTTTTTTAGAGGTGAAAGGGTTCCCATCACGTTCATTTCTCAACTTGACCGATGTGGGCGCGTCCATCTGGAGCAAACACCTATGGGGAAGGATGAAAGGGAGGACAGTGCCTTAGAAAGCCACGAAGGAAACAGGAGGTGAGAGGAGGCAGAGAGCACGGTGCATTTAGTGGGAGCCCTTTATCGCTGAGACATTAGTTGGCCGCGCCAAATACCCTGAGGGATAGGAGCGTCGCCACTCCTGTCTATATTACCACGTGGTCCTGCAGTACCGATTTCCGGCGAATGAGTTTCGCCGGTGAGTGAAGGGGAGCCTATGCCGACAGCCGTCTCACATTTCCTCACTCCCTCAACTCGATGCGATACGCGAGCGTTTACATGCGCCACGTAAGACTTACCCGTCATGACCCACATTTGCACTAACGCGATTCGCCTTCCTGCAGTGCATTAGCGCCGTTTACATGAACGCGATGGACGTAGAAAGGCGATGCGACGCGCCACCGTCGTATTCGCGTAAGCGCGGCTATATACTCATAAAGGCTTTTGTGCTTCCTTCAACCCGCGATCTTTGTACCCTGTTGTATGAACCTCCCGTTGACCAGTACATCACTTCGCCCACAGTTTCCGAAGACTGGAACGATTTAGCCGTGAACATCAGCGGCAATAACATCGATGGCAATGACGATGGACGGCGAAATTGATACCTTATATGTTGAGTTGCAGTTGCGTGGATAACCACGAAAAAAATATTTGAATGCTCCTGTACGGTATCGGTTGACTAAGTTGCAACATGCACTACCATGCTACCAGAAATTAAAATCGGCAGTCGTATCTACTCAGAGAAGCTCGTCCTCAGAGTTGTGATCAAATAACCCAGGTTTCAACAACCCATTTCAACAACCCTTGACATTTTAGCCAGCATACCTTAACCGTAGTGAATGTAATGTGCCATGTCGTTTTCAACTAAAGACAAAGTGAATATTTAGTGGTACCGGCTGCTACTTTCGCTTAGGACTGCATAATAAACTGAATTGAATGGTCAACCAAAGAAATTACCCCGTGTCCATAAGCCGAAGACCCAGCGCAAGAGGTCTTCCGGAGTTACAAATTTAAGAATTCTCAGAAGAGAATGCAAAACGCGTGAAGAGGCCAAAAGCGTGGCACAGGATAGCAGCTGCGTGGAGATTATCGTTTTCGTCATAGACAGCGACTCGCTCAGACCTTAAGAACGTATACATAATCGATACATTCAGGGGAAAGCACAGAGCCGATGCCTTTGTCAAGTGCTGAATGACCTGATGATGATGATGCTGAAAGCACAGAGCCGATGCCTTTGTCAAGTGCTGAATGACCTCTCCTTCTGGCTTCTTGTTCGTGCTTTCTTTTTTCAACATATAAAAATTATTCTAGGTTCGAAACACAAATGACATATTCTACCAGCACTTGAGAATGTATGCCTAATATCAAGAGAAACAGGGAAGCATCACAGCCTGAAGAGAACATACGCCGCCTGTTGACACTCGATTAAATGTAAAACATATGGTGCGTTCTGTTTATTAAACATGTCTGCAATTTTCCGTGTCTTGAAAATTTTGTGACTTTACCAAACCTCTGTGTCTAATTATCGATAGTTCAATTATGATAAACAAGAAAAAAAAAAGAAACACTGCCCACGCACCCCGTACAGGTGGTAAACGAACGACATATGCGGAAGTGCTGCATACTGTATACGGCTTGTACGTGTGCATTAAGAAGCATGCAAGGTGCTTCAAACGCTTTTTGTGCGAAATAAAAACGACAGGCTCGCGACATAGTTAGGCAAATGTGACCCAACCCACCTCTTCTTTTCTTCCCGTAGTATTATGCTCCGAGAATAACCAAGTCACGCAGTAAATGACAGTTTATTTAGTTTCAGCAAGAGCGATGCTGATACACAGAAAAAAAAGTTAAATAACGGGGCCTATACAGCAACAAACGCTTCGTAAACTATGCGCTGCTTTCTAGGGAACACTAATGCGATTAGGCAGCTACAATTCCGGATATATTGGCTGCGGCGCGTAGGCGCTCCACCGTACGTCACTGCGCTAGCAACCCGCACGCTGTCAGCCATATTTCGGTCGTGTCACAGAACCATTAATATGCGCTGTCGCCTGCCGTGTACTCGCGACGCTCGTCGTGTGACGGTGCGCGGTGGTGGTGGGGGGGGGGGAGGGGGAGGGGGGGAGAGGGGGAGTAAGAGACACGTCAATGCTCTCGTTTCTAATGAGATTTCTGGACGTGACGACACGACCTGATATTGATTGAGGCTGCACATCGACACTAGGACATGGCGACAACGGAAGGTTCTCGTATACTCGGCAAAACGGCGCTATCGAAACAGGCGAGCGAATTAAGGAATGTCCGAACACGAGCGCCGACTCATATCCACAAGTTTATTTGCGAAAAAAAACGTGTTATGTATACACAGAACAACTTCAGAAAGAAAAATTTCAGGTAGAATGTCGCGCAGGCGCGACAGAGCCCGCCGGGTAAATCAGTGAAGAAAAGCGAAAGCTAAACATTCTCACGTAAAAAAAAGTAGAGCCCCAGAAAAAAAAGAAAGAAAGCTTAATGACCTGCGCGTCATAAACAAGAAAACAGAAATATTTATCTGAGGAGCGTTAACTAGTAAAAAAACAAAGTGCCTTTCTTAAAACCGCACTTCATTCCTAAAAAGCGTGGCAGACGACATGCTGATGCGCTTAACTCCTTCGCTTTCATTATGTAAGACCTCAATTATTTAAGGGTTAGGTTAAGGTGACAAGGCTGACTGCGCCAGGGTGTGCATGACTTTGGGTTTTAAGAAGACTTCGTTTCTTAGAAGTCGCTCGGCCGGTTCCTCGAAACGGAGACGCTGGCAGGCGATAAAGAATGCTCATCAATTCCATGTTTTCCCCATTCCAGCTGAGCTTCTTCATAAACCACTTTAGAATAGAAGAATCGGCCAACTAGCGTTTCGTTATGGCCGGAGACCTTTAGGTCTTTTGCGATGTTGAAGCTATTCGAAAAATTCGTTTGTCTAAACTTGCGTCCTTTGTGGTGCATAAACGTAAACAGCGCATGATATTACACGTTGCATATGATGAACGTAAGTGCAAGTGTACGCTTCGCCATTAGTTAGGTAGCATTTATTTGACCTCTTCACTAAAGCCTCGCCTCACATAGACTTCAGCATGTTCGTTAGATTCGCATGATCTTTTTTTTTGTTGTTAACGTTTCATTTTTCTTTTGTAAGGAAGTTCAGCAAGATTTCCTCACGATACAAAGTCAGTTCAGGGTTTAATCATACTGTCGGAGCGTTCGTGCACATAGCTCTTTTTAAACGTAAGTGTTTTTTATTTCACAACCCGCTAATATAATCTCACCCGTAAGGCACAAAATTATTAATTATGCTCGCGCTCATGCTGGTTACAAGAATTAAAGTCTCTAGGTTACATTTATTCCTTTTGATCCATTCAACGATTTGTTGTTGTGTACACGCACGTATATTGTGGTATGCACACACACACACGTATATTGTCAACACTCAGAATTTTACGAAAATCAGTCGACTAAGTTGTCAAGCAATCAAATGACCTAATATTTTTCCCAGCGAGTTCGCAACCATGATCTGTGTGTCCGTGAAATAACATCGGCGTATGGTTCCTTTCAGTTCTAGCAGTGAATAAAAAAAAATGAATGAAAGAAAGAAAACAGACACTCGAAGAGGTGGAGAAGAGTACTTCGGAGGAAAGCTATAAGCCACATATCACCTTGCGTCAGCAGTCGGTAGCATCGACCGGCAAGTCGCAATAACCGCGGGACATCCGTGGCTCTAGGGCCAGAAAGACGATAAGCAAGCAGGTTACTTGGCCGAAGCCACCGAGCGCTAATGAGCATCCGCGAATAGTGCGGAGGACGAGTCTACGACTGCGGTCATCAAAGATGTCGTTACTTCTTTCCAACGGCTGTTCTTCGTGCTTTCTCTGCGACACTCGGTGTCTGAAGTAGTCCTGTATACTGAAAGGCTAACTGCAAGCGAATTTCGCCCTTGCTAAAATTGATTATAGCTGAGTAATCTCAAACTATTGAAGCAATATTGGCAAAGTTGCGTCTCTGGCAATTGTACAAGCTCCTTATTAGCAGCATTTAATGAGCCCCTAAGCAAACGACGCTTGCATCTGGTGGTTAGCGGATGGGGCCACTAACCACCGCCTAATCTCTGATGTTATGCAGAGTTGGGGCACCTCCCGCGAGGAGTGATTGTGGCGTTTTTTTCAGCTTCTATAAAAAAGCGCGTATTATCGCGAACTTTCTGTGATGCATCAACCTGTTTTTTAAACCTAAAATATTGCATAGAGGCTACTCCATATTTACGCCATGTGAACCTGGGCATTTTACGCGGTTCAAGATATCGTTGCAGTTGGCATTTAAATCACACATGACGGTAATCTTAAACACAATATCCGGTCACGCTGCAGCAAGATGACAAGAATTCGAACGTAAGGCTGGTGCAAGACAGGGGTGATGGGTGACCGCTGGGGAGGGTCTGTGCTGGGTGTTGAAACTTTTCACCCCAGTGCGGCGGCAGCTGATAAGACGGGAGGGGACCAGTCGGGTTGCCTCAGTGGCTATGTAATTTCGCTGCTGAGCACAAGGCCGCAGGTTCGATACCCTGCAGCGGCGCTCACATTTCGACGGGGACTTAATGCGAAAACATTTGCGTGTCGTCCTTTCGGTTGAAGTTTAAAAAAAATACTCACGTGGTTACCGATCAGGACGAACTACAGGCGAAATTTCTTTCAAGCTACTCTGCTCGTTGCCGACACAATATTCACTCCCTTAAAATTATTCGGGAGCACTTTACTACGGCGTTTCTCTTAGCCCACCGTGGATCCTCGGGCCGTTGACCTCAATTTTTTGTTGTTTAGGTGCCGGGTTACGCTTAAGACCACTTAGGTGAAGCAGCAGGTCACCATTTTTTTCGTAGAAGCCTTTCACAATAAGTCACACTGCGTCGGAATGTCAGAACTATGAGCTCGGTCACTCATAGAGATCACTGAGGCACAATATTCACTCCCTTAAAATTATTCAGCAGCACCTCACTACGGCGTTTCTCTTAGCCCACCATGGATCCTCGGGCCGTTGACCTCAATTTTTTGTTGTTTAGGTGCCGGGTTACGCTTAAGACCACTTAGGTGAAGCAGCAGGTCACCATTTTTTTCGTAGAAGCCTTTAACGATAAGTCGCACTGCGTCGGACTGTCAGAACTATGAGCTCGGTCACTCGTGGAGATCACTGACTCGACAACAAAACAGCGCGAGGTCAGTATAGACACAGTACAGAACACGGGAACTTCAGCGAACGCCCTGCAGCGAGCAAGTGTGTGGTCTGTTTCGTGTCCAATCCACTCGCCGCTTTTGTTTTCTTTGTTTGATTTCGTTTTCTGTCATGAGAGGGTGCCAGCTAACGCCTCTTTTCCGAGACTACTAACTAACTACGAGCGTCAAATAAGCTCAGGCAACTGTTTCTTGAATGCGCCACTTTTCTTCTTTTTTTTTTAAAGCTAGAGTTTCACATTATCAGATGAGTTCTGCTTTACGCAAGCCGCTTTACACGTTCCAGCGCTCACTGACGTGAAGGGAAGCCATCTGCCTGATTAAATGGATTTTCAGCTTACAAAAGCAAAAGTACCTTCGTGATTGTATTGCTATAGCATCGCCAATCTGCTGGTTATAGATGCACAATTTTCTTTACATGTTCACGATTCCCTATTGCATATTCTCGTAGCTTCAAATCCACTCTCGCATATCCACAAAATGTACTAACTACATCGCAAAGGTCACTGGACTGGTTTCTAGATGATCTCGGATCCCGGACAGTGAGCGAGGAGCTTTGCGGCATGCGGGAAGCTTGCGCGAACGCGAGAGTCTGCCACCAGGATTGTTGCCTGGCTGTTTGTTGTGGTGATTTCGCAGGTGCAACCTCGGCTCATAACGGCCGTGTTTGCGTAGTGCACGAAAGTAGGAAAGGAAGGACAGAGACGAGTAAAGTGCGGTAACTCAGGCATATGTCGCAGTTAAACTGAGAAATAATAGAAGCGCAGTACATTTACAGTCTAGGTGACTGCTGCCTAAGCACCCCTTCCATTGCTCTCTCACGACGTGAGCGAGATTACCTGGCCGAGTGCACGGCAATCATGGACACGTGATTTGACTTAACTGGTTCCGCGTATACCCCTTTTTTCTGTGTGGTTTCCTCTTTTCCGTGCATGTATATTATGCTCGTCCGCAAATGAAGATCAGTTGGAAGTTAGCGCTCTTTACTCGCCTCTGTCCTTCCTTTCCTACTTTCTTGCGCCTCGCAAACACCGCCGTTACGTACCACGACCAACTCGCCCTAGCCTCTACCCTAATACAGCTTTGGCATTTGGGATTTTGCGGCGCGTGGCTTCCGATCTCGGAGGCCACGGTTCAGCGCACGTCCAAGGCCACCCACTTGGGCCGTCGTCGTGGTGGTCATGCGTTAGCGACAGTGATTTCTCGCAGTTACGCACGTGATGCATGACACCTATAGGGCTCTAAAAAGTTTTAAAAATACGTGGTTGTTTGAAGACCTTAGCGCTCTGAATTGGTGCCAGCAACTCGATACTTTTCGCATAATGCGAATGCAGAACAGTAAAAATAAATGAATGACATATACGCATGAAGATGCGTAATACAAGGTGGCACTTTATAGCATAAAAGGTCACAAGAATAACAACCAAAATATAGAAAAAAGAGATATAAAAGAAGTTAGTGACGATTTAGCGGTAAATGCGAGGGCATTACGTCGCACCTCCTTGAGGTGCCGAATCCATGATTTAAAGCGCGTTCACCACAATGCGAAGTGTCGTTCAGCAGTTCAATCGACACAGGTCTTGCCTCTTCGAGGAGCGAAGTGCAATTGACGGTGGCCCGGAGCCACAGAGAAAGCCCGGAGCAGAACACCGTCACAGTTGCAATATATATATCAATTAAATTAAATTATGGGATTTCACGAGCAGAAAATACGATCTGATTATGGGGCACGCCGTAATGGGGGACTCCGGAGTAATTTGGACTACGCGGCGGTTCTTTAACGTGCACCTAAACCTAAGCACACGGGTGTTTTCGCATTTCGACGCTATCGAAATGCGGCCGCCGTCACTGGGATTCAATTCCACGACCACGTGCTTAGCACCCAAACGCCACAACCACTAAGGAACCATGGCGATTCCATTATATATGTTTATATATGCGACGAACCGCACAAGGACGGTGCGTTGCAACAGTGTATAAAGAAGTAGAGGAAGAATTAGAAGCAGTGTTCGGGCGACCATGTTTGTCTCCGTCCGCAACCTCCTGCTCGCGTCACACAAGTCGACAGGATAAAGACCTGGCAGCCACCTCATCGGCCTCACACCATCATGCAAGTACTGAACACCAGACCGTGAGCACCGAGCGCACAGCTCCACCCCCGTAACCAACCAGCATCATGACCGCATCAAGCTTTGGACATGTGTGAGGCGATGCGAAGAGGTAGCCGCCGTAGCCGCCGTAGCCGCCGTAGCCGCGGTTCATTTAGGCCGGCCTGCCATGGTGCAGCGAGATCTCGAGAGCGGCCGCTCAGGTGTAGAGCGCGTGTTCTATTCTCGCGCTACCTGCACGCGAGCTCTCTCCCTCTTCGCTGGCTTTGGAGGCGATAGTCGCGCCGCTACAGCGCGACCCTCATAGTTCGAAGCGCGATTGAAATAAAGTCCAATGGTAAAGTCCAGCTAAAATGTCTAGATGGTGTCATCGTCGGTAGTATCGGGGCTTCACGCATTCCGTGAGAGATGTACGAGGCAGCACCGGCAGCGTAGGTTGTGAGCGACGCGCCGCCGCACTAATGCCGTAGCACGAAATCATGACCCTGCCGCATGACATGACAAGAACTTTATTTGAGTCCATGCGCTGATGATTCCATGCGCTGTGATAGAGATTACGGCGTTTGCTGCTAAGTATTATTTGGCCTCGCATGCAAAGTATGCCACAGCGCAAGCCCCCGATGACTGCATCCAGACGCGCTCACCCGTCGGCATGAAAGAATGCCGCAATAACTAGCACGAGGGAGCCCGTTTCTTCAGTTCATTGCCGAAGACGAAGGAGAAAGTTGAATCACAAGTTTCTCTACTAGATTACACTGGCGCAGTTTTAATGCGAAAGCATTATATGCCCAATGAAACGGGAAATTCACCTTCCGTCCGGCGTTAGCATCCAATGGTACCAAAACCCACGTGACCAAGTGATGACGTCACGTTCCCGGCACTGCACTGCTGCGGCTTGCGTTGCGAAATTTCGCGGTTGCTCACACCCAAAAAATTGATTTTGCCCAATTTTAAAATCGAGTTGACGCACGTTCAGCCGACCGGGCCCACTCCCAGAATTGACTAGACTTACCCGCAGGATTTCGGAGGCCCATACTAAATACTGACATTGGCCGATTCGAGCACATGACCCAGCGAAAAGTACCACGCGGAAGAGTCGTACTTCTTTCGCATTAATGCACGTAAGGAGGCTTAAGTGCCTCCGTAACTTTTTTCTCTTTGTCCGCGCGAAGTCACATAGTTGATATGGCCCCCAGTCTCGGCGCACGGAAGTGGTGTTCGTCTGCAGCTGAAGAAACTAACGCAAGGCTCAAGTTTCTTTTCTTGTTCAACGCTCGGCAGTTTAATATCAATCCTGGCAAATGCCTTTCTCCCAGTATTTCCCGGCAGACCGGACATAGTCACAACCACGACCTGACACCACGCTTCGCATGTTCAAACCTTTTCAAACACTCGTTTCTCCCCTGAACCATCAGCGAATGGAACGCACTGCCTCCAAATGTTTTTTTCAAAAAGTAGCTTTTCTGTCTTCGAAAATCACATGTATAATTATGATTAAATTTCATTGTTGACAACGCCTCACTATCATGTATATTTGGACAACTCATGGACTTGCGATTGTTTTTTTTTTCATTTGTGCGCATAAAAATGATTTAACGGAGCTGTGCAATGCTTGTCCCCAACGTATATTTAATCATGTTTGCTAGTCTATAGCTTGTCTCAGTGGTAATGTTTGCTGTATATTTTTGTATAACTTGTTAAATTTCATTCACTATGTTACTTTTATCAACCCCCTGCTTGGTCTTCGGACCGCAGTATGTACTAAATAAAAAAAAAATTATGTGCCAGAAAAGTGTGAACATTTTAAAGAATTTATGCGCAAATACCCGCATAACGTGAAATGCGACGCTGTAAAAGACTGCTGCGTCTGTATAATAATAATAAAAATATTCATGCGTATTCTGCTTGCTTTACCATGACGTAGTATTTGTTTAGACTGTAGGTTCATAAAGAGTTGACCAGGAAATCACAATCACAGGAAATCCTTAGATGTGGCTGGCTTTCGCGGTGAATAGAGAGAGAAAGAGAGATAAAGAGAAAAGGCAGGGAGGTCAACCAGATATCGGTCTCCGGTTTGCTGCTCTACACTGGGGATGGGAGATAGGGATGGTGATAGCAGTGAAAGAGATGCTTGAGATATTAGGCGTGCCAGAGTACAGAGAAGACGAAGAAGTGGCTCTTGTGTGGAACCCCGTTTTCTACTGCTCTCATTTTGCGAGTATTTTTGCGTATTTTCGGGAGGCGCCGCTTCCGAGACCTTCGGCGATGGAAGCGGAGTCAGCTAGACGTCCGGAGGAGACCGACGGCACAGCGTCGAGCGCTCCGAGGAAGCGCAATCACCTGATGAGCGACACGGGCAGCGAGGACACCTTGCTGTACTACTCTGCTTCAGAAGAAGATCTGTCGGATGACGGCGACTACTTGACCGTTGTGAGGAAAAAAGGAAAGAGGAGAATCGTCACTGCCTCCTCGTCTTCAGCAAGGACGACGGCGGCAGCAAAGGCCCATGACGCGGCTCATACCATCCTCTTCTTACCCGAGACGCCGACCGACAACCTGAATCGGCTAAACAGGCAAGCCGTATCTGTAACACTAGAGGCTCTTGTTCCAAATGAGATCACGGATATGAGAATTAACACCCGTAAGAACATTCTCGCGGTTGACGTAAAGAACAGAGCAGCATTGGATATCTTGAATACAGTGAAAATGCTGGGCAAGATAAATGTTCGCACCATAATACCACAGGACAGCAATACTATATCAGGTGTGATTTATGATGTCGACGAGTCAATCGACGACAACGATCTGCCTATTTTGGTCAAGCCCGCCACAGCAGATGTGCCTATTATTGAAATCCGTCGCCTAGGAGATTCACGCTGTGTGAGGATAACTTTCAAGGGAGGTAGCTTGCCGTCCCACGTGAAAGTTGGATTTTTTCGTCATCAAGTGCGACCGTTCGTTCCAAGACCACTTCAATGTCGCAATTGTTTGAAGATCGGGCATGTCAGCGGCATATGCAAAAATGCGACCGTGTGCGCAAGATGCTCTGAGCAGCACAGCGCAGATGCTTGCCGTGCGACTCACTTCAAATGTGCCAATTGCTCTGGTCCCCATGAAGCGTCGTCGAAAGACTGCCCGAGACACAAGACAGAGCGGAAAGTCCTAAAACAAATGGTGAGAGACAACTCAACTCACAGAGAGGCCGCCGCCAAAGTACGACGGCGTAGTGTCCACCGTCGCCGTAGACGATCTTCGTCTAGAAATACTGATACCGTCGCAAGACAGACGATACTTCCTGAGGCTGGTGCTCCCAAGGCGCTCACCCACACTACCAACACGGTGTCTGATGACGCAGTGAATACCTCTACTGCAAACGACTGGCTTGCACTTCCGACATTAAGTCCTCCAGCCCAGCAAAGGTCGACGGTGGACTACCGACGAACCAATGAGGGCTCCGATCACGTGCGCAGTCAAGACAAACAAGTTATCACCTTAATAAAATCTCTAATGAAAGTCATTCGCGTGTTGATAAACGACATGCAGACGCCATCTGCTCGAGGTGCACTACAAGTGCTGGACGGCCTGGATCCGGTTCTTGCGAGCCTCGAGTAGCAAGCACAATGGCTCTACCGCGTCAGCCGTTCTTCAGACAAGTCAAGGAAGCATCTATTATGCAATGGAATGCCCGCGGCCTGAAATCTCGGAGTGATTTTCGCCATTACGTTTTCACCAATCGATTCCCCATCGTTGTCATCTGTGAACCGAAGCTACAGAAACCCGTCCGGATCTCAGGCTACGAACCTCATGTGTCATCGACTTGTACTGACATTAGCAAAGTGACCATCTACATACGGTGTGACCTGACTTATGTTGTTCATCCAGTGCGGCCACATGACACTAATCAGTATGTGTGTTTGACCGTGAAAAAACAAAAACTTGCGTTTACTTTAGTGGGCGCTTACCTTTCTCCATCAAGTCGTTTCGATAGGCAGAGACTGAGTGACATTATAGATACGACACCTGGTCCATGGATTGTTGTTGGGGACTTCAACGCGCATCATTCACTTTGGGGAAGCAACAAGATCAATTCCAAAGGAAGAAACCTCGTGTCCTTTGCTTGCGACCATGAACTTTGTTGTCTAAATGATGGCAGTCCCACGTTTCTGCGCGGACAGACATACAGTAGTTGTTTAGACTTAGCGTTTGTTTCGCGGTGCCTCACTCGCTGCGTCCATTGGTTCGCAGATATAGAAACGCACGGCAGCGACCACATTCCTACCTACCTGAAGATAAAAGGCCTCACCAAATCCGTTCCATCAAATTTTATACGAACAATAGATTGGCCCGTGTTTAAATCACTTATGGAAGACGCATGCCACGAAGGCATTTCATCCACACTAGAATTTGAGATCGCCAAGGCTATGCAGGATGCCATGCGCTCATATCGGCCATTAGAGAAATACACAGATTTTGATTCGGAAATACAGAGCCTCCGTGCAATCCGCCGGCGAGCGGAGCGACGGTACAGGCGGACTAAATCATTATACGACCTTAGAGAGGCCAGACGCATTCAAAAGAAAATTCGGCGTCGCCTTGCTGCACTGCAAAATCAACGCTGGAAATCGTTTTGTGAGTCTCTCGACCCGCGTAAACCTCTGTCGGTTGTCTGGAGAACAATCCGTGGACTTCGCAGTGCTCCTCAACAGCGTCGTCCATTTAAGTCTTTAGCCCTACATCAAGGACGCCGAGAAGTCGAGGTAGCCGAAGATTACTGCGCAAGGATCGCGGGTCCGGCGCTCACGCACTCACCTTGCGCACCTATTCCCATAGTGCCCCCTTGCTCCCGAGATCCTCGTATGGACGCTGCTTTCTCCATCGAAGAACTGGAGGCCGCACTTGCTGGGTGCCGGCGATCTTCGTCCCCAGGACACGACGGCATCACATACTCTGCACTTGCAAACCTTGGTCAGGAGGCCAGAGATGCCCTTCTTGGCCTATACAACTCATCATGGCGTGACGGCCTGGTCCCTACAACGTGGAAATCCAGTCGGCTTGTTCCTGTCCTCAAGGCTGGCAAATCCCCGTTGGAATTGTCATCTTACCGTCCAATAGCACTGGCCAGCTGTGTCGGCAAGGTAATGGAGAGAATGATCCTTACACGGTTAGAATGGTACCTGGAATTTTACAACGTCTATCCAGAGGTAATGGCTGGTTTTCGACGAGGCCGCTCGTCAATAGATAGCGTTATCGACCTGGTAACATACGTACAACACCAGAAACACCTGAAACGCATCACTGCGGCCTTATTCCTTGATGTTAAAGGTGCGTACGACAATGTAGATCATCATGCAATTCTGGACGCCTTAGAAGCTGTAGGGATTGGTGGACGCACCTTTTGCTGGATATGCAACTATTTGAATGGAAGATCTTTCTTTATTTTGACTGAAGATGGACCAACGCCATCTAGCTATACCAGTCGTGGTGTACCGCAAGGCGGAGTACTCAGCCCTACCCTTTTCAACCTGGTGCTCGTTGGTCTCGCTGATTCGTTACCGCGAACCGTACAACTCTCCGTATATGCAGACGACATTTGCATATGGGCTTCAGGCGTGACACGTGTACAAGTTCGCGCACGACTTCAGAAAGCCTCAACAGTTGTGTCAAGATACCTAAGAAGACAAGGCCTGGAGCTTTCCGCTGAGAAATGTGCACTGGTTGCTTTTACTCGCAAATCGATGGCCCCGTATGCTTTGCGGATTAATGACCAAATTATACAATATAGACGAACGCACCGCTTTCTTGGCGTCATCATTGATAGAGACTTGTCTTGGAGCCCTCACATCTCGTACATGGCAAAGCGTTTGGCCGCCATTGTGGACCTTCTTGCGTTTCTCGGCGGCAAGTCCTGGGGCGCAACAGTACCATCAATGTTGTAACTATATAAAGCACTGTTTTTGGGCTTCCTGCGGTACAGCTTACCTGTAATAGGAAATACTTGCACCACGAATATTCGCAAACTACAGAGCGTGCAAGCCCAAGCACTCAGGACTTGTCTCGGTCTTCCCAAAACTACGTCATCGATTGCGACAGTGGCCATAGCCAGAGACGCTCCTTTGACAGTATACATTGATACAGATGTCCTGAGAGCGCACATCCGACACCTGACTCGGATTCCCTCACACCATCTTGCTTGCTTGCCAGCAAAGAGGCCACTTTCAACCTTTGGTAAAACTATTCAAAGACATCAATCGTACTTGCCATCAGGATTTACGCCCGCTGCACGATTGTCAGATCCATTGTGGTGTCTGCACCGGCCGCAAGTTGAACTGACAATTCCAGGAATCAGAAAGAAAGCTGGAGCGCCATTGCAAGCTTTGAAACAAGCAACTTTGGAGCACATTCACAACGTGCACAGATTCCGCCAACATGTATACACGGACGGTTCAGTAAAACTCAACAGCTCTGCTGCTGCAGTCATATTCCCAGCACAATCTGAGGAAATCAAATTAAGAACTTCATGTGTGACCACATCGACGGGTGCAGAACTCGCGGCGCTCCGTGCTGCACTTGATTTCATTAAGCAGAAGCCACCGCAACAATGGACAGTCTTTAGTGACTCCAAGGCAGCCCTTCAGTGCATACGAAGCCCAATGCGCCACGGACCCAATGAACAACTGGCCTCAGAAATTCGGCACATATATCACCAAAGCTATGACAAGGGACACAACATAATCTTTCAGTGGCTTCCAGGACATTGTAA